>NC_085003.1:9900837-9980837 GCF_963854185.1 Sardina pilchardus | reverse complement strand
TCGAGTTTGGCGGCGTTGCCCTCGATTGCCGAATTCTTACACTGACGTGAAGGGTTGCCTAGCTTCATCAGTGGTATGTCCCAGAGCACCTCCAATGTAAAAATGTGGATGTCATCCCAAAGACATAAAGAGATACCGTATGAGACAAAATGCATTTTTGCTAATTGCGACGCCCCCTAGTGGCCAAATTGCACCAAATTTACTGAGGTTACTTTGGATGGTGTCCAAAATCATCCCACCAAATATGGTCTTGACACCTCAAAGCGTTTCCGAGATTTTACCTCACTTCCTGTTTGGAGGCTTCGCCATCGAATTTCATTGGCTGCCATGGGCGAACGCTTTGATGTATGGAAATGAAATGTACACCTCTAAGGTCTGTAGACCTTGTGTTGAATTATGTATGAGATGTTCACGAGTAGCCAGCATGAAACACGTAACCACTGAAAGAAGGAAGGAGCCTAAGGAACTAGGCATGTTTCTGGAACAAATATGAGTAATGTTAGGAGTATTGCGGGAACATCTGCTGTTTACTCACTGTTGAGTAAGTTGCAATGTGTTATAGCCTCAAATTGATGGTAGAATAAACTGGACGAATCACCTTTTCAAATGGTGTAATTGGATGAAATTTGGTGTTGATATGTCAAAGCAACCAGGCTGTTACTGGTTAACGTTTCTGAATATGAAATCGATTTTGGATTGGTTGCATGTGATAAAAGCTATGCCATTTCCTGTCCAGACAGCATTCATATTCAGAAATACTGTACACCGGCAACAAGGCACACACACACAGACACACACACATACATACATAATATTTTTATTTCTCATTAGGTTAGTGCTTAAAATTATTGTTTTACTGATAATATTACTATTCTCCCTAGTTTGTAATTGTTCACTGTTAATTTAATTTGTATTGTTATTTATTTGTATGTCGCTTTGGACAAAGGCGTCTGCTAAATAACCATAGCCATAGCCATAGCCATAGCCATAGCCATAGCCATAGCCATAGCCACATACACCTCTTTCAAACAGAAGCATCAGTCCGTTACATCTGCCTCTTGTCCCCAAACTGCATGTTGCTGAGTTGACCCACAACGGCAACAGCAACGAAGACTTTCACACAAACACACACACACAACACCCCCTCAAACCCAAATATCTGTGTGTTACGTCTGCCTCTTGTCCACAAACTGCATGTTGCACAGTTCACCTACATCTACCCACAATTCTTTGATTTATAAATAATCCCTGCATTAAAAAACTGCAATGTGTCAAATCTTAATATATTTATTTATATATATATATATATATATATATATATATATATATATGTATACTGTATGGGCAATTCCATGCAAAACTGTCAAGTCCATAACCCCACACAGCGTCAAACTATGATGTGGATGATGATTTCTTAAAAGTTTACCATTTCGCTCTTCTTGTTTGTACAACATATTCAATGATATTGTTAACTTAATCATTTGCATTATATAAATGTAACCTATTTTTCCACCCGTATGTCTCAACATATACTGGAGTCACATTCATAAACATAAACAGGATCCTAGGTTCTCAATTTGCTGGACTCGCTGTCTACCATAAAGTTAAAGAATAGTAATAACAGAAGAAAAGGTAAGAAGATGTTGATAGCGTGATTAACTGTGGTGCCTCCACTGAAGAATGTCTTTACCACTGCCCTGGTGGAAATATGTAAATCCTCAGAAATGTCAAGTGACTACAGTTACTTCTACCTGCTTCGATATAGCTTATCCTAAATGAAATACTATGCATAATGCAACAATCTCAAAACATTTATTGTATCCTTTGTTTTTAACTCTTAGAATTCAGTTCAGTATGACATAATAAAATGAAAGTACAAAAATAGTTTTTAAACCCCTTTTTAAAAGTTCAACCTATCACTTTCAATGAAATCTCAATTAAGGATTACGTAGTTCTAAATAGTAACTGTGTGGTAATAATTCACCTATACCACCCATAGCCTAAATCAGGGGTCGGCAATTAAGTTTGCCCTCGGGCCAGATATTTTCCAAGCCATTACATAGCGGGCCACAAGTTCACAACCAAAATAATGCTAATTTAATTAATTAATATCGGAGGAGGTAAAAATGATAGGTGTCAGAGCAGAGACATTCAAGCAGGCCGATGTAGGCTAAATTTGTCGACTGGTCATTGGGGGCGCTATTATATGCCTGTGTGTTTAATTTTATTTTTTTTAAAACCCCACCAGAAAAACATTTCCACGCGTTGCTGGAGAAAAGTTAACAGCGAAAACAGGATCTTTAATGATGAATGGACAGAGAACTATGCCTTCATCCTCCCTAATTTTATCAATGCAAAGCCCGCATGCCTGATCTGTAACAACTAACGAGGGTGTCTCTGCATGCAAAGAGTACAAGAAAACCACGAAAGCATGCTAATTTAAAGGTTGCGAGTTGCGTTACTAAATAACACGCACGCTATGTTTAAAACTCGTGTTTCACTTTTCACAGTTCTATGCGCGTAAATTGCCTGTTTGATGTCAGGCCTGTTTAAAAGAAGTCGTGTTTTAATTATCACCATAAGCCTATGTCCGTTGTTTGAATGACAACATGTGTTTTAGGGACTATAGCTTGGAATTTGAGAACCAGCGCTGTCCACTGACTTCATTTGTTTTTGCATGTTGTGCGTTCACGCTGCACCTCGCTGCGTGCTTCTTCACTCGTATTCAGATGAAACAAATAGCTAGCATTTAGATTGATTGAAATTCTTCTGTTCTGGAAAGTTGCGTTTCAAAATAAAGAGCATTTTTGAGACTGGCAGTCCGATTTTTAAAACGTTTTTTTTTTTTCCCATTCTCTGGTTCAAAAGATCTCACGGACCAGATCTGTTTTACTTGCGGGCCGCATCTGGCCCGCGGGCCGCCTATTGCCGACCCCTGGCCTAAATTAATTAAATGTTTACCATGAACAATAGTTAAATGAAACACACAGTAATACTTTCTATAACACTTTGTGTTGGATGTAATTAATTGGACCTAGAATTGTTAACTGCTATAAGTGGGCCAAACTTCCCAGTTTAAGTCTCCACACATAAGCTTGAGTCGAAAAACGTAGCTCCCACTTTCCTTAGCTGTAGTGGAATTCTGGGATTTCTCCCTAAAGCGGAAACTATTATTTTTACCTAATTATAATTACTATTATTATTGGGGAGGTTATAGGTTTGCACTGATTCGGGTAGGTAGTGGCAATATACTGGATGGTATATCGGTTAGAATATAGGACGGAGAAGAGATGGGGTTTAACTTTGTATTGTTCCAGCAGAGACATTCAGGATTTCCATACAGAGAAATATGGGTATGGCTATTTATACACTTTAATATAAACTTTTTGTTCGTGACTACAGTTATTATGTGGTCAATTACGCCATCTAGCGGCGTAAAATGGTACGGTGTAATAGCGTTAAAAACTTCCTCTATTTGGAAATGCAACATCCTTACAACAGTATAACGCTAAACGGTAGATTCCTAAGCGAAACACATGAAGTATTATAATTTCAAAGAACACTTACACTATATTACTTCATGGAAATGATGTCAAGAGCAAGTTTAACTATATTAGCAAACCTGCATACCAGTGTGAATTAAATACAAACTTACTTTTCATCAATGACTCGCAACTGGGTCATTCCACGCCAAATCAACCAGAGCCCACGCACTTGCGTCTCAAAAAAATCTGAAAAAAATACCATGTGTGCCTATGTTACCCAGGAGACACTCTGTAAAATGTTTTTGTGCTAAGATCAATACTTTTCAAGTAACAGCCAGTTTTACAGGGGGAGGGGGGTGTCAAATTTGTTCTACCTCTTTTTTTTGTCAAAGTTCACAAGCTCATTGCTCAAGAACTAGAATCTGTAGGAGGCTCAAATTTTGCAGGCTGGTGCATAAATAGGAATAGTATGCAGTAAAATCACCACGAGTAGTCTGGATGATCCTGCATGGTCATAGCAGTCCCTCAAAGTTGATCAAAATCTTATTGGAGTTCTTGGCTGGGCTCTGTTTAGGCTTACATAAGACATATTTTTACTCAACATAGGCTCTTGATTTTTTTTCTCTTATTGAGATAAGTAGAAACACTCTCCGAAAAAGCAATGAAGAGAAAAGAAAATCCATCAGGGACTGAACAGCAGACCTCACAAGTTTGAAAAATAATTTTGGATCTCATATTCAGAGCACCCTAACACCTTGTGGGAATATACAAAGATTTTTTTTATATTTTTGTCTATAATCTGCATTACCTCTTCTTTTTAAAAACACCAATTTGACTTGTCTTATGCAAATCTTTCTTTTTCATTTTCCACCCTAAACATGGACAAAATGCACCATTGAGATCAATATGTTTTGTCCCCACCCGGCAATTTCAGTGATTCAGTGATTTTAGTGGCACCTAGTGGTTACTCTATACAAAACAAATCTCTCAATAGATCTCTATGGTGCATTTTGCCCTTGTTCAGGGTGGGATATGAAAAAGAAAGATTTGCATAAGACAAGTCAAATTGGTGCTTTTAAAAAGAAGAGGTAATGCAGATTATAGACAAAAATATAAAAAAAATATTTGTATATTCCCACAAGGTGTTAGGGTGCTCTGAATATGAGATCCAAATTTATTTTTCAAACTTGTGAGGTCTGCTGTTCAGTCCCTGATGGATTTTCTTTTCTCTTCATTGCTTTTTCGGAGAGTGTTTCTACTTATCTCAATAAGAAAAAAAACCCAAGAGTCTATGTTGAGTAAAAATGTGTCTTCTGAAGGCCTAAACAGAACACAGCCAAAAACTCCAATAAAATGTTGATCAACTTTGAGGGACTGCTATGACCATGCAGGATCATCCAGACTACTCGTAATGATTTTACTGCATACTATTCCTATTTATGCACCAGCCTGCAAAATTTGAGCCTCCTACAGATTCTAGTTCTTGAGCAATGAGCTTGTGAACTTTGACAAAAAAAAGAGGCAGAACAAATTTGACACCCCCCTCCCCCTGTAAAACTGGCTGTTACTTGAAAAGTATTGATCTTAGCACAAAAACATTTTATGGAGTGTCTCCTGGGTAACATAGGCACACATGGTATTTTTTTCAGATTTTTTTGAGACGCAAGTGCGTGGGCTCTGGTTGATTTGGCGTGGAATGACCCAACTCTGAATGTCAAAGACTGGATTACTCAGGATAACTGCAGGAATTGTCAAAAGGTAAATTAATTATCTCTGTTTAAGTGCACAACGAACTTGCACGTCTCTGCAGGTACTAACAAAAATAAGAAACTTAACAGGAAGGCACGCGAGTTTACCACATGAAATATCGCAACAAATGCTAAATCACAGCGAACACACAAATGTCCCGGCCTTTTCTACATAATCACTCAAACTATAATGAATTCTACATGCTAATACAGATGTAAACTTGTGCACATTCAAAGGATACACAACGAATACAAAAGCAGTAGCCTAGCCTACATATAAAAATGCAAAGCGAAAGTAAACAATAGGCCTAATCTCCATTACATCTTCTAAAGACGTTAAACAACATGTTTCAGGCACGTTACAACATGCTGAACAGTAAATATTGTAGGCTACTGGCCTCACTAATTCTGAGCTAGCTCAGCTATCCAGCAAGTTTACAATCACTAGGCAAGGACGAACAAAGAATGCAGGAAATCTTCACTTTTTTCTCCTTTCCTTCATTTATGCTGTAAAACTGTCAATTCAAAAATAAACTATTTTCATTTGTCTTGTCTAGCCACGCATATAGCGAATTACCGCCATATCAAAAAACAAAGAAATCTTTCTCACATATCTTATTTTCTGTACTTATGTCTAAACACATATTTCACTAGAACAATGTATACTTACAGGCATTGCCTTTGTATGGGTAAGAAATAACTATAGCAGGTGAAAAACATAAATTGTCCGGAGACAGCAACCAGTGTGAATCATCTCAGTGACTTCTCTCGTTTTAACGCTAAGCAGGAAGTATTTACTAGCCTACTTTCACTCCAAAGTAGATTCTGATAAGGCCAGTAGATGGCGCTCTAACATAACAAATGACTGGTAAATACTGAGTGCAATAACATAAACGAAATCTTGGTCGGCTCAGACCGTGACAATATTATTGACTAAACAATAAACATGTAGGAATGAGGTGTCAAACTCACTTTATGGTCAATTATCATCACACGCACGCCAAAGATAGCACAATGTCTCTCTCGCTCAGAAAGTGCACGAACATAATGACTGGTGCATACGTGCAGGAGCGGTCTTTCTAACAGAGTGATTTACCCAGAATGCTCCGGTCAATTATGGTAAATAGCAAGAAATAAAATCGAATTCCTCTCAAAACATCACAAATATATAAAACAATGTCCTGTAATCATTATCATATCTCCTAAATAGTAATTCATTACGAAGAGAAACCATTACAAATTGTCAAAAATGAAACACCGTCACAGTGAGAACTCGTGGGATTGCAACTATAAATTGCACCTGGACATCAATGTGGGTTAACAACGAATAACTCCGTACTTGCCTCTCGGGGCCATGGCATCGTTCAGATATACTCAGTCTCGGGGCGAGACAGCGTTGCGGACAATCCAAGTCAATCATGTGCATTGCACTGTTGAGGAATATCTCAGCTAATTAGGTCAGACAATGACATTGGTACGATGTTGCGGTGTGTAATCAAGCTGGGCGTAACTGTGTCATAACAACTACTACACGATGGAGCTCATGCCAGTTACTTTTGCAAGAATTGGCATACTTAGATTTTTTTTTTAAAAATATCAACATTGTATCTTAAATCACTCTGGAATGTCCTTTTTGCATTACTTAAGCAATTTAAGATGAGCTATTCTGCTTAATAGTTTACATTCGCCAACACACACGTTTTTGCTAATTATAGAGCCATCGACAGACCAAATAACACCAAATTTATTGAGGGTGCTTTGGATGGGGTCTCAAGTCATCCCACCAAATATGGCTTTCATACGTCACAGTATTTCCAAGATAGGCACACTTCCTGTTTGGCGGCTTCGCTCGCTGAATTTAATTGGTTATCACAGGCGAACGCTTGGACGTATGAAGGCGAAATCAAAGCGGTTGATTCGCCTTGGTCTGTAGATCACGCGTGCCAAGTTTCATGACGATCGGAGGAACTATGCGGCCAGAGTCGCTTTACTTTGACTTTGGACAAAATTCAAAATGGTGGAAAATCCATCATGGCGGAAAATTACATCACATGGTGCGTTGGAATCAGCTGAGTCAGAGGATTCCAATGGTATACGTTTTATCAAAATCGGCCATACGGATCAAACGTTACAGGCATTAACGTGTTTTCCAACTTTGACCAGTTGGTGGCGCTAGGGCGTGAGAGTGGCGAGCATGAAACCTGGTGGTGTCAATCAGGGTAGTCTCCTCTATCAGCGTACCAAATTTCATGACTTTATGTCTTACGGTTTGGGCTACAGGTGGAAAAATGTGTGGGCATCAGCGCTCAAAAGTCGCTTTTCCATTCATTCCTATGGGAAAAAATCGACCGGAAAAACTGGAATAACGGGAAAACGACAAGGCGTATCAAAAAGCTGTATACAAGCCACCATCGTCGCATCAGGACGCACGCGTGAGAGGTGGAACGGCGTCTCTAGCTCCAAATCCCTAGGACAAGATAGGGAGACAAAAGTTGGATTTAAGATAAATAATATGAAACGCACGGATAACAATAGTGTGCTTTTGCTTGCAGCAAGCACACTAATTAAATCGGAATCGGCTAAAATCGGTATCGGCCGGTCAAACTCGATGAAAAATCGGAAATCGGAATCGGCCAAAAACTTGCAATCGGTGCATCTCTACTGCTAAAGGCAATGCTCATCACCATACAGCCAACTCTGTGTGGTGGAAATGAAGTTGAACCATCCCTCAATAGTCTACCACAGAAAAGACCAACGGAACAGCCAAAGGAAAAGGTTAAACAAAAAAGCACTGCTCTCCTCTCGCTCAGAAACTGACTTCCAACTGCGTTCCTCAGTACTGTGGAACTGGGTGAAGACTGTGTGTTTTTGTCAAGTGCTGGGGGGGATGCAGACATAGCTAGATGAGAGGGCGTTTTCTCTTTAATCTCACACACAGAGACAGACGCACACACACACACACACACACACACACACACACACACACACACACACACACACACACACACACACACACACACACACACACACACACACACACACACACACACACACACACACACACACACACACACACACACACACACACACACACACACACACACACAATGAGATGAGACGAGGAGCTTCTTTCTGTTTTCCTCATTGATGCACCAGGATGAGCTGGGAATCTCACAGCGGGAGGCTCTCCAATAGCATACTAGCCTAATGATTCTCGGCACTGCACAATGTTGAAAAGAACCGGCAGATTCTACTTAAGCATCTAGGCTAGTGCATATTAAAACAGCCCTATCCATCGAAGCAACAGAGCCACATGTTGACAAAAAAAACACATCTGATGCCAGTTCATTTCATACACACTATGTTCCAGGGATCTCCATTTGAAATGCTGTGATCAACTTTTGTTATCCACAAAAGCTGTGGATTCAGAGCTGCGGAACGGCGCGCCTCCTACACAAGCTGCCTTCGTTCCAGCTCCACTTCCGTGGCGACCCCTCATACAGGACCACATGACCTTTCTCTACGCCAGTTATTCAGAGAGACACACACAACACATGCACGTACGTGGCCTGGATGTGTGGGAGACACACACACACACACACAAAATGCACACGTGGCCCTCGATGTGTGGGAGTCGAGCTGGAAGCCCCAGTACGCGAGTGCTTCCTTCCATGCCAAGTCTATACCTGTCACTGAGATGTGCTTTCACACTTCCCACCAAATGAAAAGGATTGAAAAGTGCACAGCGTTAACCATGAACAAGACAAGACAAACCAGCACCTAGAGGTATTCTGGATATGTCGGTCACCAAGTGCCAAAATAAAGCGCAAAGTATGTGCCACCATGTGAGCCTAAAATCATCCCATCATCACTACCTTGTCACTCTTTCACAATCTCACCTTGAATCATTCCAACTGGTTTGACGTATTATTATTATACCAAATAGGCCTATCTACTGTAGGCTATATCACACACATCTACACATCTAGGCTATATCACAAAGTGCGTGTGTGTGAATCAAATTGATGTGGGTTGGGTTCAGGAGGGTGGCAAACAGACAGAGCCACTCCCTTAAATCTTTGCTCAGGAGCAAGGCAAGGCTAGGCAGCTGAAACACTCACACACACACACACACACACACACACACACACACACACACACACACACACAAACAAGGAAGTAGGCTATAACATAGTGTCCTCAATTCATTTGGAACAATTCTAGACTGTCTACAAGCTTAGAAGAATTTGATTAAATCTCCAAAAAAGGAACCCAGAAAATACTCAGATTTGTGTGCGCTTTAGAGCAACATGTGGATATTCAAGTCAAGTCAAGAGGCCAGCCTTGGCTGAGCTCACAACAGACATACTGTACGCCAAATGTACAATGACCAACATAGAAACAGTAACCTATGCTTTCACTCTTAATCCATCTGCCCTTTATACACGTATATAAGCACTCACTCTCTCGAGCACTCACACTCTCTCTCTCATAAACACACACACACACACACACAGAATCTGACCCACTTTATTCTATAACTCAAACCGCACAGCCATAGAGCCGATTAGCGGCGTCTGTCTGAGACCGGGCTATTATGTTTGCGATGACGAAACAAGACGCTGCAGTCACCACGGCAGCACCACCACCAGCCGCAGCTTGGTTGCTCAAAGGCTCCGGCGGAGGACGAACTGTTCGCTTGGGTGGTGCTCTGAGCCCTGAGAGGACTTGAGTGTGCTGTCTATGGAAAATCCTGCTATATATACATTTGCATGGCCCTAATCAAAACACGAAAAGAGATCTGAAGCAGAAGGAAGCCAAAAAGCCATCATGTCCAGGTTTGGTGAGAAGAGCTAGACTTAAAAGGCCGCTCCACACTCCTCTATAACTCAATGCACTGGTTTTCTTTTACTCAGACAGCAGAGATAAACTTGGCAGGTGCTACACATTGGTGTATGTGTCCGTGTGAAAGAGACAAAGGGGAACTCCTGTGGAGAGAGATCGATAAATGCTTCCCAACCATGCGGCTCTGCAGGTGAGAGCTGTCCTGATCTGCCGTTGTGTGTGTGCTAGCTGTGAGCCTAGCTGTGTACAGGCCAGGCCATGTGTAAAGGCCCAGATACACCGCCCAGACTCGAGCCAACTCCCAACGTTGGCGTCGCCTGGCGTTGGCTGAGATCAGCCGACGACAAACTGCGAAACACACCGCTGCGACGTCAACCGACCCCGCCATGGCTTAAACTTTGTGCGCCTGCGCAAACACTCCCTGGTATAGCACGAGGGGTGCTAGGGTGGCTAGTCTCGTGAGCAGCACATAAACAAATTCAAACAAGAATCAATTCCATCCTACCTTACCTAGTACCCAGTACCCAGACTACCACTGACTTGGAGGGGAAGGAGAACGGCTGTATCTGAACATCATCAGATTTTAGTGGCAAATAAGTAAGGCAACACGTCAACGCTCGACATTTGGAGAAGAGCCAGGTACGCTTGCAAGGAGCAAGAAGCTAAGTGACTGACTATCAGTGGTCCAGATACTTAATGACAGACCGTCTGACCTCTGGCTGACCCCATGCACTAGTGTTTGGGGCCGGCAACAAGCACTGCGTGTCTGTGCGCAGAATCTCCCCATAAGCATGGGACAGACTGAGTAAACAGAGTTCAGCTGGCAGGGAATCAGGTTGTGATGTAACCCAGCTCTCTGCGGTTGACGGTGAAAAAGTGATAGGAGAGGCCGGGGCACCGAATGATGAGAGTGGTCCGTCGACAAAAGGAGGCACCCTCCCATCCCTCCTCTGCTTCTACTGGTGACAGGTTTTCACACACACACACACACACACACACACACACACACACACACCAGGGATGTAAATTAACTTTTTTGTCCACCTGCCACTGTGGCAGGTAGATTTTAAAATCTACCAGCCACTCAACATTTTTACCAGCCAATATATATTCAACCGTTCCATACATTATACTGCCAAGTAGAGATGTAACGGTATGAAAATGTAACCCCACGGTTATAGTGACCAAAATTATCACGGTTTTCTGTATTATCGCGGTATTGTGTTCAATAATTTCAATTAATGTCGCTTATAGAGCGCCAATACATTACACATGTCTCATGGCGCTTTACAGAGTGTTAGACATTCAAAGAGAGCCCATGAGTAACAGGGGCAAGGAAAAACTCCCTAGAATTGGAGATACATATAGGAAGAAACCTCAGACAGATCCACGACTCAAGGGCCCAACCCATCTGCCTTGGGTCAGTTACAGTACAGTCATTTGTAGTTTGAAAGTTACAATGACAATGAAAGTTCAAATAGTCCAGCGTAGGGAATAAATTGTCCATTAGTAATCCATCCGTTATTTCGGAAAGTGATGGGTCGCTGGGATGCGTGGGCCAAAGATTCGGAAAGCACTGATAGGCCTACACAAGCTGAACTAGTTTTTAAAAAGTGTGACTGTGTCTATTACATTACAAAAATATAGGCAAAACCATTTTGCCTTAAGCTGGATACAGATCATTCAGAGCAATGGCAATCCTAGTCTCTGCTCAACCCTGCTCAGAAAATGGCTTGTCTTGTTTCTATATCATATTTGAATTCATACACTTTATATATTTTGTTAACAATTTATAGCATATGCATAATTGCTCAAAATATTCAGTAATTTTAATACTTCGTATTGATTACACTTTAATGATATTACAGGGGTGGTGTGTAGTAGGTCTAATTGAGTGCCTGTTACTTTAAGAAGTACGTGAACATAATTAGGTTTCATTCGGTTTTAGGAAAATCACGCATAGTTCAAGGATACATGTTTTCATTAAATTACGTGAATGTTAAAAAAAACTAAGAAGGTAAGGAAAATATTTCTGGCGTCATAGAAAAGATATGTGTCTTGCAATGTTAACTTCTATGATTGAGGTAGGTAGGTTACCGTGGTAGCCTATGGCATTGTGAGTTGTCCCGTTCACTTTTTCCTTGGTCATGTTTAATTGGCTGGGTGCTTAACTTAGGTACCATGACTCGAAGTTTGGTATAGCCCAGCCTACTGTATCTGTATCCAATGTATTTCCTACCTAAACGTATTAATTGGTAGCCTCGTTGTAAATGTATACAGTCAATGGTTGTATGTAGGCTATCTAGCTGCCACGTTAACTGGAAGAGTAGGCTTGGCTGACGCAATGATGAGAGCCAACTAAGGCGCTCCGTTCCAGAATGTTTGTTGTGATCGTCATGTCCATCGATGTTGAGGATTATTGATACAAGGCGTGTGTTCTTATCTCTGCGGCGACTGCTAATATTCTGATGAAATAAACAACTTGAAGTAGAAGTAGTAGCCTACCCGCCACAGTGGCGGGTGTGTGGACATATTTCACCCGCCAGCGCGCAAAACTACACGCATTTGGCGGGTGGCGGGTGGCTAATTTCCATCCCTGACACACACACACACACACACTGATGTCAATTTCAATTACGGCTGTGAGGCAACATTGGTCAGGAGGACCTTTCACACCTCAGGACAGGAAATGGGGAACCAAAACAGACAGCTGCCCTTGTGCCACCTAGCCTGAGCTTTTGGAGGCAGCCGTTATGTCCAACAGCATGTTTAATGACAGGATTATATCACAGTCGGGCTGGGCTGTGTCTGTGCAGCTCACTGGTTGACATTGCGATGACACTGTCCTTGCTGTGCAGTTCAACTCAGGAGTTGGTGTGGTAGGTAGAGGACGAATGGTGCCACCATGCGAGAGCTTGGCACAGCATTTCATAAACCACCTCCAACACTGACTTCCCAACAATGCTCCAAGCAATGTTAGAAATGAACAGGAAAGAGAGAGATTGCATGCTTGCATCTGATATTGTCATCTAGTTAGAGAGAACTGATACAGGGCTGATAGACAGGAAAGGATCTGTGCTTGAAATGATCATTGCAAGACAATGTCTTGACATCTTGACATCATACTGTACATGGCCGAGCTCAAGCCTGAATTCGGGCACCATGCCTGAACTCTATCAGGCCTGCTGATAACAAAATCCTTGTATGAAAGCATTTATGTGGAAAGAATTTACATGGATATGCTGATAACAAAATCCCTGCAAAAAAGCATTTATCTGGACATGCATCTCTAGGTGGCCACAAATAACACTTGGGCTGCTTGTTGACCGACGCAGCTCCGACTGGTGGAAGTCTACTAAGAGCACAGATGTCTGATTCATCTCTTATCCTTCACACATCTCTCTCACTTCAGTCAATGGCTCAGCACTTGCCAACTTAGGCTTAGAGCCCTTTCAAGCAGCCTGGGTTCAGCGTAAAGGAGATCAGACACAGATGTGTTGCTATTTCATAGACACCTGAAAGAGTTTATCCTGTGAGAGACTGAGAAACACACAAACACCACTGAGTTTCACAGTTCAGCCAGGAAGTGGCCGTCTAGCCAGCAGAGCCCCAGAGGATTTCTATGGCAGTCCAGCAAGAGCCAGACGACCAGACGGAGGAGAGGATGGAGAGCTGGAGAACAGAATGGGGGAAGGGAGTGTTTGGGCTGTAACATACCGAATGAGGGGAGAGGAGATTTTGGAACAAGGGCCTGCTGTTGCAGAGTGACGTAATTTTTGCTCCTGTCTGTGAGCACAGATATGTTGAAGTCTACAGGTGTAACAAAGATGACAATAGAGTCAAACCAGTAATTAGCAAGCTACGGAGGTGAGAAGTAACGTAGGTTATAAATACTCTGTTACTGTACTTAAGTACATTACATAATGTAATATAGCATGTAAAGTAGCAATTTCAGGTTTCTGTATTTCAATATTAAACATAATTTCCTTCACTATCCTGCAATCTAACAGAAATATCTGTACTTTTTTACTATGTTTAACCCAAGAGAGCACCAGTGAAGATGAAAATGAATAGATCAAGGGAACAGAGTAGAAAATAAAACGGGACAAGGACAATGTGGGTGAAATGAGAGAGAAGTGTGGATGACTGATTGCGATTACCAAATATGATCATTGCAAGCCACCTTACTGAAAGATCGTGGGAACCAGTGACGTCAACGAAAATAGGCACTGACAGTATGATCTAACTTCGTGAGATGTTTGCAACAACATGTAATGCATAATTACACGTTAGATATCATAGCTACATTACAAGCATAGATATATATATATTGACAATTACAAGGACATCTCAAGTCCACCGCGGATTGGAAACACTCAAGCTAACAGACTAATTATTAGCTAGCAAACCAAAATACAATATTAGCATAACTAGCATGGTAACATGTAATAATACACCCATTTTTGCTAGAGATATAGTTAAGTTAACCGGCTGAGGCTTAAAACAGAACTTACACATGATTATCGTAGAACAGTTCAACTGTATTCTGGTTTAATTTTTTGAGATAGATAATGTTAGATCATGACATAGCTTCACTAGTTTCGGAAGATGATAGCGTTATTATAGTCGCTAACTGGCTAAGTTATCAACCAGTTGACTGACTTACCAGGGTAGCAGCAGCTAGGTTATATGGTAGATCCAGAAACTCCGTTTTCGATCTCACTTATCCAAAGCATTTCTTCTCGTATTTCGCCATGACGGAGGAGGAACGGTAGTGATGGCTGAAGTCGTTGTACCACGTTGTCGTTGCCTTTGCTTGATTTCAATGAACACTTTCACCGGGGTGACGTTGAAGTAAGTTACTTGCCTCTTCGGATCAGAAGTAGCGTTATATCTCTTAACAATAACTGTACAGACTGGAAATAAGCCCGATGTTTAGCCAATCCCGAACTGTAACAACTAAAATGTGTTGGGTTTTGCCCGTTTAAAACACATCTAGGGCTACACACTTGCTGCAAGTAACGTTAGCGTCCGTTTCGTATCGCTATCCTAGGTCTTGGTCCAAAATATTTAACATAGCAGGCTAAGTCCAACATTCGAGTGGTGCATTTGCTAGCAAGTAAATATCGCCATTTACAGCCAAGCAGGCGGCTGTAATAACAGCCACAATGAAAATAGCGGTCCAGTTTTAGACATCAGCATCACAGAATCGGCCATACAGCTGTTCATGAAAGTAGCTAATGGCAGGAAATGCCAGAGCTGTGCAATTGAACGTTCTCAAGGAGACAAGGCTAAAGGTAGGCTACACAGAAATCACGGATTGGAGTTTGGAATTGGACCAACAGTCCAAGTAGCGCAGGATACGTTCAGTCGTATACAGAGACAACTAGTTTTAAGTCGGCAGAAGATAAGAATAGGCATGAGCACAGCTACTGTACTGTATTTCCTCCAGGCTACCACCACAGCATGTAGACCTAAATAATGAATGTGTTGTTACCAATATGGCATGCTTTCTGGAGAATTCTCTGCGAGCAGATGTAAAAGGTCATGTCACTTGAACGTCGAGGCCGCTATTCAGTTGAATTGAATTGAAAAGCCTTTAATGTGTTGGGGTCCACATCATAAGCTCTAGATAGATATAAGCATCTCTCAATAAAACAATGGCAAATGTCATGTCAATACATTTAATCCAACCATTCTCAATCTCAGCCATGTGAGCCAGATTCACTCTGTGAGATGTGATGAGATATCAGAGGCTATTGCTGGTAATCCACTGATGCCATCCAAAACAAAAGGGGAGAAATAATAAACAACGTTGTCAGTGTGAAATAAAAGATGAGATGAGTGTGGTAATAACTTACAACTTAACTTAATGCAATCTCTAAATCAATTAATAACCTAGCCTACTGAAATAGACCTAGCCTACATTAAAAACCGATAGGGATTCCATTTGGTTATAGGCCTACTTGTAGCCTATGATTCACAGTTAGGTCAGGATTGAACGACAGAACCATATAGCCTGCATCGGGATCATCTTATATGTGTATAGGCTACCTGAAACTGTGACTCTTAAGTAAGACTCTTCACAAAATGTCTCATATTAAGTAGACATGATGTGCCTAAGGTACTTTCAAAAAGTAACTTACTGTTCATTCATTTCAGATTAACTTCTTCATTGAAGTTTACAGGCATACAGTAGGCTATATGGATGATCTAAAAACTCAGGCAATGGTATTTGCTGTAAGGTGGTTCAGCACTCTGACACACTCTCACACCATCACAGGCGTGAATTTTTATTTTATTTGGTTCATGCTGAGCCAGGTTGCAGTGGATAGCCTAGAGTAAACAATTTGCGACATCCAATGTAATTTACACTTCATTTGTACTTTGTCGTGTCCAAAAAGAGACAAAGAAACAACTCCAAACATAGATGCATTAGGCACACTTTGACAATACCGTCATGCTATTTCAATATGACTGAAATCTGCCATTTAGGTTTCATGTGGATATTTCCCCTAGTCTGGCTATCATCATAAGCTAAAATTTTTAAGACTGAACATTAGTCTGGGGAGTCTGTGCTTTATTTCTTCTGCTCAAGAGGCGTGATCAATGGGCATAGTTCAAATGACTCTACACTTTAGGATAGTTCTGCAACCGATCAGACCAACGATCTGTGTGCGCCTTTTGGATAAGCTAGTTTGTGATTGGACCCAGAAGATGTGGACAGGAAGCAGGAGAGATAGATGTGCAGGTTTCCAGCCTGAGCTGCAGGGTGAAATACAAATTGCTGGCAGATCTGGCAGGGTTTACCCAGCCTATATTTCCCCTGAATTGTTAGAATCACTAATATACTTTATAGATCAGTGAATTTCATTCCCTCAAAAATGTTATGGGATCACATTTCAAGATCCGTTACAAAATGAGTTTCAATTCACTGAGGCATCAGGAAGCAGTGTCTGCCACCCTGTGGATATTCAGTGTAAGTGCACATGAATTATCATGTGAAGTGTAGATGAGCTGCATTTCAAAAGTGATTCACGTGAACAAAACGGTCCTTTATGTTTTCTTTATTTTCAATTAGCCTTTTACAAACATACTTTCCATGGCTGCCAACCTTTTAGATTAGCTTGAAACATAACCTGGTAAGTTCCCAACACTATCTTAACAGATTATTTTTTTCTCCACTCTGTCAAAGACGACCAACCCACTTTACCATAGATGACAGTACTGAGTGCTATTTAGCCATCACCAGAAACTAATATGGTAGCTGTGATAGTGCTGTGGCTGGCTCAGTGGTTTAAAAAGTCCATTGTCAGGGCGTGAAATGTCCTTTAAAGTATTCTGTGCACTTATTCATACTCTGTTGGTGTCCTGCAGAGGGAGAAGTACTCTGATGGTACTGTAGGCTTGCGGCAGAACATACCATTCTCTGTAGGGCACTGCAGTGCAGACACACACACACACACACACACAGCCACGTAACAGTCCAAAGCATATACTGTATCACTTCTGAATTTTATTAAGTTTTATATGAAGAAATACAGTACATTATACAACAGTAAAAGATAGGCTAATAGCTGTAGGGCATTAACACCTAAAAATAATATATTTTTTTATTTCCAAAGTGTCTACAGTGCATAGAGCTAAAGCTAAAGCAAGAATACAAATCAGTAATGTACAATAAAGCCATTTACCAAATTCACATTTTATATCAAAAAGAAAAGTTTATGAAATAAAAAAAACCTTTCCAGCAGTATCTCTATCACACACAAAATATGGAAACAAATAAAATGTACAATCAGCATCATTTGAAGAGTACACAGGTACAAATGGGAAGGGAACACTGTAGCCATGTTTTTGCTACGTGAGCCCAACATCATTTGTTGAATGAACAATATCACTAACATGATACACTTAAACATAAAAACAAAAAAAATCTTCTGCAGATAACTACTCCAGGATGATGATTTTATATATATATAAAAAAAGATGGCCACATCTTCCAGGCAGCTGAAGTTATTCTGCAACATTATTGGTACCTTTGTTTATTTCTGCAAGGATCACAATGGTAAGTTATTTTGTGCAACCACAGGCATTTTGAAGTGTCATGTGCACAGTTCTTCTCTTTGGTCCTTCAACACTACTGTGTCAGGTTTACATGTCTACTAATAATTTTATTCTACAATAAATATGTGCATGAACATTTATCATTCATTAGTTGGAGTCATACCTTGGCAGTCATTGGAGCAGTAGTTCATTTAAGAACATATAAATACATCTCCATATTGAGATTTAAAAAACAAACAAAAAAAAACATAAATACAGCTGAAATACAGTGAATTAAATAGCACGACCAGTGACAGACATGTTCTCTATCTGTACCTCTGAGAGACAACAGCAGTTTGCCTAGTGAAGCTATTACTTATCAACAGAAATATTAAATTATATGATAAATTATTAAGTACTTCATAAAAAAACCTTGGGTGGTTACAAGTATAGATTTCCGACTCCAGTACATGTATCCCTTTGAATTAAAATTGTATGTAATTATCGACATGGCATGTTGTTATTAAAAAATAGTCCCAAAACAACAAAAAAAGAGTTATAAAACAAGAGGTACAGCATGGCACAGTGAAAAGACAGTGCAAGTACACTAGTAGTATGAAGTCAATATATCAACATAAGCTAAAATACACACCTCACAGTAACATGTTTAAGCAGTTATTAGAAGATCAGTGCATAGATATCAAGGCAAGATAGACCACACTCAACGCTAAAAGCAAAAGTCCACCAAAGGTCTTCAAAAATACACTCAACGCATCACCATCCTCTCTCTCTCTCTCTCTCTCTCTCTCTCTCTCTCTCTCTCTCTTGCTCTCTCTCTCTGTTTCTCAAATACAGATGAGAAGTATAGAATAAAGAAGTGCAAGCTGTGTATTAGACATCCAGTTCTGATAAATTAGTGGTTCCCAAACCTTTCATGGTAGCCCAGGCCAGGCCAGGCCTTCTTTCACAATAACCCCCCTCTTTTTCTGGTTTGTTTTTAAAACAAAACCGATGCCCATCATGTGCTGCATAATTGTTCTTCCACATTATTAACAGCTAACATTATCAATTTGATTTCACCCATCAGTTAAACTAAAAATACCAAATGCCCATTAGCTGTTGTATGCTGCTACACTCCTGCATTTATAGCCCTGGGGCCCTAATTTGAATGTCGGACAAAGTGCAAAGTATCTGTGGGCAAAGAACTACTGGTTTTATGTGGCGTGAATAAGCTTTTCGTTGACCCACCATTATTACCCCCCGCCAAGGAGGTTATGTTTTCATCAGGGTTTTTTTGTTTGTCTGTCTGTCTATCTGTCTGTCTGTTTGCTTGTCTGTTTGTTCACAAGATAACTAAAAAAGTTATGGATGGATTTCAATAACATTTTCAGGGAAGGTCTGAAATGACAAGGAAGAAATTATTATATTTTGGGAGTGATCCGTATCACTGTCTGGATCCGGGAGGAGGTTATGTTTTCGCTTGGCGAAAGTCTGCGCTCTCTGAGTGATTTTCTAGTTTGTGCTTAGAATCTTTCTCATGGTGTTAAATTTGCGAATAGATCTTGCGTAATTATTATGCAAGCATTGGTTAGACTTTAGACTTTGCCCAACATTTAAATTAGGGCAATTGGTTTTAAACCAATTCAATCTGGCTGGATCAAAGGCAGTTTTATGGTTATTTACTGTGTATCCTCTCCTCCAGCAAATGCCCCTACATCAACATTCTCAACTTATAGTTTGCCAGGCTTAACGTTTTCATAGATGTTGATTGCTTCTGTGTTCTGGTAGATCAGGTCCACGTTGGTCCCCATCCTGGACTTTATGACGTCCAGAGCACATTGATTCAGAAACACATACTGGTCCTGGGCACAAAACAGCACACAATTTCCTTCATCAATTTCATGTCTTCATCAACTTCAAGGCTTTACATTAAGGACCCTTTCAAATGAATGCAGTTAATTCATCTGTTCACCCCAACTTTACAACATGTTTAGCTTGAGGATCATGAGGAGATGTTTGCTGTCTGTGACAGAGAATGTTTGGAAACACTTTACTTGAAGGTATCTACATAAGAGTGACATGACACTGTGATGAAAACATGACACTGTCATGATACATGAACCCTACCTCTAACTCTAACTCTATCCCTAACTCTAACCCTGACAAAAACCGAATGACACCTAATGACAGAAGAGTTACGTCATAAACATGATACGTATGACTTGTTTATAATGTTTATGACACATTCATGACAGTGTCATGTCACTCTTATGTATAGATACCTTCAAGTAAAGAGTAACCAAATGTTTTAGCTTAGAAATGACGTAACATGGGTCAGAGCACCTTTAAATCCTGATACATAGTATCAAGACCCAGATGTATTGTCTACTCCGTTCTCTGTTTCTTTATGTAATTCTCATCGGCAAGTAATCGTCAAGCAAAGATTCTTGATTACTCACTCACTAATTAGCTCATCTTCAACCCTCTCTGGTACAAGAGACTCATACTGCATGTAAAGCATGATAAATGTACCAATCTTCATTCCGCATCTGGGTATACTGCCGACTGTCAGCTGACTTAGTCACAGGTCTGCCCCACTCTCAGTACTGTAAAGTGCCATTGCATTAACAGTGCATAAATCAGACTTCTGTAACAGATCTGGCTAGCATGCCATTTAGGAATAGGTGTGGTTCAGTTAAACACTGTCTCTCTGATGCAGAGGTGGAAAACTCAGACTTCAGAGACGAAAAGTTCTACCTTCTATTGGTTTTAGCTGTGTGCTTAACACACGTGATTTCACAAGTTAGCTGATGTACCTGGCTGAAGAGCTGTGCTACTGTAAGTAAAACCAACTGGTTCAGTGAATAGTTGGAACAGATACTGTGTGTGGTAGGAGTAGTTACTGCAACAGTCTGAAGCTGGTCTTTTGTGACAGGGGCCCTCTTACCTCCGTCTGGACCATGAGTGCACGGTGCATTCGCATGTCATAGACGATGCCAAACACATCCACTATGCTCTCCCGCTCAATCTGGAAGATGATGCGATCGATGGCGATGAAGGTTCCTGTGCGGCCCACTCCAGCACTGTGGAATTGGCAGAAACAGAAAGAACCCAGTTGCAATTCATGAGTATCGTCTGTAGGTACGTTTTTAGAGCCTGAGATCAGTCATTTTTGACTTTTTAATGCTCTCTTTACAGACACACATGCCACATTGCCAAGATATAATTATAGGAAATCTTCAGCACTAAAAAGGAAAGTATGTCAAGGAGATTAAAAAGTATTGCAGTGATCATGCTATGACCTACATGAACACCCAAGTAATCACAAAAAAACTGACTGAATGCCAGTGCACACGTGCAGTCTGAGGTACGTGTGTCCATGCGAGATGATGCGACCCACCTGCAGTGCACCACAGTGGGCGAGTGGAGAGAGTACTGGTCCATGTGCTCCCTGACCAGGTGGCGGAAGTTAATGAGGAGCTCGGTGGTCACCGGGACGCCGTGATCGGGCCAGGCTGTGTAGTGAAACTGACGCACGGCACGAGTCTCTGCCGTCTTCACCTGCAATCAGACACAACGGATGTGTATGCTTTAGCTCTATGCACTGTAGACACTCTGAAAATAAAAGTGTGTGTGTGTGTGTGTGTGTGTGTGTGTGTCCGTGCGTGCGTGTGTGTGTGACTGTGAGTGAGTGAGTGAAACAGGTAACTCTCCCTTACCCTCTCATGAGTATCTACATCTGTGTGCATAGGATGAACTCACATTTTTGACGTCAAAGTCTCTCAGGGTCCAGTCATCAAGAGTGATTTCAGAAGTTGTTGTGACAATGATGTTGTTGTAATGCTTATTTTCCGGTGGCCAGTACTGTTCACATTTCACCTACAGGACAGAAGTTTATTACAGTGACAGTTTAATGAAACAATAAGCCCCGAGAGGCCGTGGTTTATACTGTACAGAACAGCTGAGGGGCGTTGTTAGGCACGACTCGAAGACTAATATACAGTATAAACCACGGACTCTAGTGAATTATTGCTTTTCTAAAACAATTACTACGTTGAGCTAGCAAGATTTCATGAAACATAGTCACAGCAACGAAAAATGTAACAATGTATTCATAGATAATCATTCTTCCGCCAAGAAATATATTCCCTCCATATGAATGATTGCCATGCAACAACAAGACGCAGCCACTCTACGTTTGTGATAGTTCTGGAAGCGCATAACTATAGAGCGAAATGCAGTCAAGGTGTGTGGTTATGCTGGAATAAACAACGGAATCGAACGCGATTCAGCCAATCATAGTCAAGGACCGGAACTATCCGTTTTAGAAACACAATATAAATGAGCACTGTATCATAATTATGACATGAGACAACTACTACAGTATGTCTCATAGTCATAATCATGTTGTAAAATATGTGACTGTCAGTCATTTGTTGTATAAGGACGCAAATGTCCATGTGTTTCTGATTTGTATGTACTGTGAGTGCCCTGAGTACATCCTTGGGTGCCCTTCCTTCCATTGCTCTCAATCTGCAGTGCTGATATGTGTGTGACCATATCATATGTGTGCATGTGTGTTCAGTGGGTATTTTTTTCATGTTTTCATCGGGGTTTGTTTGTCTGTTTGTTAGCAATGGAACTCAGTAATGGATGGATTTCGATGAAATTTTCAGGGAAGGTCTGAAATGACCCAAGGAAGAAACAATTATATTTTGGGTGAGATCCGTATCACCGTCTTGATTCACGAGGCCAGGGGCGGAGTGGGACACTAAAATCCACCGGGAATATTCTGACCACACCGGCCCCCTACCCGCCGCCAGCCCACTGCCGGCCCAACCCACCCATGCCTTGAGCACGACCACCTTCCGTATATTATAAAAACAAACAAAATGTTGGCTAAATGTAATATAGTCAATCTATGAAGGTCCAGGTCCAGACTTTCATGTTTCAGTTTTACGGGCATTTGCATGCAAAACACCATTTTTACACTAAATTTCTTGGTTGGGAAATGTATGTCCACATATACTGTAACATATACTGTAATCAAAAGTCAAAAGCATTTTACATCTCTGCCCTCTCCTTGGGCCTGCTCCTCTCACTGCTCCTGCACCTCCGCACCTTGCTCTTCTCCCTGGGCCCATTGTTCTTACTCTTCCTCATCCAGACATTAGACTACAGTATTTGTCCTTTTATGTTTCTGTTTCCAAAAACATCACCTCCTCCTTTTACTGTGTAAGTATAATGTAAATGTAAAAAGTAACCCCTGCCACTGAGTCTAAGACAAACTGGAATCAGCTGTGGTTGGCCCAATTTACCCAACATCATCTATGTGCCAGTTATTCAATTGTTTGTTTATTATCAGCTGAGATATATTGTTTTTGAACTGATATCATTGCAGAAGGAGAGGTTACTGAGGGTTGGAATTGTTTTAACTATTGTGGGATGTCATGTGTTAACAGTAACATCTGTAAAATAATAGAAAAACGATCCATCATTTTGTTGTTTGTTAAGAAAATGTAAGCATTGTGGAAATGTGTTCACTGCCTGCATATTGTGCGAAAACGACATGAAATGTGTGAATGGTATGGCCGCAATGTGTTTAGAGTTTTGAAAACGTGACAACTGTTTGGACAAACGCTATGTCAGTCACTGAAAAAAACTGTAAGCCATTTATTCGTTTGAAATGTAGGCTACATGAGTTAACTAGCTTGTGATATTTTCCGTCTAGCAAGTAGCCTAACGTAGTTGAGCTTTGCGTCAATGATTTTCATTCTGTCAAATTTACCTGCACTCGTAATGGCCGTGGACTAGACTACGGGTAGCCTAATCTGTTTTGAGCATTTAGATGCATGCTCCTCCAGCAGTCGCTTCTTCTTAATTCTGCCTTTTTCAGCCCCCTCTTTCTCTTTCCTCTTCTTGCCTTCCATATTAATCAAGCAAACACCTAATCCGTTCACTATCAAAACGCTACTTTCACGAATAGTGTAGGCTAAGGGGCCATGCCATTAGAGGAGGGGCCGCTCATCTATCCCCCTACATTTCTGTAATAGACTGACCTAGCAAACGTATTTGCCATTCCCAGGAGGCTTTGCTGTTCTATTTTGAATTTATTTGTGACCAAAAGAGTTAAATAACACTTTTTAATAATATGAAGAATTAAATGAAGACACCCAAGGCTACACACAAATGCACTGATCGGAGAGAACTGAGATGAATAGGCCTGTAATTAATATGTAAGGTAACCATGACTAAGGTATATATCGCAACTGAATGGTTTAAATAGTGGTTGGTTTCCGTCCAAAAGTAATTAACGATGAGCGATTTCAGATGACGGGAACACTTGGGAAAATATCTTAGGATAACAAATGTTCCAGCGGCCTCTCAGGCACGTCTTAGGCCAGTGTACAAGCAACGTCGAGCCGGCCGGCCTAGCGGGAAATGTCCCGAATCTCCCGATTACCACTCCGCCCCTGCACGAGGCAGTTATGTTTTTCGCTTGGCGGTGTAATGGCATGGTATGGCCACGTGGAGGCGATCTGAATAGTTTAGGTTAAAAATGTATGACAACCAAGGAAGAACCATACAGGCGGAGGTCTGCGCCCTCTGAGTGCTTTTCTAGTTTCGGGCTGTGCTTGTACTCACTCGTCCCTGCTCGTTGCACCTGGTCAGCATGACTATGGACCTGACATTCTTCTCCCAGATCATCCTCCAGAAGTCATTGACTGTGGCAGGCAGAGGACCCTGGCATGCGATAAACTCCTTCCTGGAGTTTGCCCCCTGCAAAGCAATATTCAGCGTCACTTCAATTCACTACGTACTAGTAAGAGAAGTAAATTACATAGAGGAATCGTCATATAGGGTCACCGGGATGTAGTTTGCATTGATGTAGTCATCAAACTGACTGCCAAGGATGGATAGCTTCACTCTGGATGGTTCATCTGCATGGCAAGAACACATAACATTAAATTATCATCTGATGAGATTACAGCATTATTCTTAATAGACAGACACATTAGCCAAACTGGTTATTTACCTCCCAAAGGAGGGATCTCAATACTGACATTACTTTGAGTCAAACAGTTTCAACCGTATTCGACTACGGGTAATATTGTTTTAATTGAAACATGCTTTAAAAAGTTGCTCACTTAACTTTTGAACCACAGGTCTGAAGACTTTACAGTACAATTGGCAATTGGAGATGAGATGTGGTCAAATGGTCACTTACAAGGCAGTACATTGCTGTATCGGTTCTTTGCTTTGTTCTCCAAAGCCCTGGCAGTGGCTGTAGACTGGGCCGTACCGACTGGCTTCAGATCCTTTTCAGAAATGGACAAACAGCTGTTTACAATTCCAGTTCCCTCACAAAACTATTCATTTTGAAAGTTCTGATATTATAGGTTTTATTTTGGTCAGTGCCTCACAGGAGATGGCTGAGACTTTGATATTATGTTGACCTTACCTCATACTCCTCTGCAAAGCCACATTTGCTGTTGGCACATTGCCTCTTGTAGTATGCATCAAACTCCTCAATCCGCACAGGCACACTACTGTTTAACCAGATAGTCAAAATGTAATTATGCATCTTGGTGATACATGAACCTTTCTTTTCAAACTGCTGTCAAACACAGATATATAACTACACCCACAACCATCTATGTTAACCATATGTAGTACTGAAAGTCAGGTAGATGGGGCCTTACGTTTTTGCTCTGTAACAACACAAAAGACAGGACAAGAAAGCATGTAAGCTCAACAGCACAACAGCACAACAAATGCATTCTTAGGCAGTTATGTATCAACCTTGGAGATTTGACAATTACCTGATGATATTAATTGGAATGTCAGAAGATGGTCTTCCAGAACCTCTCCTGGAAGGAATAATAATCACAACAATAAAGAAAAGACAGACAGCTCCTCTCTAAAAATCCTTCACCTATGCCAGAAGGTTTAACAGATGGTACAACAGATGGTACAAAACTCAAAAGTGTTTGTGTAGGTCTCCTTACCTCTTTAGGAAGATGAGCACAGCTATAGCAACGCACAGACAGAGGATCAAAATCCCACAGGTTGTCCCCACAGCTGTTATGATGACCACTAGGGGAATAGGTCAGTGTTAGGCAGAGTACACATGATAAACAGAAGAAAGAGATAATCAGAATGTGGTTAACACAATAAGGACATACATTTGTCCTGAGGGACACTTGCAGACCAGCTTGAGGTTATGGATATGGAGTAAATGGATTGGTCAATGTCCACAAGGCCATCTGTGATCTCCAAACAAGTAAAGGTGACAATGGCAAAACTAACAAAAAAAAGGTAAAGTGGACAAATGAAAGAGGAAGACAATCAGAAACAGACTGAGAGACAGACAAGGGTAAAATCATGATCGGTACACAAGGCAGTTATCCATATTGGCCGGGTTTCCCAGATTCGTTAAGAAGCTCTTAAGTGCTAAGACCTTCTTAGGAGCGTTCTTAGAATGTTCATAGAGCGCTCCTAACAAGTTCTTCGCACTTAAGAGCTTCTTAACGAATCTGGGAAACCCGGCCATTGTCAGTTTCTTTCGGTCACTGACTTGGTCACATACCTGTATGTTTTAGTAGGGGTCAGTGGGCCATTTCTGTATTTTTCTCGTCCATCTCCGCTTCCCACATGGATATCAATCCTGTCCATTTGACTACGCGTGTTTCCATTATGGTTTAAAACAGAAAGGTAACTTAAGTCCTTATTTTTCTCCCAATCACTATAACTCTTACGTAAAAATGTTGAAGTGAAATTGGGATTGTTTCCTGCACAAAAGGTGACAAATCAAACAGAACATTTATTACTGAAATCATAATATTGATATAACCATGTTATAAACATTTAACAGGCGTTAGCATGCCATTGTTAAAAGTTGTCATTGAAGCTGGTCTATGTAACAGTGACATTTTACCATAAATTGTCAAGAAAGCTTTGATAATGTTAACATAAGCATGCTTTATGCTGTAGACTGGCATGGCATTCTATGTTCAGTTATAGGTAAGAGTAAAACGTTATTGGATAT
The DNA here is from genome assembly GCF_963854185.1 of Sardina pilchardus. Taxonomy (NCBI): domain Eukaryota; kingdom Metazoa; phylum Chordata; class Actinopteri; order Clupeiformes; family Clupeidae; genus Sardina; species Sardina pilchardus. The sequence goes on along the minus strand of NC_085003.1, from coordinate 9,953,664 downwards.
AATCAGGATGATCAGCTAAACCATGACTTCTTTAAATCAAAGTTATTATTGAGTCAATAGCATAAGTGACTCAATAGCGTAGGAATCACATTGTGAAGTCAGAGTAAAACAAACTCATACTCTGTGACACCAGGACACCATAGTCCCGTATTAAGCCTTTCGAGGAATCCAAGAAGCTAGGGTCAAGACTCAGAAGAATTTGATTGTGGGAAATCACTTTGATGTCTATCTTGTCTTTGCCAGTCACAACAGGTGGCTCTAAGGAGGGAGAGAGATGTACACAGGAAGTATTTCTTACAATCTCAGAATTAGTAACAGACATCACTTACTAGCACTTCATTGCCAATTATTATTCATTATTTCTCTGTCTTACCATATTTCCTTCACTCAGTACCTCCACTGGCAAAAGGCAGGCCTCACTCTTACAGGGTGAGCTACACCAGGGGCGTAACTGAAGCGTTTCGTTCGCGATGCGTAAAATTCATTTTAGAAGACTGGTCTATTTTTTTTCGAATGTAAGCGCCACTGTCACATCTGGTGTTGCTACTTACAGTAATTATGGTGATAATTAACTGCTGCAACATACAGTATGCTTCACGAATGGAACGCTTCAGTTACGCGCCTGGTGTAGCTCCCCTGTTACATTGTCAGGCACTGAGTAGCATAATCATTTTATAGAAGTCAATACTGACTGAGCTCATATAAAACATTCATTGTACCTGTGACCCCTGTTTTGCAGGTCTTGGTGACATGTCCCCATTTCTCACGCTCCCCATTTCCCTTTGTCCGTACAGTCACACTGTATTCAGTGTCGTATGCAAGATGTGTGGTCAAGTTGAGTTCACATTCTTTATTGCACGTGTCCTGGTGCTCATCATAGACTACGAACTTCTTGTTCTTGACTGTAATTTCGAATCCAGTGTTGGATCCTTTAGGGTTTTTCCATCTCAGATTAAGGAGTGGATTTGTACTTCGGTTTGGAGCATGACATTCAAGCTCATCTTCTGTGAGTCCCATAGTGTCTTTTAAAAGATAGGAAAGCAAAAAGAGAATTAATTCAAGTCAAAACACCCTTTCATCATACATCATTGGAACAGGCTTCCCACCCATTCTCCCTGACAAAAATGCAAACCTATCCATGACATTTCAATGATAGATGACATTTCCATTCATTTTCACTGGCAATTCGCCTTATTCACATGACAGGCACTGTGCACCAAAATGAGGATATGGGGTACGCAAACCACAGGATTGCTGTCTTCTATGCTTTCACCAGTAGGTGGTGATAGTCAGTGTACCTCATAGCCTCCTTTGGTTTACACATAGCCACTGAGTGAATTAGGTGAATAACACAAAATTGCATTTTTTAGTCTACACCACATGTTGGGAATAACCTGTGACGAACGAGTCTAGATAAAAATGTGATTTTCTTCCCAACCATCCTATCTATGAAGGAACGACTGAATTCAGTGACATCATATGTATCTCCTAGGACCTAGGTCATAGGTATCTCCTACCTATGCCACTGTATGACAAAATGTTGGGATATCTGTACGAACTAATCTGCTTTCAACTACACATTCTGTGATGTGTCTGTTTGATGCACTGATAGACACATGATAGACTACCCTACAAGGTGACCACACTATAAGGGTAAGACCAGTGTACCAACATGGAAAAACACTCTGAACAGAACAAAAACACAAATCCCTGATGGACCATCGACCCAGGTTTGCTAAATTTCCTGTGAAACTGAAGAGTGAATGACCAATTGATTCAAGCTCATGGTAATTGGATGTCTAATGCTAGTAGCTGGTTTAAGCTGGTCTTTACTGATTTTCTTCCAGCCCTTGCTGGTGTGACCATCTGAAGAAGCTGGTTATACTGGTGTGACCAGCCTGTCACGAGGGTGTGAGATGGTAATGCTGGTGACCAGCCTGCCAAGCATGACATTGTTGGTGTAAGATGGTCATGCTGGTTTGCTACAGTAGAATGACCAACATAAACTGGCATGGCTTGTTAATCCAGCAATGTAAGTCCAGCAACAGTAACCTCACCAGCAAACCAAACCACATTCAGCTAGTCAAGCTGTTTTTTTTCAGAAGGGCTGGAAAAGGTCAAATATATCATTTACTGATAGATCTGTCGGGGAATACACCCTGTCTCATGCTGTTTCCATTGATAGAGAGAAGCTAAAGGAATATTAGATGTATGAAAAATGTTCTGTGGCATGAAAGTCTATGTGGCTATGTCTCTTTAAAGGGGTGATGTGTAGGATTTTAGTTGTCTTGAATGATCAATGTCAACTCTGGCACTCTTCCATTGAGTTCATGTTTGTTTTTAAATAGACTGAGATGCACCTGTAGACCTGAATGCTGCACTTACTTGTGAAAGCGTTTTTCACAACACGTTCACTCTGGAAGCCGAGTGGTCCAGTTGTTCTCACAGAGATGTTGTAAAATGTTCCTGGTGTAAGGTCTGTCAGGTCCTGGGATGTGATTTTGGTATGAAACTCTCTGGGCAAGGGAGAATTACTGATGGTGACAGTGTAGTTAAAATCGTCTGAGTTCTCCATCCAGGGGGCTGGAGCCCACACAATAGAAATGGAGTTTGTAGTTGTATTGTTTATGTTGATGCTTCCTGGAGGATTGGGATCTGAAAAAAGGTTTCATTTGTATGATCAAATCTCGTTCTCCTTTGTGAAAACAATCTATTCACCAATACCACTATATCTTTTAATACTCACATGTTGCATTGGTCACTGGCTCAGACTCTTGTCTAAAGATCCCACTCTGTGTTATGACTGTGGCTTTGTATATCTTTCCAGCTGCCAGACTCTGAAACATATGGGACCTGGCACTTGAGTCCAGTGGAACACTACTACTACTGCTGCTGCTGCTGTTCAGGAGAACCACATAGGACTCCACATTTCCATCAGGAGCATTCCATGACACTGTGATGGAGTTGTTGGACTGGTTTGAGATGAACGGCTGGACAGTCTCTGGCCCTGGGTGACAGGAAGATAAAAACATTTCAACACACATTGAAGAAAAGACAGTCGTTTATAAAGAGGCAGGTAAGTAAAGACACATGTGATAAAACAAGGCAATGACACAAAGACTGAATCCTGAGAGAGATTAAATCCTTTATATAATCTGGAACAACACTGGTCAAATATATAATTTACTGATAGATCTGTCGGGGAATACACCCTGTCTCATGCTGTTTCCATTGCTAGAGAGAAGCTAAAGGAATACTAGATGTACAGTATGAAAAATTTTCTGTGGCATGAAAGTCTATGTGGCTACAGTATGTCTCTTTAAAGGGGTGATGTGTAGGATTTTAATTTCTTGAATGATCAATGTCAACTCTGGCACTCTTCCATTGAGTTCATGTTTGTTTTTAAATAGACTGAGATGCACCTGTAGACCTGAATGCTGCACTTACTTGTGAAAGCGTTTTTCACAACACGTTCACTCTGGAAGTCGAGTGGTCCAGTTGTTCTCACAGAGATGTTGTAAAATGTTCCTGGTGTAAGGTCTGTCAGGTCCTGGGATGTGATTTTGGTATTAAACTCTCTGGGCAAGGGAGAATTACTGATGGTGACAGTGTAGTTAAAATCGTCTGAGTTCTCCATCCAGGGGGCTGGAGCCCACACAATAGAAATGGAGTTTGTAGTTGTATTGTTTATGTTGATGCTTCCTGGAGGATTGGGATCTGAAAAAGGTTTCATTTGTATGATCAAATCTCGTTCTCCTTTGTGAAAACAATCTATTCACCAATACCACTGTATCTTTTAATACTCACATGTTGCATTGGTAACTTGCTCAGACTTTTCACTAAAGATCCCACTCTGTGTTATGACTGTGGCTTTGTATATCTTTCCAGCTGCCAGACTCTGAAACATATGGGACCTGGCACTTGAGTCCAGTGGAACACTACTGCTGCTGCTGCTGCTGCTGTTCAGGAGAACCACATAGGACTCCACATTTCCATCAGGAGCATTCCATGACACTGTGATGGAGTTGTTGGACTGGTTTGAGATGAACGGCTGGACAGTCTCTGGCCCTGGGTGACAGGAAGATAAAAACATTTAAACACAACCACATTGAAGAAAAGACAGTCGTCTATAAAGAGGCAGATAAGTAAAGACACAGTGATAAAACAAGGCAATGACACAAAGACTGAATCCTGAGAGAGATTAAATCCTTTATATAATCTGGAACAACACTGGTCAAATATATCATTTACTGATAGATCTGTCGGGGAATACACCCTGTCTCATGCTGTTTCCATTGATAGAGAGAAGCTAAAGGAATATTAGATGTATGAAAAATGTTCTGTGGCATGAAAGTCTTTGTGGCTAAGTGTCTTTAAAGGGGTGATGTGTAGGATTTAAGTTGTCTTGAATGATCAATGTCAACTCTGGCACTCTTCCATTGAGTTCATGTTTGTTTTTAAATAGACTGAGATGCACCTGTAGACCTGAATGCTGCACTTACTTGTGAAAGCGTTTTTCACAACACGTTCACTCTGGAAGCCAAGTGGTCCAGTTGTTCTCACAGAGATGTTGTAAAATGTTCCTGGTGTAAGGTCTGTCAGGTCCTGGGATGTGATTTTGGTATTAAACTCTCTGGGCAAGGAAGAATTACTGATGGTGACAGTGTAGTTAAAATCGTCTGAGTTCTCCATCCAGGGGGCTGGAGCCCACACAATAGAAATGGAGTTTGTAGTTGTATTGTTTATGTTGATGCTTCCTGGAGGATTGGGATCTGAAAAAAGGTTTCATTTGTATGATCAAATCTCGTTCTCCTTTGTGAAAACAATCTATTCACCAATACCACTATATCTTTTAATACTCACATGTTGCATTGGTCACTGGCTCAGACTCTTGTCTAAAGATCCCACTCTGTGTTATGACTGTGGCTTTGTATATCTTTCCAGCTGCCAGACTCTGAAACATATGGGACCTGGCACTTGAGTCCAGTGGAACACTACTACTGCTGCTGCTGCTGCTGTTCAGGAGAACCACATAGGACTCCACATTTCCATCAGGAGCATTCCATGACACTGTGATGGAGTTGTTGGACTGGTTTGAGATGAACGGCTGGACAGTCTCTGGCCCTGGGTGACAGGAAGATAAAAACATTTAAACACAACCACATTGAAGAAAAGACAGTCGTCTATAAAGAGGCAGATAAGTAAAGACACAGTGATAAAACAAGGCAATGACACAAAGACTGAATCCTGAGAGAGATTAAATCCTTTATATAATCTGGAACAACACTGGTCAAATATATCATTTACTGATAGATCTGTCGGGGAATACACCCTGTCTCATGCTGTTTCCATTGATAGAGAGAAGCTAAAGGAATATTAGATGTATGAAAAATGTTCTGTGGCATGAAAGTCTTTGTGGCTAAGTGTCTTTAAAGGGGTGATGTGTAGGATTTAAGTTGTCTTGAATGATCAATGTCAACTCTGGCACTCTTCCATTGAGTTCATGTTTGTTTTTAAATAGACTGAGATGCACCTGTAGACCTGAATGCTGCACTTACTTGTGAAAGCGTTTTTCACAACACGTTCACTCTGGAAGCCAAGTGGTCCAGTTGTTCTCACAGAGATGTTGTAAAATGTTCCTGGTGTAAGGTCTGTCAGGTCCTGGGATGTGATTTTGGTATTAAACTCTCTGGGCAAGGAAGAATTACTGATGGTGACAGTGTAGTTAAAATCGTCTGAGTTCTCCATCCAGGGGGCTGGAGCCCACACAATAGAAATGGAGTTTGTAGTTGTATTGTTTATGTTGATGCTTCCTGGAGGATTGGGATCTGAAAAAAGGTTTCATTTGTATGATCAAATCTCGTTCTCCTTTGTGAAAACAATCTATTCACCAATACCACTATATCTTTTAATACTCACATGTTGCATTGGTCACTGGCTCAGACTCTTGTCTAAAGATCCCACTCTGTGTTATGACTGTGGCTTTGTATATCTTTCCAGCTGCCAGACTCTGAAACATATGGGACCTGGCACTTGAGTCCAGTGGAACACTACTACTGCTGCTGCTGCTGCTGTTCAGGAGAACCACATAGGACTCCACATTTCCATCAGGAGAATTCCATGACACTGTGATGGAGTTGTTGGACTGGTTTGAGATGAACGGCTGGACAGTCTCTGGCCCTGGGTGACAGGAAGATAAAAACATTTAAACACAACCACATTGAAGAAAAGACAGTCGTCTATAAAGAGGCAGGTAAGTAAAGACACAGTGATAAAACAAGGCAATGACACAAAGACTGAATCCTGAGAGAGATTAAATCCTTTATATAATCTGGAACAACACTGGTCAAATATATCATTTACTGATAGATCTGTCGGGGAATACACCCTGTCTCATGCTGTTTCCATTGATAGAGAAAAGCTAAAGGAATATTAGATGTATGAAAAATGTTCTGTGGCATGAAAGTCTATGTGGCTAAGTGTCTTTAAAGGGGTGATGTGTAGGATTTTAGTTGTCTTGAATGATCAATGTCAACTCTGGCACTCTTCCATTGAGTTCATGTTTGTTTTTAAATAGACTGAGATGCACCTGTAGACCTGAATGCTGCACTTACTTGTGAAAGCGTTTTTCACAACACGTTCACTCTGGAAGCCGAGTGGTCCAGTTGTTCTCACAGAGATGTTGTAAAATGTTCCTGGTGTAAGGTCTGTCAGGTCCTGGGATGTGATTTTGGTATTAAACTCTCTGGGCAAGGAAGAATTACTGATGGTGACAGTGTAGTTAAAATCGTCTGAGTTCTCCATCCAGGGGGCTGGAGCCCACACAATAGAAATGGAGTTTGTAGTTGTATTGTTTATGTTGATGCTTCCTGGAGGATTGGGATCTGAAAAAAGGTTTCATTTGTATGATCAAATCTCGTTCTCCTTTGTGAAAACAATCTATTCACCAATACCACTATATCTTTTAATACTCACATGTTGCATTGGTCACTGGCTCAGACTCTTGTCTAAAGATCCCACTCTGTGTTATGACTGTGGCTTTGTATATCTTTCCAGCTGCCAGACTCTGAAACATATGGGACCTGGCACTTGAGTCCAGTGGAACACTACTGCTGCTGCTGCTGCTGCTGTTCAGGAGAACCACATAGGACTCCACATTTCCATCAGGAGCATTCCATGACACTGTGATGGAGTTGTTGGACTGGTTTGAGATGAACGGCTGGACAGTCTCTGGCCCTGGGTGACAGGAAGATAAAAACATTTAAACACAACCACATTGAAGAAAAGACAGTCGTCTATAAAGAGGCAGGTAAGTAAAGACACAGTGATAAAACAAGGCAATGACACAAAGACTGAATCCTGAGAGAGATTAAATCCTTTATATAATCTGGAACAACACTGGTCAAATATATCATTTACTGATAGATCTGTCGGGGAATACACCCTGTCTCATGCTGTTTCCATTGATAGAGAGAAGCTAAAGGGATATTAGATGTATGAAAAATGTTCTGTGGCATGAAAGTCTATGTGGCTAAGTGTCTTTAAAGGGGTGATGTGTAGGATTTTAGTTGTCTTGAATGATCAATGTCAACTCTGGCACTCTTCCATTGAGTTCATGTTTGTTTTTAAATAGACTGAGATGCACCTGTAGACCTGAATGCTGCACTTACTTGTGAAAGCGTTTTTCACAACACGTTCACTCTGGAAGCCGAGTGGTCCAGTTGTTCTCACAGAGATGTTGTAAAATGTTCCTGGTGTAAGGTCTGTCAGGTCCTGGGATGTGATTTTGGTATTAAACTCTCTGGGCGAGGAGGAATTACTGATAGTGACAGTGTAGTTAAAATCGTCTGAGTTCTCCATCCAGGGGGCTGGAGCCCACACAATAGAAATGGAGTTTGTAGTTGTATTGTTTATGTTGATGCTTCCTGGAGGATTGGGATCTGAAAAAAGGTTTCATTTGTATGATCAAATCTCGTTCTCCTTTGTGAAAACAATCTATTCACCAATACCACTATATCTTTTAATACTCACATGTTGCATTGGTCACTGGCTCAGACTCTTGTCTAAAGCGCCCACTCTGTGTTATGACTGTGGCTTTGTATATCTTTCCAGCTGTCAGGTTCTGAAACATATGGGACCTGGCACTTGAGTCCAGTGGAACACTACTACTACTGCTGCTGCTGCTGTTCAGTAGAACCACATAGGACTCCACATTTCCATCAGGAGCATTCCATGACACTGTGATGGAGTTGTTGGACTGGTTTGAGATGAATGGCTGCACAGTCTCTGGCCCTGGGTGACAGGAAGATAAAAACATTTAAACACAACCACATTGAAGAAAAGACAGTCGTCTATAAAGAGGCAGGTAAGTAAAGACACAGTGATAAAACAAGGCAATGACACAAAGACTGAATCCTGAGAGAGACGAAATCCTTTATATAATCTGGAACAACACTGGTCAAATATATCATTTACTGATAGATCTGTCGGGGAATACACCCTGTCTCATGCTGTTTCCATTGATAGAGAGAAGCTAAAGGAATATTAGATGTATGAAAAATGTTCTGTGGCATGAAAGTCTATGTGGCTATGTCTCTTTAAAGGGGTGATGTGTAGGATTTTAGTTGTCTTGAATGATCAATGTCAACTCTGGCACTCTTCCATTGAGTTCATGTTTGTTTTTAAATAGACTGAGATGCACCTGTAGACCTGAATGCTGCACTTACTTGTGAAAGCGTTTTTCACAACACGTTCACTCTGGAAGCCGAGTGGTCCAGTTGTTCTCACAGAGATGTTGTAAAATGTTCCTGGTGTAAGGTCTGTCAGGTCCTGGGATGTGATTTTGGTATTAAACTCTCTGGGCGAGGAGGAATTACTGATGGTGACAGTGTAGTTAAAATCGTCTGAGTTCTCCATCCAGGGGGCTGGAGCCCACACAATAGAAATGGAGTTTGTAGTTGTATTGTTTATGTTGATGCTTCCTGGAGGATTGGGATCTGAAAAAAGGTTTCATTTGTATGATCAAATCTCGTTCTCCTTTGTGAAAACAATCTATTCACCAATACCACTGTATCTTTTAATACTCACATGTTGCACTGGTAACCTGTTTAGACTCTTCACTAAAGTTCCCACTCTTTGTTAGGACTGTGGCTGTGTATATCTTTCCAGCTGTCAGGTTCTGAAACATATGGGACCTGGCACTTGAGTCCAGTAGACCACTACTGCTGCTGTTGCTGCTGCTGTTCAGTAGAACCTCATAGAACTCCACACGTCCATTAGGAGCGTCCCATGACACTGTGATGGAGTTGTTGGACTGGTTTGAGATGAGCGGCTGCACAGTCTCTGGCCCTGGGTGACAGGAAGATAAAAACATTTAAACACAACCACATTGAAGAAAAGACAGTCGTCTATAAAGAGGCAGGTAAGTAAAGACACAGTGATAAAACAGGGCAATGACACAAAGACTGAATCCTGAGAGAGATGAAATCCTTTATATCTGGAACAACACTGGTCAAATATATAATTTACTGATAGATCTGTCGGGGAATACACCCTGTCTCATGCTGTTTCCATTGATAGAGAGAAGCTAAAGGAATATTAGATGTATGAAAAATGTTCTGTGGCATGAAAGTCTATGTGGCTATGTCTCTTTAAAGGGGTGATGTGTAGAATTTTAGTTGTCTTGAATGATCAATGTCAACTCTGGCACTCTTCCATTGAGTTCATGTTTGTTTTTAAATAGACTGAGACGCACCTGTAGACCTGAATGCTGCACTTACTTGTTAAAGCGTTTTTCACAACACGTTCACTCTGGAAGCCGAGTGGTCCAGTTGTTCTCACAGAGATGCTGTAATATCTTCCTGGTGTAAGGTCTGTCAGGTCCTGGGATGTGATTTGGGTATTAAACTCTCTGGGCAAGGAAGAATTACTGATGGTGACAGTGTAGCTAAAATCGTCTGAGTTCTCCATCCAGGGGGCTGGAGCCCACACAATAGAAATGGAGTTTGTAGTTGTATTGGTTATGTTGATGCTTCCTGGAGGATTGGGATCTGAAAAAAGGTTTCATTTGTATGATCAAATCTCGTTCTCCTTTGTGAAAACAATCTATTCACCAATACCACTGTATCTTTTAATACTCACATGTTGCATTGGTAACTTGTTCAGACTTTTCACTAAAGATCCCACTCTTTGTTAGGACTGTGGCTGTGTATATCTTTCCAGCTGTCAGGTTCTGAAACTCATAGCTGCTGTGACTTGAGTTCAGTAGAACACTACTGCTGCTGTTACTGCTGCTGTTCAGGAGAACCTCATAGAACTCCACATTTCCATCAGGAGCATTCCATGACACTGTGATGGAGTTGTTGGACTGGTTTGAGATGAGCGGCTGCACAGTCTCTGGCCCTGGGTGACAGGAAGATAAAAACATTTAAACACAACCACATTGAAGAAAAGACAGTCGTCTATAAAGAGGCAGGTAAGTAAAGACACAGTGATAAAACAGGGCAATGACACAAAGACTGAATCCTGAGAGAGATTAAATCCTTTATAATCTGGAACAACACTGGTCAAATATATCATTTACTGATAGATCTGTTGGGGAATACACCCTGTCTCATGCTGTTTCCATTGATAGAGAGAAGCTAAAGGAATATTAGATGTATGAAAAATGTTCTGTGGCATGAAAGTCTATGTGGCTATGTCTCTTTAAAGGGGTGATGTGTAGGATTTTAGTTGTCTTGAATGATCAATGTCAACTCTGGCACTATTCCATTGAGTTCATGTTTGTTTTTGAATAGACTGAGACGCACCTGTAGACCTGAATGCTGCACTTACTTGTTAAAGCGTTTTTCACAACACGTTCACTCTGGAAGCCGAGTGGTCCAGTTGTTCTCACAGAGATGTTGTAATATGTTCCTGGTATAAGGTCTGTCAGGTCCTGGGATGTGATTTGGGTATTAAACTCTCTGGGCAAGGAAGAATTACTGATGGTGACAGTGTAGCTAAAATCGTCTGAGTTCTCCATCCAGGGGGCTGGAGCCCACACAATAGAAATGGAGTTTGTAGTTGCATTGGTTATGTTGATGCTTCCTGGAGGATTGGGATCTGAAAAAAGGTTTCATTTGTATGATCAAATCTCGTTCTCCTTTGTGAAAACAATCTATTCACCAATACCACTGTATCTTTTAATACTCACATGTTGCATTGGTAACTTGCTCAGACTTTTCACTAAAGATCCCACTCTTTGTTAGGACTGTGGCTGTGTATATCTTTCCAGCTGTCAGGTTCTGAAACTCATAGGTGCTGTGACTTGAGTTCAGTAGAACACTACTGCTGCTGTTGCTGCTGCTGTTCAGGAGAACCTCATAGAACTCCACATTTCCATCAGGAGCATTCCATGACACTGTGATGGAGTTGTTGGACTGGTTTGAGATGAGCGGCTGCACAGTCTCTGGCCCTGGGTGATAAAAAGATAAAAACATATATATGTACAACTACACCAAAGAAAGGACATTATAAAGAAGCAGATAACTAAAGACACAGTGATGAAAGAAGGAAATGACACAAGGACTGAATCCTGAGAGAGATTAAATCCTTTACATAATGTGGAACAACACAGGTTAAGACATATCACTTCAATGAAGGTGAACTGAGGGTCACTGATAAAGCCTATCTGTCTAGATATCTGTCAGGGAACATATCCTATCTCGAGAGAAGTTAAAGGAATATAAAAACATAATACATGTATATGAAAAAAGTCACTGAATCCGGAGAGAAATTCGATCGTAATCTGGAACAACACAGATAAAACATATGATTTAAATGACGGTGAAAGGAAAAGGTGACGGGAAAAGACAGAACACATTTTCAGTCTTTGCCTGGACCAATATTCTGCTGGTAATGTGCTAATAGGGGAATGACTGACAGTTGATATCATGATATCAGCTGTGGTCTCTGTGGTGTAGGCTACATGGACACATTACATTTGGTTACACCAACTTTAGGGAGAGAGACAGTACCACTGGGGTAACTCATTTGCAATATCATCATTTGTGACCAATAGACTCTGGGTCAGTTTTTGAGATGTCGAGGTTGGCAACAATATATAAGAGGGAAAGAGTGTCATAATTTGTCTTCAATTTTCAGACAGATCTTAGAAAAATCTTACAGGTATAATTGGAGACAGAGACTTCCACTCCCCTGGCGCCATTAACCTCGGCAGAGATACTGAATGTGCAATTGGTTCCTGTAGGCAGGTTGGTTATGATGACCTCTTCCTGTGTTGTTGTGGTGTTGCGGGTTGGAGATATACAGCCAGAGGTCTGGACTTGGTACTGGTAAGTATTCTGGTAGTTCTCTGGTTTGTTCCATTCCAGCTTAATTGCTGTGGTGTTTAGAGTCCCAGCGCTCAGATCACTGATAGGTCCAGGGGGCGCTGTAATCAGAAGATGCCTCATTTAAATTTGAGATGTGAGACGACCAAGACATGATTTGATTTCACTGTTCAAACACAAATGCTATTCATAACAGTAGGCTATGTCATTTGATTCATGTTTGTCAAAAACAAACAAAGTCTTGTCAAAGTTAGAGTATCAATCATGCAAAACTAAATACCATGAACTATCAAGGTCCATATGGTGACCAGCCTCGCTGCCATATTTTCAAGAGTTGTTGAAGAAACTTTAACTTGACATATAATTATAAATGATGTCAGATATATAACTACAGACATATCTGACATACTGTAGGGCTGCAGTACAGTATATACAGACATATCTCGTAATTTTTTATGCAGGTCTTTACGTCTGTATACTGTATCCCATTAAGTGAATGCAATATCTTAAGAATACCTTAAGAAATTGGAAGGTTTTAGAGCTTAATCTAGGCCATTTACAATAGACCTTGGACCTAGGTGTGTAAACTTGAGACATTCTGGAATTCTGATATGTAAGGGATAATGTAGGCCTATAGAACGCTGGTCATTATCGGAAAATAAGTAGGCCTACCGACAGGGCGAACTGAAGTTAGCCTACTATACATTATCACGCTTATTATACGGCTACTTGCCAATAAGAGAAAAGGGAGACAAAAGTTTATATAAAAAGTCAATAAATAATGACAGTTACCGATCTACTTGCGGAGTGAAAACGTTGCCATTGACAGTGGTCATTATACTTTCAGAGCGGTCATTATACAAAAATAACTGACCACAGAACGTTTGGGAGGCCCATTCAAAGTGAATGGGAGCTCCCTCAGCATTCCAGAGAGCCGTATAATAAACACCGTTTTGCAAAGTGCATGTAAAAAGATGTACAAACATTCTGCACTGAGGTGAAGGCGCAAATTGCCTTTCGTAGGAGCAGAGAATGTCAAATTGGGTTTCTTAAAAGTGCTTTGCCCACTCCTGCAGTGAATATCTGCACTCCCCACTCTGGATACTCTAAAAAGAATTCTCATTGTATAATGGTACACAATTAAACTCTGTATACTAGATTTTAAACACTGCCATGTGCTGCGGTGTGCAACTAAAGATATATTTTCTTCTGTTAAAATATATTTCTTTTGTGTATGGGGTGTCCCTAGCCTGGCAAGCCAAATATTTTTGGCCGCTAGGGTGCGTCTGGATTTCTAGGCTAGGGTGTCCCATGAACGTGACACACAATGAGAATGGCCTCATCAGCGTGGCACACAGGTGGGTGTTGCAGTATGCGCCTCTCACCAGATGTTGTGTGACTAGGGGTGGAGGGGCTGGTGTTCCCGTCAGTGCTCCGGCTGGTGTCCGTGATTGGACTGGTCAGACCTAAAGAGTAAACCTCCTTTACTAGAATAATGAAAAACCCTGCAGAGGCCAGCATTTAATTGATGACTCAAATGGGATTCTCCCCTGAAGAGAATGCAACATCGTCCCTTGTTTTGATGACATTCATGATGATGATATACATATACTATGATGCCTCATAACCAGTGCAGTGTGGCACCACCATCATGACAGGCATAGGCCTGGTATAGTCCTGCGTCATCTGTGCCCCGTGAACACGGCACGTGATGAGAATTGCCTCATCAACATGGCATGCAGGTGGGTGTTCTGTGCCTCCCACCAATTGTGATCGTGCAGCAATCACGCACGTCTTCACCGCGCCCAAATGTGCATGGAGGAACTTACCACTTCCTTCAGATGTGTCGTGACTAGGGGTGGAGGGGCTGGTGTTGCTGTCAGTGCTCCAGCTGTCCGTGATTGGACTGGTCAGACCTAAAAAGAAACAATCTTAGTAAACCTCCTTTACTAAAATAATTCAAAACCCTGCAGAGGCCAGCATTTAATTGATGACTCAAATGGGATTCTCCCCTGAAGAGAATGCAAAATCGTCCCTTGTTTTGTTTCCTATGGAAATCAAAATATTAAACCAAGTCATGATTTATATTGAATGATACCTCATAGTATTAAGAACTATCATCATCATCATGAACGTAATCTCAAATGTAATGCATTGTACTGTATGAACATATATACAGTAACAGCCATTTCTGGTCATTTTGTATGCCTCTCTGTGGATGAAAGCAGAAGACATTATTGTTTTCTCAGGAATTGGAAGCTTTCAGAGATTAATCTAGGCCATTTACAAAGATTAGGCCATTCTTATCTTAGTCACTATATAAACTTGTGACATTCTGGAATTCTGAAATTGTTAAATAAAATATCAAATTTCAGTGCATGAAAGTGTATGTAAACTGCTAACTGCAACTGTAGCAACTTTAAACATAACAACCATCGTATTGTGGCTATGTGTGTTTACTCCTTTCTTATCTTAAATACCGCGCCCAAAGGTGCATGGAGGAACTTACCACTTCCTTCAGATGTGTCGTGACTAGGGGTGGAGGGGCTGGTGTTCCCGCCAGTGCTCCGTCTGTTCCTGGTTGCACTGGTCAGACCTAAAGAGAAATCTAGTAAATCTCCTTTACTAAAATAATTAAAAACGCTGCAGAGGTCAGCATTTAATTGATGACTCAAATGGGATTCTCACCTGAAGAGGATGCAACCTCGTCTGTTGTTTTGTTTACTGTGGAAATGAAGAAAATATTAAACCAAATCATGATCTATAATGAATGACACCTTATCTTGTTAAGAACTATCATCATCATCATCATCATGAATGTTATCTCAAATGTAATGTAATAGAATATACAGACATACAGTAAACAGTAACTGCCATATCTGGTTATTTTTCATGCTTCCGAGCAATGGATGAAAGCAGGAGACATTACTGTTTTCTCTGTGATTGGAAGCTTTCAGAGCTTAATCTCTAGGCCGTTTACAAAGACCTTGGTGTATGTAAACTAATGACATTTTGGAATTCTAATTTTGTGAAATAAAACCTCACATTTCTGTGTCTTATGAAAGTGTATGTAAACTGAAGACTGCAACTGTAGCACCTTTAAACATAACAACCATCGTACTGTGGCTGTGTGTGTATCCCTTCTTATCTTAAATAATTATCACAGCACAGTAGTCTCTTTTCAGTACAACCTCAGTAAATTCCATATGGCAAAGGACTTTTGTCATAATAAAGATATTGTAAAGAAACTGTAACTGATCACAACATAACCAGTGCAGTGTGGCACCACCATCATGACAGGCATAGGCCACTTATAGTCCTGCGTCATCTGTGCCCCGTGAACACGGCACGTGATGAGAATTGCCTCATCAACATGGCATGCAGGTGGGTGTTCTGTGCCTCCCACCAATTGTGATCTCGCAGCAATCACGCACGTCTTCACCGCGCCCAAATGTGCATGGAGGAACTTACCACTTCCTTCAGATGTGTCGTGACTAGAGGTGGAGGGGCTGGTGTTCCTGTCAGTGCTCCAGCTGTCCGTGATTGGACTGGTCAGACCTAAAGAGAATCAATCTAGTAAACCTCCTTTAAATAGTTAAAAACGCTGCAGAGGCCAGCATTTAATTGATGACTCAAATGGGATTCTCACCTGAAGAGGCTGCAACCTCGTCCGTTGTTTTGGTTACTGTGGAAATGGAGAAAATATTAAACCAAATCATTATCTATAATGAATGACACCTTATATTTGTAAGAACTATCATCATCATCATCATCATCATCATCATCATGAATGTTATCTCAAATGTAATGTAATGTAATGTAATATACAGACATACAGTAACAGGCATATCTGGTTATTTGTTATGCCTCTGAACAATGGATGAAAGCAGGAGACATTACTGTTTTCTCTGGGATTGGAAGCTCTCAGAGTTTAATCTCTAGGCCATTTACAAAGACAGTGACCTTGGTGTATGTAAACTTGTGACATTTTGGAATTCTGATATTGTGAAATAAAACCTCAAATTTCAGTGTCTTTATATAAACTGCTGACTGCAACTGTAGCAACTTTAAACATAACAACCATTGTGTTGTGGCTATGTGTGTATACGACTTTCTTATCTTAAATAATTATCACAGCACAGAAGTCTCTTTTCAGTACTACCTCAGTAATTTCCATATGGCAAAGGACTTTTGTTATAATAAAGATATTGTAAAGAAACTGTAACTGTTCACAACATAACCAGTGCAGTGTGGCACCACCATCATGACAGGCATAGGCCTGGTATAGTCCTGCATCATCTGTGCCCTGTGAACGTGGCGCGTGATGAGAATTGCCTCATCAACATGGCATGCAGGTGGGTGTTCTGTGCCTCCCACCAATTGTGATCTCGCAGCATTCACGCACGTCTTCACCGCGCCCAAATGTGGATGGAGGAACTTACCACTTCCTTCAGATGTGTCGTGACTAGGGGTGGAGGGGCTGGTGTTTCTGTCAGTGCTCCGTCTGTTCCTGGTTGCACTGGTCAGACCTAAAGAGAAATCTAGTAAATCTCCTTTACTAAAATAATTAAAAACTCTGCAGAGGTCAGCACTTAATTGATGACTCAAATGGGATTCTCACCTGAAGAGGCTGCAACCTCGTCCGTTGTTTTGTTTACTGTAGAAATAAAGAAAATATTAAACCAAATCGTGATCTATAATGAATGACACCTTATATTGTTAAGAACTATCATCATCATCATCATCATCATCATCATGAATGTCATCTCAAATGTAATGTAATGTAATGTAATATACAGACAGACAGCATACAGTAACAGCCATATCTGGTTATTTTTCATGCTTCCGAGCAATGGATGAAAGCAGGAGACATTACTGTTTTCTCTGGGATTGGAAGCTTTTAGAGCTTAATCTCTAGGCCGTTTACAAAGACCTTGGTGCATGTAAACTAATGACATTTTGGAATTCTAATTTTGTGAAATAAAACCTCAAATTTCTGTGTCTTATGAAAGTGTATGTAAACTGCTGACTGCAACTGTAGCACCTTTAAACATAACAACCATTGTACTGTGGCTGTGTGTGTATCCCTTCTTATCTTAAATAATTATCACAGCACAGAAGTCTCTTTTCAGTACTACAGTACCTCAGTAAATTCCATATGGCAAAGGACTTATGTCATAATAAAGATATTGTAAAGAAACTGTAACTGTTCACAATATAACCAGTGCAGTGTGGCACCACCATCATGACAGGCATAGGCCTGGTATAGTCCTGCATCATCTGTGCCCCGTGAACGCGGCGCGTGATGAGAATTGCCTCATCAACATGGCATGCAGGTGGGTGTTCTGTGCCTCCCACCAATTGTGATCGTGCAGCAATCACGCACGTCTTCACCGCGCCCAAATGTGCATGGAGGAACTTACCACTTCCTTCAGATGTGTCGTGACTACGGGTGGAGGGGCTGGTGTTCCTGTCAGTGTTCCAGCTGTCTGTGATTAGACTGGTCAGACCTAAAGAAAAACAATCTAGTAAACCTCCTTTACTAAAATAGTTAAAAACGCTGCAGAGGCCAGCATTTAATTGATGACTCAAATGGGATTCTCACCTGAAGAGGCTGCAACCTCGTCCGTTGTTTTGGTTACTGTGGAAATGAAGAAAATATTCACCCAAATCATGATCTATAATGAATGACACCTTATATTTTTAAGAACTATCATCATTCTGAATGTTATCTCAAAGGTAATGTAATGTAATGTAATGTAATATACAGACATACAGTAATAGCCGTATCTGGTTATTTTTTATGCCTCCGAGCAATGGATGAAAGCAGGAGACATTACTGTTTTCTCTGGGATTGGAAGCTTTTAGAGTTTAATCTCTGGGCCATTTACAAAGACAGTGACCTTGGTGTATGTAAACTTGTGATATTTTGGAATTCTGATTTTGTGAAATAAAACCTCAAATTTCAGTGTCTTTATGTAAATTGCTGACTGCAACTGTAGCAACTTTAAACATAACAACCATCGTGTTGTGGCTATGTGTGTATACGACTTTCTTATCTTAAATAATTATCACAGCACAGAAGTCTCTTTTCAGCACTACCTCAGTAAATTCCATATGGCAAAGGACTTTTGTCATAATAAAGATATTGTAAAGAAACTGTAACTGTTCACAACATAACCAGAGCACTGTGGCACCACCATCATGACAGGCATAGGCCTGGTATAGTCCTGCATCATCTGTGCCCCGTGAACGCGGTGCATGATGAGAATTGCCTCATCAACATGGCATGCAGGTGGGTGTTCTGTGCCTCCCACCAATTGTGATCTCGCAGCAATCACGCACGTCTTCACCGCGCCCAAATGTGGATGGAGGAACTTACCACTTCCTTCAGATGTGTCGTGACTAGGGGTGGAGGGGCTGGTGTTCCTGTCAGTGTTCCAGCTGTCCGTGATTAGACTGGTCAGACCTAAAGAAAAACAATCTAGTAAACCTCCTTTACTAAAATAGTTAAAAACGCTGCAGAGGCCAGCACTTAATTGATGACTCAAATGGGATTCTCACCTGAAGAGGCTGCAACCTCGTCCGTTGCTTTGGTTACTGTGGAAATGGAGAAAATATTAACCCAAATCATGATCTATAATGAATGACACCTTATATTTTTAAGAACTATCATCATTCTGAATGTTATCTCAAAGGTAATGTAATGTAATGTAATGTAATATACAGACATACAGTAACAGCCGTATCTGGTTATTTTTTATGCCTCCGAGCAATGGATGAAAGCAGGAGACATTACTGTTTTCTCTGGGATTGGAAGCTTTTAGAGTTTAATCTCTAGGCCATTTACAAAGACAGTGACCTTGGTGTACAGTATGTAAACTTGTGATATTTTGGAATTCTGATTTTGTGAAATAAAACCTCAAATTTCAGTGTCTTTATGTAAACTACTGACTGCAACTGTAGCAACTTTAAACATAACAACCATCGTGTTGTGGCTATGTGTGTACACGACTTTCTTGTCTTAAATAATTATCTCAGCACAGAAGTCTTTTTTCAGAACTACCTCAGTAAATTCCATATGGCAAAGGACTTTCTTATCTTAAATAATTATCACAGCACAGAAGTCTCTTTTCAGTACTACAGTACCTCAGTAAATTCCATATGGCAAAGGACTTTTGTCATAATAAAGATATTGTAAAGAAACTGTAACTGTTCACAACATAACCAGTGCAGTGTGGCACCACCATCATGACAGGCATAGGCCTGGTATAGTCCTGCATCATCTGTGCCCCGTGAACGTGGCGCGTGATGAGAATTGCCTCATCAACATGGCATGCAGGTGGGTGTTCTGTGCCTCCCACCAATTGTGATCTCGCAGCAATCACGCACGTCTTCACCGCGCCCAAAGGTGCATGGAGGAACTTACCACTTCCTTCAGATGTGTCGTGACTAGGGGTGGAGGGGCTGGTGTTCCCGCCAGTGTACCAGCTGTCTGTGATTAGACTGGTCAGACCTAAAGAAAAACAATCTAGTAAACCTCCTTTACTAAAATAGTTTAAAACGCTGCAGAGGTCAGCATTTAATTGATGACTCAAATGGGATTCTCACCTGAAGAGGCTGCAACCTCGTCCGTTGTTTTGGTTACTGTGGAAATGGAGAAAATATTAAACCAAATCGTGATCTATAATGAATGACACCTTATATTTTTAAGAACTATCATCATTCTGAATGTTATCTCAAAGGTAATGTAATGTAATGTAATGTAATACAGACATACAGTAACAGCCGTATCTGGTTATTTTTTATGCCTCCGAGCAATGGATGAAAGCAGGAGACATTACTGTTTTCTCTGGGATTGGAAGCTTTTAGAGTTTAATCTCTAGGCCATTTACAAAGACAGTGACCTTGGTATATGTAAACTTGTGATATTTTGGAATTCTGATTTTGTGAAATAAAACCTCAAATTTCAGTGTCTTTATGTAAATTGCTGACTGCAACTGTAGCAACTTTAAACATAACAACCATCGTGTTGTGGCTATGTGTGTATACGACTTTCTTATCTTAAATAATTATCACAGCACAGAAGTCTCTTTTCAGCACTACCTCAGTAAATTCCATATGGCAAAGGACTTTTGTCATAATAAAGATATTGTAAAGAAACTGTAACTGTTCACAACATAACCAGAGCACTGTGGCACCACCATGATGACAGGCATAGGCCTGGTATAGTCCTGCATCATCTAAGCCCCGTGAACGCGGTGCATGATGAGAATTGCCTCATCAACATGGCATGCAGGTGGGTGTTCTGTGCCTCCCACCAATTGTGATCTCGCAGCAATCACGCACGTCTTCACCGCGCCCAAATGTGCATGGAGGAACTTACCACTTCCTTCAGATGTGTCGTGACTAGGGGTGGAGGGGCTGGTGTTCCTGTCAGTGTTCCAGCTGTCCGTGATTAGACTGGTCAGACCTAAAGAAAAACAATC
Source organism: Sardina pilchardus (assembly GCF_963854185.1). Taxonomy (NCBI): domain Eukaryota; kingdom Metazoa; phylum Chordata; class Actinopteri; order Clupeiformes; family Clupeidae; genus Sardina; species Sardina pilchardus. The sequence continues at coordinate 9,932,843 of NC_085003.1, read as the reverse complement.
TAGTAAACCTCCTTTACTAAAATAGTTAAAAACGCTGCAGAGGCCAGCATTTAATTGATGACTCAAATGGGATTCTCACCTGAAGAGGCTGCAACCTCGTCCGTTGTTTTGGTTACTGTGGAAATGGAGAAAATATTAACCCAAATCATGATCTATAATGAGTGACGCCTAAGAACCATCAACATCATGATGGATGTCACCCTCTAAGGAGAGGTAGGGGCTTGTGCTGATGCCCTGGATTCTCAGACGGTGAACAAACACTCTGAACATCCTATGGTAGCTAAAGTACCACATCCACTCACTGTCACTCCACTCAGTCTTGTGAGAGTCCTTTGTTTTTGTATTGGATAGTTACTTCAGTACACAGTATTTATCTTCTCAACTAACAGCAGTGCTGATAAACTCCCACCCGTCCAGTGGCTAACAGAGCCATACTCTCCAGATGCTCAGTTAAGTGCTGCCATGCTCATGCCTCTCCTTACCTGCGGAGGAGCCAGACGGAGTTTGTGAGACTGAGGTCGCAGCAGCATTCTCAGCGGTTGGTGCTGTTGTGGACGTGCTGACTGAAGGAAAAGTCACATAATCAAGTCATATGCAAGTCAAATGTATTGTCCCATGAGGTGGGAAAAGGAACCAGGTTGAAATCCTCATGAATACAACATAAAAGACAGATACCCAACAGATCACAGACACAAAAACTCGATGCACGGTGTAACACTGTCAAAACACTGTCAAAATCACGTCATGAGGACACAAAGATGAGCCGAATTCCAGTGTGCAATCATTTGTGCAAAAGCTCTGACAATCAACTCCCTTACAGACAAAATATGCAAGCCAGACTTTGAAGCCTTAGTAGCACAAGTATGGCCGGATTCTTCCTTATGACAATGGTTGAAGTGATAAACTTGATTCTCCTCAATAAGGCTACTCTAAACAAACTTATTCTTGTCCACCAGATTCAAGTTCCCCAATTAAGCACTAAAAGATCTATAGAAAAGTCACCAAGTTGGTGGTTCTCGTAAATTGAATATTTGAATATTACATATCATGCAAATGTGTGTGCTGTTTCTTTGCCATTCTAAAGAGAAGGAAGTCAAATACTTACCATCAGTTTGGGCCTCTGCGATCTGTGGGGAAGGCAAAAGCACAAATCTGAATAGGAAACATACTGTACACAATGCACTACTCTGTCTCTCTGCAGCATGTTCTGCTGCAAGGCCTCTAGAGGGCAGTGCTAGCACATCTACTTCCCTTTACTTTTCCATCATTCATAGAGAGAATCACAAAGTCATTCTTATACAAACCAAAGATTTTCCCTCACCCAGTTTTAATACTCGGCACTGACACTGAAACATATACTAATTAAAGTCAGATGATAATACAACCATAAAGAGGCGATATTTTACAGCGGAAGAAATCAGTATTGAACGCATCAAATAGTTTTTCCGTAAGTATACTTTCCAGTGAGGCTATTTGCATAACATTTTCACCAATTCGAATTAACTCAGTTAATCCACACATGTAAAACAATCCAAACATTTAAGTCCATAAGTAAAGTTGTGTATAATAAAGAGGAATGGAAAAAAGCATTGAGCACACTAAGAAAAGCAGTGCACTAAGGCAAGGAAATGCAAAGAACAAACTGGACTTTAGAGAGTAGGACTAATTATCCCCCCGTCAGTGCAAATTAATATAAGCTGAGTTGATAGATATTGATAGGCTATGAAAAGGTTTTTCCCTGACTAGAAACATATCATAGTCTGGATACAGACTTATTTAAAAACTTCAGAATCGTCCAGTAAGCACCAGTGGAAGGAACATGACTCCATCATCAACCTGCCATACACAGGAGCTCCTGACCAGCAATATTTCTGACCAGGGTTTGCCCAAGAGCTACTCGGAGAAAGCTTCAGAAAGTTTTGGAGGCAGCTGGTACAATTGTTACAGAGGAAATCATAGGCAATGCACTCCACCGCCATGACCTCTAAGCACGCTCACAACAAGACAGCATTGCTAAATAAAAACATGTTGACTCTTGTTAAAAGTTGTGGTGTCAATAAATATGAGAGTGAGACTGAGTGTGCGGCAACATAATCTTTTTCTATAAGTTTGCTATAACATTTGAACAAGCCAATGAAGTACTGAGAGAATATAGTCTGGTCAGGTCAGATGCGGACAAAATGTAACTTTTTGGCTGTCCATACACACCATGTTTGGAGGACAAATGGCACTGTACATCACCCTACAAATACTGTACCAACGCATGGCACGTGGCACTGGCAGAAAATGTCTTGAAGTTGTCATGACAGTCAAAGGCACTTCCACAAAGTATGTAAGACATTTCAGTTGACATGTGCAATATTTTTTTCCAGTGTCATTCTACTTTATTCCAAATAACTTTACTTATGGACTTTAATGTTTGGATTTTTTATTTGTGTGGATTTCCTGAGTTAATACTGATGTTTGGTGAAAATTCTGTGCTAATAGCCTCACTGGAAGGACACTTACTGAAAGAAATGTTGATGCGTTCCATACTTATTTTCCCCCATTGCTGTGGTTACTTTATTAATTCTAATTATCATCAGAACTATTCCCATCATCATCATCATCATCATCATCATTGTCATAGTCTGACTGTATTAGATGCTGAACTGAAGACACCGTGAGGACATTGGGATGCACTTCAGTGATAACATGACTTGCACGCATTCCGTATAGTTGCCAAAATGGAAAGCAGAAACTGGCGATGTCGTGACTTGGGGACGTGTGAAATGGCACACTTTCGGGGGAAGTGCAACGCCAATAGAAAATATGGTGATGAGACCAGCAAAGTTTCTATTTCGTCATGATGACACCTGATAGAAGAGGTAGATCTGTGTGTGTGGCGCAACAACCTCTGAATCTGTTCATAATGTGTTTTGGACAAAGGAAATAAACGGTTCCTCTGATTGTATGAAACAGTGGTGTGCAGTACTTGTTTTGTAAGCAATCACACAGACTCGCGTACTGTATAAACAGACACACAGACACACACCCAGCATGTAAACTCCCTTTTTTCTCAAATGCTTTTTTATTGATTTGGGCCCTTTAATCATTAGTTTTAGAAACACATACTCCATTTATTAGCTAACACAACTGCATTACCTTCTGTTTACAAAACTGCTAATTATTAAACCCACTTTCACCTGTGGTTGTGTAATACCATACTCTCCACTTCAAAGGCTGATTTAATTTCTGGAGCATATTTGCTCACTGACAAAACTGAACTGTGCATTTAAGTCTCTCAACTCTACTCAGAAATCATGCTCTTCCTGTTTTTTTTTTTTAATTAACTATTATTATAAAATATGAAACTTGTTAGTTATTGGTTAGTTTGTTGTAGTCAAAAATGTATTGGAAAAGTTGCACTAGCTTTATTGTGTGTACACATTCACCATATAGAAGCTCTTTGAATTGCCATATGACTACATTTAAATGTAAACACATATTTATTTCCGTATAATTCCCCTGCTTTCCTTTCTTCATTTGGGTTTCGCTTTACACATTTCCTAAAGATATCTGTGCGTGAGAGAGATTAAATACATTCCATTACGTGAATATGGAGTGAGTAATATAAGTTACATGGAACACTGCATAGGCCTACTATGACACTGTTGTACTGTAGCTTATCTGAGACAGTAGCTCAACAAGCAGGGAGCATACACACACAGATAAAAAAATATCCATCTTCATGGTAATGCAAATCGATTTGGATAAACGCCTCATCTGACGTCAGCTGAATATACAGTACAAGTAAATAGCTAGGTCACCTCTCACATACTGTACTGCACGTACAGTAGGCCTACCGCTCATTCTCAGTTGCCAATGTTAGTGTAATTGTGCATGTGAGTTGCTAACTACACCCTGGCAGATTCACCCCCAACTTCCCTCTCAAAAATCCTCTTACCACTAAAGCATATGCTTCAGCCGAGCAGAAGCACGTTGGGCCAGTTTCCCATAGTCCTGCACTAAAAGACAACTTCAATTGAGATTTCCATTGAAAATCATTCAGGCTAGCCTGGACCATTTTCAGTTTTGGGAAGATTAAGACATTGAACACTGTATTGTTTCGTTTTTTAGTTTTGACTGTATGAAAGATTTATAAAAAAAAAGTGAGGAAATAGACAACTTTACTTCTAATATTGGCTCTGGTTGAACTTGAACTCTGGTTCCAATACTATATGAGAACACTTAAATGATACTTGAAGTCAGCCAATATTGGCTACATTATCTGTTGACAATATCTGCTATATTCTTTTTAGATTCTTAGTCACACTTTCTCTGACTCTGTACTGACATAATACATCCTACTGATTGCTTGCAGGCAACGGCAAGCGTGCACCCTTTAGTAGGAATGCATACTGTAGCTCCAACTTGGGACTCTGAATGGCATACACACAAACACACACACACACACACACACACACACACACACACACACACACACGTATACACATACACACGCACACACACATACTGTATACACATACACACACACATACTGTATACACACACACACACACATACTGTATACGCACACACACACACACACACATACTGTATACGCACACACACACGCACACACACACATACTGTATACACACACACATACTGTATACGCACACACACACACACACATATACTGTATACACACACACATACTGTATACGCACACACACACACACACACACACACACATATACTGTACACACACATGAGCAAACACACACACACATGCACAACTCGCTCCCACTCTGGCCTCTTCCGGTGCTGCCCCTCTCCTGGGAGCTAGCTCCTCTCGCCTCCTTGGCCTCTTCCTGCTGCGCAGCTCGGCGATGCCTCCTCCCTCCATTCAGACAGAGGGTCAGGCCCGGGGTCAGTGGGCCGCCGCGCAGCCCAGCCCACTTCTGTTCAGCCGAGGCTGAGAAAATGTGGACTCACTGCGACTGGACATATAATGTCGCACCACTCCATTGTCTATCAATTCTCAGACAGTTTTTGAAGGAGTAGAATTTGTACTCTGAGTAGATGCTTACTGTATAAGACGTTATTATTAGATAGAGTCTGAAAGACTCACACACACAGCAACTGCCACACACAGCTTTTCATGCGATCATCACTGCTGTGACTACTACTGTACTTTGCTGCAGCTACTGCAGAACTCCCAGAAAAGGCAGCCATTTTAAGTGCTCTTCTGGGGGTACAGAATCGTGTCTGGTGGTTGCTGCTGGGCCTTGTTGCCATGGACAACTTACTGTAATACATGAGGATAAATATTGTTCTTCTCTTGACCCTATGGGGTCGATAGCAGTATCTGCCCAGCAGTAAATGGCCAACGATGCTCTCAGCGTGTCCCCCAAGAGATTACTGCTTCTCAGCCTACTTGTAAAGTCCAAGGAAAGTCTTGATATTCTTTTAACCCTTACTCGTATCTTCCCTTTTTTTTTGTAAAGCCTGTGGTAGCATGCATGCATTTGAAATGCTGATGTGCTATAGCGTTGTACAGTAAGTGTGAAACATGCCGACACTAGACACAGTGTTATGACAACCCTCCCACCGAGATGAGGCGAAGGGTTTTCTGTAACTTCTCGTAAACCATGCAGATTCAGTTTTTTTTCCCTTACTATTACTCAACAAACCATTGGGTAGAAACAATGTCCACAATGCTGACAAAATCTTTCTGTGTGATTCATGGTCTCTGCTTATGACCCCATGGACTAGATACAACTTCTATATGACCTGTTCATAACACGGTATTGGTTGAAAAGTCCTGAAGTTACCACTGAAGAGAACTTCACCTCTGAAACTGCAGAGCTTGCTGGATGCATTGGGAATAATAACCTCTTCTTGATGCTCTGCTATAATCGTTTAAAAAAGCTGAAGCAAACTATTTGCTCTCTGCTCATCAGCTGTTAAAAGTTCTGCTCTTTTGCACTTCTCTGTTTATCAATGTTTCCCGTTTTTTCCCATGTATACCTAACTAAGTGTCAGTTTTCAGTTATCACACTCAGGTCAAAGACTTTTACTGTAGAAGGAAGGGTCAAGTTTGGTTGAAGATGGGTTTTTTTTTTCAGTGTGTACAGTATATCGCTGGTGGGTACTGTTCATGTGTTTGTCCATCCTTCCCCTGACCATAAACTCTTAAAAAGGTGATTAAATGGCTCTTTAAATATCTGGATGGCTCCATGGAGAGTCAAAACTCTGTGTTGAACCATTAAATCAGGCGAAAGGTTGCCTCAATGGTTCTTTGAAGCCCTGAAAAAGGTTTTTCTATGGCATCGCTCTGAAGAACCAGTACTGGCCCCATTATTTTTTAAGAGTATACGTACGTGAATCATCAAAATTAAGTTGTCTGATAAAAAGCTACCTAAAAAAAGTGTCAAAGTGTTGCTATAATACCCTCACAATTTTCTCTAGATTCACACATACACACCCAGCTCTCACACAGCCTCCACCCAACTGTTCCATTTCTCCTTCTGTCAGGTCTTCTGACATTGCTGTCACTAGTGTCTCTGAACTTCTCTCTCTACGCTCTCGACAGTTGCTTCTGAGAGGTGTTACTGTAATACAGGCTGAAGTCAATCCAGTGCCTAAAAACTGTGTACTAACTTAGACCTGATCTTAAAAGTAGAAGTGTCAAAAATGTGCATAGACAGTACTCTCTCTTTCTATCTTAGTCAGAATTTCTTGTTATCATCATCGTACCAACATCCTGACGAAGGCTGTCTGAGCCGAAACGCGTCAAAGTGGTCTTTTAAGCATGATTTGCCCATAAAATAAAGGCATTTTAACTAACTTTCTCATTGGATGAGTGCCTAGGTTTTCTCTAAGTCTTACATCATACAAACAACCTGCTCTCATCAACTATGTAGCACAACTTATCTTGTTTCAATATAGGCCTATTTAATGGAGATTTGAGCTGTCAGTAGGAGATGCTCCTATTGCAGGAACCATCCACTGCTTTGACACCAGCATCTTCATAGGCCACCAGCAATAGACAACCATTATTTAAAAAAGTAACTCAATGTCATAATTGAAACAGTTCATGTTTGTTTTAAAAAAAAGGTTGCTGAAATTCACATCTGGGTGTCACACATTTTTCCAAAACCATATGCTCTTTTTATGTAGGCCTATTATAGTTCATAACTCTTTACTTTACTTCCTAGTTCCTTTGTTCTGAATAGCTCTTTCCTCCTCTTTATTCATGTGTATGTAAGCCCTTCTCTGCGTTCAGAGCATCCACACATTCACTAATCTATGGCAAACTACGTCATAAATTCACGCATAGTGAATAACTATTTGGTGGCTCTTATAGTGGAGTATAGTTATAGAAGGCTACAGTATATAACACCCTTTCTGTGTTGAGAGCAAAGACTTGTCGTGTGATTGAGACGATGTTGTGTGGTGTGTTTAAGTCTGACTCAAGTGCAGTATTACACTGCAATACACTGCACTGCAAGGCAGAATTATTAGCTAAATATGTCTAAATATCCCCAAAGGAGCAATACTACAGTAGGCACAAACAAACAAATTCAGGTACATAAATGCTCAAAAGTGAATTTCACTTTTAGGTTTAAACCTAAGATGACTTATTCAGATTACAGGAAGTACCACCTCCAGGAGGGTGACTCTATTATTCCAAGTTCAGTTAAACAATTGAATGGGGTATTGCTTAGAAGGGAAACATGGCCAACGGCCAGAACTATTTCTTGAATAGTGGAAAGCAGTCAGTAAACTTGTATGGCCTAAGAGCTTTCTCAGCCACATAATAGAAAAAAACGATCTCCTAAAACATTCACACTCGTGCACATTCTGCAGTTTGGTATCATTTGTGCGCATCACACTGAACATGGGCGAGAGAAAGCATAGGAATGAGTTGTCTGAGGAAATCAGAAGGAAAACATAAAACAAAGGCTGTAAGACGACCTCCAAGCAGCTTAATGTCCCTGTGACTACAGTACTGTAGATTTAGAAGTGTATGATCCATGGGAGGGTCATCCACCTCCATGGACAGGGCAGTAAGAGGAAAATACCACTGACGGAACAGTGTGAATGGTAGACAAAGACGTAAAGTCAATGTACACATCAGTGTCTGAATGCATCATTCTGTTGGAAAAGTCAAAAGAAAAGTCTGAATAGGATTAAAAATGTAATAAATAATTCAATTAAATAATTAAAGATATTTCATAGAATATTGTCGCTTTTTGTGTACCACACGAGGAAAGGTACCAACAAATTGATCAACATCTGAAACACCAACACAGCACTATCAGTACCATCAACACAACATGTGTGAGAAAGGCTCCTTCCTTGTTTAGATGTCGATTTTCCAGTTGATTTGCATCTTTTTTAGACGGAGAAATGTGTCAATGGACAGGTGTGTTTGGTTACTGAACCCACATTGTTATCCCCCTGGCTGAACAGGTTGTCTAGTGCTATAATAATCTATTGCAGGACTGATTGAAATGAGTAGAATATGGCCATGACTTGTCATGTGACACATACTAGCCTTTATAGACCTGGTTGGCGTATACACATTTTCATAAACTTTTTCCTATTGCGCTCGACTCCAGACATCAAACTCACTTTTCCAGTTGTTGGTTACCACCTACGTTTATCCTGACCCTGACACGCAACACAGGGAAGCCTGATAATGTGCGATTGTTAATATTGAGTATGCCTATATTTACATGGACATTCATATTCTGATTAAGATTAACTTGATTAAGACAACTCTATTAAGACGCTGCCATGTTAACAGCACTGATCCTACACGGTCAGTTGGAATAAGCAATAATACAATTATCATAAGACATGTGGAACATTTTGATCCTGGTTGCATTATTGATGTGCAGTGCAAATTTTCGATACATACAATTTAACGGAATCAACCATTTTGAAGTAATAATAGGACTATGCTGTTACTTGTAAATGGGAATATGAATGGAATATTAAATCACTTATTTGAAATAATGTTACATGTTTATGAAGCTTGTCCTAAAGCTGAACTTTAGTTGAGAGAGAGGGGGGTGGGGGGTGGGGTACAAATATCAAATGGGATTTGGTTATGACATCTGTTATTATAATTCCCTGTTCACACTGAAGTTATAGAACACTATAATATGGTTTGACATAATAATAACCCATAATGCAGTGTAGTTAGTGTTAGGTCCATAGGGCAAAGTGTGAATTGTATGAAACGTAGAATGTATTCTTACTCAGTACATGTCAGTGTGGTACACTAGTTATCCTGTAAAGCACTCCAGAGAGTGCTGCTTTTGGCTGAGTGCATCTCCAGGACAGCTCTCCCCTCTATTGATGAAATGTACTCCTGGCCATGCAGTACCAGAGCCATCAAATTTACAGAGGACCCCACCCATCCCAGTAACTGCCTTTTCAACTTATTGAAATCAGGCAGGCGTTTCTGCAGTCTGATGCCCAAGCTGAGCAGTTCAGGAGGAGCTGCTGTATAGGCCCTCAGAACATAAGAATGTCGTTGTACTGTCCAGGCCTGGTCAGACATTTCTTTGTCCATTCAAGATCTCCTCAAGCAACCTGGGATAATATAAACATTCGAACCTTTAATTTATTTATTCTTTATGCTTGGTCTGTTTTGTTAATTATGACTTTATTTGTATTATTATTATTATTTTAATTTGTATTTATTTTTTCTTTCATTTGTCATGCGTGTCAGATTTTCATTATAACTCGTCTTTTTAGACGTGGACTTTGGACGTACTCTGGATGTATATTGTGTGTAGCCTGCATTGTGTCGTACTGTACTTTGTGGTTTGCTGTGGTGTTAAATGTAAAATTATACCTTGTCTAACAATAAATAAAAAATGTTAATCACAAAAAAAAGAATGTCGTTGTTAATGTCTTGCACTCAATACTTCAAGCACTTGTTACTACTATTAATAATATAAAAATGTATTAGTAGTGTATTTATTACCACTCTTACTATCTATCTATTTGCACAGTCTGTGAAGTGTACCAGTGTTCACATTTCACTACAAGTTGTATAGGCTACTGTTTATGTAACTATGTACAGTATGAGACAAAATAAAGGACTTGAACTTTACCATTCAAGTGAAATATCTGCAAAACAAAATGTATGTCTACAGATTTTTATAAAGTTACATTCGCCCCTTAAAAAAAAAAAAGTTTTTGGAATTATTCTTGACTACAAGCTCATATGGCATCTGTTGACTGATCTCCTATACACACTATAAAGAAATCACTGGTTTTAAAGGCTCAATCGAGGCTTTACACAAATGGCTGCCCATTCCATGATTACACTGCAAAAAGGCGGTCAAAGTTGGCAGAATGTTAATCTGTTAAAGCAGTTAAAGTCAGCAGAACCACCAACTAGCCTAGTTAACTATTCTGGTGCAAGACGTGGGCGCAGGTATGGATATGGGTTTGGGTGTGAGTGTGGGTGGGTGTGGGTGTGAAGGTGTTATGGAAGTATGAGTATTGTAATTGTGCTATAAACCAATTTTCCCCATGGGAACAAATACATCTCTCCCAGTACTAATGTGGTATTACACACTAAATGGTTATGTACTACTGTGACTGGGTTTTAGCACCCCCATCCCACCATAATGCTTTTCCAGATGATTGATTGTGCTAATTCAGAGTGGGGCAAGCAGGTAGATTACTAGTTACTGGGCACACCTGTTAATGGGTACACCTGAGAGGACAGGAAGCTCCTCAGATGAGAATGGTCAAAGAGGGGAGAACTGTGGATAGTGTCTCTCTGCTCTTAGATATGTCTATGTGATTGTGTTGTTTTGTGCACAGTTTTGGGGATTTTTGAACGATAAAAAGTCATTTTTATATAACAAAGTTTCTCACGTTTGCTACTGATTTATTTTCCTGGACCCTGCTCTGACTACATTTGAGATGGTATGATTACTGTGTAAGAAGAGTGATGTAATTCAAAACACTAAACCTATTCATCGATATGCTCACCCACATGAGAACTCTTTGAATTTACGGCATTTATTTCCTTGTCCTAGAATACTCAGCACTAGAATTTCCACAGTTAATTATTATATAGTCCCTCACCCATATTATTCAAAGCAATGACAAAAAAAAAAAAAAAAAACGACCCTGGCCATTTGTCGGGCCTGCCATTCCAGGAAGGGACATTGTTGGTCAGATTCAACGCTGACCTAATCAGATCCATCCCAGGGTAAACTCGGGGAATAAGGAAGCACAGAGGAGCAAACAAAGCTGCAGTAAAAGCCCCAGCAAGCACTTTCCACACTGCCAGATCAGCTCAATAGGTTACTAGTGGCCCATCCTAACCTGCTCCATGGTGTGTTGAGCCCCCAACATCATCTTCCAGGCAGCGCTGCCACAGATGACATGCCTATAGCGCCTTCCAGGCAGCGCTGCCTTGAAGACAATGTTGGGGGCTCAAAACACCAAGAAACTCCTAACCTCAACGTTGGGCCCTTCCCGAATACGGGCTCTACTCAAACCCTACTACTGCCATGCCCCTCTTGACTGTAAGGCAGGTTACATTTTTTTTTTAAAGTATATATTTTTGGGGCTTGTATGCCTTTAATCAGATAGGATGGTACAGAGAGACAGGAAGTGAGTGGGAGAGAGAGAGAGTTGGGGTGGGGTGGGATCCGGAAAGGACCACTGGGCAGGATTCGAACCTGAGTCGCCGGCATGCGGTGCAGGAGCCCCAGCCAGTCGCGCCACGGCTGGGGCCAAGGCAGGTTAAATCTATGTCTATTGCAAGCAGTCATGATGACCGCGTCTGTGTGTCTGGAAAAGGAGTGATGGGGGGGAGGCAGAAACCATGAAGGTCCACCATCTCTCCCTCTGCACTGGAGAACAATGTGGGCCTTTCCTTCTGTTTGAAGGCCTACATAGACTTCCTGTAGTCTAAAATACCTCCAAACAACAGCTGTTGTTAAGAATGCCCTTGTAGCAGAAATAAACACTGTAAATGACTCGAATGTTTTTGTGTCTAAAATAAGGTAGATAAGCTAAAATAGGATGATTGACTTTCTTTTATTTGGTCCCTTCAACATGAGATCATCTTGTATTACTGAGTTCTGGTATTTTATCAGCGCATGTGTGCTACTAATTGAACTCCAAAAACATTCAACGTTGTGGAGACCGGCGCCAACATGAGTGCATACTCCACATTAGCCATCCGATTACGCTGACAACATCACGCTCAACACAACGCCGCACACCAGCAGAGCGGAGGTGGTGGCAGAGTTTGACACTACGATCTATGCAATAGAATGTCGAAAGCAGAGTGTGTCACACTCATGTCGGCGCCAGCGTCTGCAACCCTTAACAAAGCAATGGTTGCTGCAGCCTTTGGAATCCCTCTTACAAACCATACTTGTTGGTTGACACCTTCAACTAACAACGGTCTGACACAATGACAAGTGTGCACCTAATAAGATGTAAAAATCAGTTACATTCTCTTATATATGGGCATATAACTGGATGGCATAAATATGGCCTCTACAGTATATATCCAATTCATGGTGGTGCCCATAAAAGAAGACTACTTTAGAACAAAAGAAGATTAGGCAAACAATCTCTTTGGCTACTAGACACATCACCCTTAGGAGGTGGGAAGCCCAATAAGTAATCAAAGAATAGCATTAATACCTTATTAGTTTACTGGTTGATTGATTGATTGATTGATTGATTGATTGATTGATTGACTGACTGATTGACTGAACCCTAAAGCACCACTGTGGCATTGTAGGACATGTTAATTGGAGCACACAGGTGTCATACAAATTTGATCCAAAAGAAATGTACGGTTAACTGTATTGAGTTGAAGGTTGTTAAGCACTAACACGACATGCTACCACATTCCCTTCTTTACCTGGGAAGAGGATTAAATCGCTAATCTTCTATGAACCTTGTTCGAAATTCTATCCTACTTAACCTGTGTTTAGCATATCAGGGGAAATTTTATTTCCTTATCGTAGGAAGTCAGCACAAGAATTTCCACAGTTATTAGTTACACCCTCATGGATATATTTCCCATACACGTCACTAAGGTCAATTTGACAATCATTTACTTATAGACTTAAAAAATGGGCATAATTAACTCTGTCAAACCCAAGGAGGTTATGTTTTCATGGGGGGTTGAATGTTTGTCTGTCTGTCTGTTAGCAAGATCTCAAAAAGTTATGGATGGATTTCGATTAAATGTTCAGGAAAGGTCTGAAATGACCCAAGGAAGAAACGATTACATTTTGGGACTGATCCACGATCCGGATCACTGTCTGGATCCAGGAGGCGCTTGGTGGAGGTCTGCGCTCTCGGAGTGCTTTTCTAGCTGCACAATTATATCTACATAATCCATACTGAATAATTTAAAGGTGAATATTGCTATTGAAATGATTTAATGTTTTCACAACATTGCAATGACTTAGTCAACCCAATTCAGAATATATTGAAAGGGGGTGTACTTTTAAGGTGGGCAAAGTAGCATTTCAAAATGGATTGAGGCCACTTTTAACCAGATGTGGCTCACAGATGCCATGTCAATCATAAAGCAGACATGGCAAATAAATGGCAAACAATTAACTTCCTTTCCTCTCTGGATTCAAAAGCTGTGTTTAAAGTTAAATGTTCCTCACCAAAGAACTAGTTATTGTGTGCCTACTTCCTCGTTGGCAGGCATAAACCAGCTGATACTGCCACTGGCCATTTTCTCACCACTCAACCTGTTCTGAGGTCTTTTTGTACATCTGGTTTGTGCCTGGCGTCACATTCATTTTTAATCATGGCAACACCCGGAATATGTGAAGTAGAGTTGGGCAAACTGTGCACTGACCAAAGCATGACAGACAAGTGACACATAAAGTCCTGATACAGAAGAGGATGTTGTGGCAGCCAGGAGGCCGCAGGGTGAACCAGCACATCGGCAGGGAGGAGAGGAGGTGAGCCAGGAGGGAGAAGAATAACAGGAAAGACGTGATGTAAATCCCTTTAAGGTGCTGCTCCATACCCTCTCTCTCTCTCTCTCTCTCTCTCTCTCTCTCTCTCACTCCCTCCCTCTCTCTCTCTCACACACACACACACACACACACACACACACACACACACACACACACACACACACACACTGTACTGTATATGCTGCAAACACAAAACAACACACACTCCACCTGCATCCCTGCCTCCAGAGCACAAGAGCTGCAGCTTTTCTACTGGGACACGGTATCTGTCTTGACCATCACTGTGATCTTTTTGGTGGCAGTGCCAAGCCATTTCCCTGAGTATTTAAGATGCGTGTCTTTCTAGCAAGCAGCTTCTCAGTGTGCTGCTTCATTCCTCATTAAGGCTGATTTTCATCTAAAAATGTAACATGTTATCCAGCGGGACCACAATAATGTTGGTTACTTCAGATAGCAGGCTTACAGACTTTCAGTTCATTACATGAAAGCAACTCCATAAGTGTAGTCCAATAAGTCAATAAGTCATGTGAATTAATGTAAATTAATTTAACCAAACAGCAGCAAATTCTGCTCTCGTCATAGTCAGAATAAGTCCAATAAATGTCTCAGACCCATGGTGATAGATTCAGAGGTTCAGACAGTTAGAAACATTTAGAGACTTACTGTCACACCTGCTTTCTTAAAAAGGCATCATAGTCATAGTTCTAGTCGACTAAAACATGGCCACAAACCATTCATTTTCCTTAAATTGCCCTTTCAAGCATACAATCAGACCATTAAAGCATACAATCAGACCAAAAGTATGCAATCAGACCATTAAGCATACATACATAAAGTATGCAATCAGACCATTAAACTAGCCTACAGTACTTACTGTATTGCGGTCCATGTAGCCTACCTGCCAGGCGCAACAGGTGCAATTGCTAACTCATACAAACACGTTCATGTTGCAAGGATAGATATATGTTATACGCGCGTCAAGCTCAAGAGGTCAAAGCTGAATTAAATACAATGTATTAATATTTAAAAAAATAAATAAATAAATAAACGTACCTTGAGGAGGATGCAGGTGAATATCAGCGTCCACTGTACGGTGCACGTGAAGAGCTGCCGTAAAATCATGCTGGATAGATTATTGAAATTAACATGTGCTACAAAACAACTGACTTTTACATGTCCTGCTTCACTCGAAGGAGAATTCAGCAAAAAAAAGTTGTAGGCTATACTGGGTTTAAACTCTCTCTAACAGCAACTAACGGTAATGACAAGCCGCTGGTGGAGACAGGAAAGTTTTGTGTTCCTGCAGTTGGGAGGAGCGGTGAATAGTCCAGTGTGCGGAATAGCGTCACTTTTTTTTTTAAACAGTGCTCTTTACGCCTTCAGCGCCGTACCCTCACTACACGTTCAATCTGTTTTACCATGCAAACCGCTTGCTACCCTTTACTGCCTGTAATCAAATCGCTGCAGTCGGTCGCTGTTTCTGCCTTTAACTGACCACTGGTTGTCCTTTCAGAGCAGAGGAAGTTGGAGGATTCTTAAATTAAAAAGCCATCCCACATTCTTGCCATAACTTAGCAGGAAAGGACCAAGGAATGCATCAAGCGCGTCCCTTAACAATACCATGAATGGCTAATGTAAATAGGCTGTGACGATGAAGAGACCCAGCCTATTGATCATATCCTAATAAATCAAAATGCATAGGCCCTACAGTCTTTAGGACGGGTGAAAGTTAATTGTGATTGCAATTGCGATTTAGGATTGTAGGCTATTAACGACCCTTGGGCGAAAAGAAACCTTGATGTTCATCCATCCCTTACCCAATATCGGTTCAAAGACATCTAGGACAAATATTTCCCTAATGGTGTCTCATTCAGTAACTTTGCATGAAAAAATTATGAGCAAATGCAAATGTCTAAACAATGGTGCAGTAAAGTTGTGTATACTCTTTCAAATTAGTTAATAGTAAAGAAGGTATTGAATCTCATAAACTTGCTTTTCAATGAGCCTAAAAACAACTGTACATTGTATGTAGTAGCCTACATTTGTGTGTTGGTCCACATTGCATGTTTTATGTTGATGAGGCCAGTGTAACAGAGGTCAGACATTGAGGGCACTGAGACTAAACTGGCAGTTTGCTCATATGTATTCCTTTGTGAAAATTAAAACACAAAACATGCCTTCAGAATACCGCTTCATATAGCTTTTCTTCTATGTTTAGGAGTCTGGGGATTGTTAGGATTTTCCTGGACTCACCTTGTCTAAGGCGCTCTCGCATTTCAATTCATTTCTCTGAAGTGCATTTCTTCAGGCATTTTATTTATTTATTTTGAAAACTTCTCAGTAAAAGTTTAGTATGCAGCTGTGCTGATGTAGCCTAAACATAGGGCCAGACAGTTGCTTACTCAAATCATCAGAAGATGACCATATTTTGGTAATTTGTTGACCCTTGTTCAAAAATAGCCTCAAATGTAAAGGTTTGTGGCAAACGGGGGTTAAATAGCAGACAAGTTAATGGTGTTTAGGAGTGGCACCAGTGAGAAGTGCAACCGTTCTAAATGGTAGCCAGAGAGTGTCTGATGGACAATCTTTTAAACTCCTGAATGAAGATTATTCATGCTTCTTAAAAGGAAATTATCCTAGGTCACTTTGACAAGAACACAGCATGTTTCCAGTGGCTTTTAAAAACTGTAAAACACATTATTAAAGGGGACATAAGTGAGGGGGGGGGGGGGGGGGGGGTTGGGTCCTTTTAAGGAGGTAGACCATCTAAAAAAAAGGCTTTGTATAAAGTCCTGTAACCATTAAAACAACTAAATTCTATTTGAGTCTAGTCAACAAAATAACATGTTCTTCTTAAAGACTTCCTCATAGGGAGAACTAATAGGACTTACTGCAGTTTCACACTATTGATTCAGAGTCACTATGTGACAAATGGATATGTTCATGATAGATTCAGCAATTTTTTTTTGACATTGGTCATCCTGGAGAGTAAGTGAACTTTCAAACATGGGGCACATACGATTTGACTATGAACACTTCCCAGTTTCCCTGACACAGATGGTAGGCTAATTATAGAACTTCAGTCACTGTATCTAAAATAATTTGCATAAAACATAGCAGTTCTTAGATATGAGGTGTGGTAGACCACACGGCATTTCTTCTGAAATGTGTGTACAGTATTTAAACAAATTAAATGTTTGTTTTGTGTTTAGTGAGTACACTCTGGGAATTTGATGCAGCATGTAAATGTATTATACCTTGGAAATCCAGAGTTCTCGCAGATGACAAAATACCAAACTTTAGATTAGATTAGATTAGATCAAATTGACCAGTGCATTCTTGGTTTCAGTCTTATACTGGGATGTACTCAGTAGAAATACATACTGTGGGATGTATTTCTAAAGCTCAGTGAGCTACAGATTTAGCCATTGTTCAGGAAAAGGAACAGCTGTAGCATAATTCAATTTTAAATTGGCAAATTATCGAATATATGAGAAATTACTCTATGAAGTTTAATCTTACTGTATGATGAATGTAGAAACAAACCTGCCTATAATCTTTCATGGACTATCACAGAATACTTGAAAGTGCTATGAAAGAAAATCATTAGTATGCATTTCAATGTTTATGGGAGTTGGTGTGGTAAGATATCAACAAAGAAACAAAAATACTACAGATAGGCTACTGTACAATTAAATACTATTCAACTGTTCAGATGAAGCCAACTTCCATCTGTTGTCATTATTCACATTTCATCATATCATCAGCAGCCTGCCCTTATCAAAAAGTCCTGTAGTATTCCAATCAGATTTCAATCATATTTTGGGAAAAATAGGATTCTAGAGTATTGGGATTTTAGGATTAACAATCCTGTAGGATTCCAATCCGATTTTGGGATTTGTTTTGGACAATCCTATAGGAATCCTATAGGATATTCGTTCCAAAATCAGATTGAGATCCATGCAGGACTTTTTGATAAGGGTGGTGCTTGTCACAAACGTAAACGAAAAGAGGACATTTTGAAGATGCAAACCCCCCCAATCCTACTGTCTGGGCAGTCTGAGTCAACCACTAGCCCTGTCTGCGTGTAAGCCATGGATTTGAATACCAACGTTATCTCTGATTACAGCACCTTGAAAAAAGTATGGCACATTTATGGTCTCCATAAATCATGCAGTCAACTTGCTGGTCAGATTTTATGCTTCCTCAGGAGTGGAGGGTCCTTCACAGAGACCTGGGGGCCAGGTCTGCCTGGAGCACACATAGTTGAGACAATGGCACTTCCCAAGAGTGTGTACTCTGGCACATAGCCACATTCCAAAAGTTCATGATTCCCTCACTACATAGTGAGGTCTATGGCATCTACAATAGAATCAATAATTAAGGAAGACAAAATGTTGCCTCTGGTTTATTGGGAATAATATTTTGGGTTATGCCAGGCTTTGTTCCACATGTATACACCTACAGAGCTTTAGACAATACAGTATGCAAGAGATAATGTGTTTATTGTCCACCGGTCATTATCAGAAAATACAGTAAGTCCCGACAGGGTGAACAGGACCCTGGTGCCAAGCGGGGCCGTATCATAAATCTATTAAGTTGGTATTCCATGCAGTCCACATGGATTGGCGCACTGATGCCATCCAGTCGAAATATACTGTAAATGTTAGTTGCCCTTACAATGTTTTTTTTTTGCCTTTTATGTTCACTTTTCATAAGCAATCATCTAAAATTGAGGTGATGAGTGCATTTTGAAACTGGTATTATATGTAATGTTTGGCATTATAAACACATTTCACATTCAACCACAGAGATGAGGCTATTTTCAGTGACTTATACTCTTTCTTAATAGTTTTTGAAACAGAAAAAAGTCAAGTGTTTTATTAGCAGTGACCGGAAACAGTGGGAATGTTTATGGGAGGCAGGGGCAGCGTTTGACTTTGACTTTCTGAGTAGCAGCTCAGGGAGACCGGCTGACCAAGAAGGGTGTTCTTGGGTGGAACATCCTCACATTTCCTCACTCCTGGTCCTGCCTGGGTCTTTTCATTCAGACAATAATGTCTGGTTACTTTTAGGAAACGATAAAATCTTGCATTAGTAGACGACGTGAACATTCCTTGATAAGGGAACATAGGAGGGATGTGTTACTTGTTATGTTTCAATCAAGGGGTCAAGAATCTCCTGGATCTCATCCAAAGAAATGTCTTCATGAAGAAAGGACGTCTACAGTATGCAGAGTTCTACTGTTCTATGTTCTATGTTAACACAGCTAATGGCAGAAGATTCATTTGAACAAAGAATTGGCACCCCACATAGCATAATCATCAGATATGCAATACATGCAAAATCTTAGCTTTGCCAACCCACTATCATGCACTATCATCGGATTCTTAGCATTCCTTGAAGATCAGCATCTACTGCTACACATGATCTCTTTTTCAAAGTAAGTTTCATTTCAAATTTCATCTGCTTGGACCTATTCACATTTATTGATCTGCAGTCTATAGCTATACCTGTAGCTCATCTTTTAAGCAAAGATCCTTTTCAACCATCTCTGTTTTAAGCATCCAGGAAACCAGCCCAGTGAGGAGTGTCATCAGCACCCCATTCAGTCTGTATAGAATGGAAGTGCTGCTTCAGCAATCCAGAACAGGTGTGGCCTTGCTGTGTGCCTGAGGGGGCTAGTGATTATACAGCACAGCTCCAACTCCAAAAGCCACTGCTGTCCCTCTCAGAGGTCAGACTGTGTAAACATCATCATGGGAAGGTCTCTGCTCCATATCGTCCACTCCAGAGAGACAGCTTAATCTGATGATGTATTAACCCTCCCCTTTTTAGTAGTGAATAGGGGATTACAATACAACCCCCCTAGTGACAGAGGTCACCCATCTCCCTGCGGGTAGCTAAACTCATGTTTGGCTTTGAAGCAAACACTCATGATTGCACCAGCGAGAGAAAAGAGAGTCCTCTGGCAATTACTATCTTTGCCTTGTTTACGCTCATCAAATTGGTCCTAATTGCACAAATGAATCATGCTAAGGTCTGTTTATAGCTCGCCAGAGCTCCCTCTACAAACATGCAAGTAATATCATGTAAATAAACGTTCTGTTTTTTTTTCTTCACCATTTCATGTAACTTTGTTCACAGCTGTAAGATGCTTACATGATGTTGTATCTCTCCAAGCCCTATCAGTGACCTATGTCATTTCACCATATGGCAGATGGCTATCACCTCCCACTAGGATGCTACTAACTGTACTGTGTCACTCCTGCCGTTGATCTCCAGAGTCTGGGTGTGGTCGTCGTTATCTTCTCCCACTCCAGTAGAGACCAGTTCCCGTCCTCCACTCCTGTCGAGGGCCATTTCAAGTAAACAGGGACTAGACTCACATATACACATCCACATGGAGATCTTCCTCATCATATCTTTTCGTTAACGTTAACGCATAAACACTGGATGAAAAGACATGTACAAACATGTAAAAAAAAGACATGCTTTGTTGTTGAGCTGTATGCCAATGAAGAGATCTCTACAAGTGATGTAAGAAGTTGAACTAATCCTTTACATATGTCGGGATAGTGACAAAAGCATAACAATGCATACATCTAGTAACCTGCACAACAAATGATGATGGCTATCTGTCACAAGAGGATGCCATTGCCATTATCTTTGCAAAAAAACACATATCACAATGTGATATCACAAATTAAGCTTTTGTGAAATGATCATGATGCTACAGTATTTTTGCAGAAGTTACCTTGATTACAAAGGGACGGTATTGTCATAATCTACATATTAGGGTGCGTACCAGAGACTGAAAACTTTTCATTTAATTTCCGTTCGTTCACAGTAAAAACGTTATGTTTTCATCCCTGACAATGCTCAGAGGCCTCTCCTCTGGTAGCCGCTTACAAGGATATAAAATAACGGTTAATGACACTCCTTTAAAAATGACATTGCCATTACAAATTATTTATACAGACGTAACAGCCATAAAACTAAATCAAAGCACATTAAATATCAAGGTTAACTGTTAAAAACACTGAACTGGCGAGATTTGGAAGTAGACAATTCAATAGTTCAATAGTGGTGGAGATGAAAATCCTTTTTATCAAGTATCTCCGATTATACATGGGAGACAGTGATTCATAAAATCAAGTTAAATTCATCCTATTAGAGGTCTAGAGAACACTGGGTGGGCAGGTAACTTTCCAAGCCTATTTACTTTTATAAGTATAATTCAAAGAAAGCTAAATCGGAACAATAAATACCAATTAACCGATTAACCGATTATCTAAAATATTAAAATAGCATTTTGCTCTGGAACAAGTAAAAGTTTCGGTTTTCACTCCAATCCCTGGTGGGTATTATATAATTGAAACTCCTTGATCATCTATGACTTGCAGTGTAGTTTGTAATTTCAGTGGCATCACAAGTGAAGTAAGTTCATGAGCTGAAAGTGTGGTAGGAACAACATATTGTCAAAAAAAGTGCCACTAATACACTTGAACAAAAAAACTTGTGAATCTGTATTGCATCAATATTTAAAACTGTATGTAGACCTATTACCTATATATTGTATAAAGAGACATATTCACTTCATATGCAAGAGTCACTGAAAAACGTGTAAATATCTGGTGTTTACTGCATGTTATTCAAATGTTTATATCAAGATCATTTCCCAAGACAAATGGAAATGGAAGCTCAGACCCTGAGGTGGTTCTGCTGGACACAAATGATCAACAAAATGTACCCTCACGTTTACCTGTACAGTACTCTCTCATGGGTTGAGTTTTGAAGAGAACTTAGTAATAATAATAATAATACAAACAATAATAGTCGTAGTATGATATTGGCTGATTTTGAGGGCAGGACATTTTGAGGACAGTGACCTATTCTAAGAATATGTGACACAAAACCATGTCCACTCCAGCCATGCAAGCAGAAAGGAATGCTAAAATCAAGATAAGACCTCTCTCATCTGCTGCAGTGGTGACTGCTTGTGTAATCTTAAAATGGGACAACTCAAGGCTGCAGCCTATCTGATTCTCTCAAATCATTAACCACCCACCAAACTCTCTGTGTTTGCAGTTATCCCCTGAACGATTCCTACTGTTTTTTTTCTTCATCTGTATGAAAGATGGAGGACGACAAATTAGCCTGGGAAATAGCCAACCCTCAAATTATCTTTGGTAACTTTGCATATACAAGCAAGCACCTGTGTGTTACTGTATATTTATGCATGCATGTTTTGTGTACATGGGTGTGTATACAACTCCATGAACAAGTGTGTGTGTGTGTGTGTGTGTGTGTGTGTGTGTGTGTGTAGTTGTTATGATTCATTCTTCATTGTCTTGATTAAAATGAAGTGTTGATGTTTTTTCTATTCTATTCTATTCTATTCTATTTGTCGCTTGTATCTCAGTTGCTGGGCAATGTTCAAACTAAGATATTTCTGGAGTATCTGCTAATTGTTTACAAAATGTTGCAGAGGATATGTGGCTACATACTGAAGAACCGTGTCAAACTGTTCGTAGCTAAATAACTGAATTTTCCAAAAGCCATGACTAGCCCCCATCCACACACAAATTAACTTTGTTTAAATACTTGTTTCTGCCAAATTACGCCTTTGACATAGGCCTACATGAGACAAAAACTAGCCTATAATTATGTTATAAAAGGAATGTCTAACATTTTATGACACGTTTGGAAACTTTAGTTTCATGAAACCAGTAATCTCATCACTTGAAAAAGCCAAACTTGTACCTTCTATATTTGAGCAGTAGATGGCAGCATGCGGAACACTCCAAATCCTCCACCTGCCACCATCAATGACAACAACAGCCTCATTCTGCAGTTATTCTTCCTGTGCATTCCACTCTCACTTTCAGACTCCAAACTATAGTGAATTGCATGCATGGTGTATTTTTATTATTCTTATTTTAACTATAATTTTGCTGTTCATAAACTAGGATAATCTCACACAATGTAATGAAACCTAGACTACTTTCATTAATCTGCCGCCAGATGGCGTAATGCTCCACCACCACATTTTCTTTATCCAATTTACATTTTCATTGTAAATACTCGCTGCCATTCTTTACAGAATGTCTTTATTGTTGGCCTGCAGTCAGAGTTTATTCATCTTCGTGCAAATTAGGCTTCACACATTTAAGTCATGATAACAAACCAATATAATCTATGTTCTATTCTTAATTTTCTTTTTTATTCCTAAAACCGAATTGTCATTGACAAACTCAATTTTCACTGAGCTTGTTTCATGTATTCACAGCGAATCATAGGTGAGCTGACCCACAACAACCACTCTGCGACACACCGGCAGTATCTGCTAGGCTCAGTAAATACAGACTTTGAAATCCTTGTGTCTCTTTAATCTAGGGATCAGAGGGCTGACGTCAGCTAACCCCTGAGCCGCCGGCTCTCATTGGTCGAGGATGACGTCAGGCATTTTCCCCCCTGAACCATGACCTCATCCTTAGTTCATTTTTAGTGCACCTTCTGGTGTAGGCTACCTCCGAACTGCAGAAACCCAGGAAATGCAGATAATTGTTTATACTTTTCTAATTTAATCTACACATATTGGTCCACATACGAAACACAGCTAGCTGGTGTCCACGCAGTCCTATGTTGGCTATTCATTTTCCGCACAGCAAAGAGCTCACTGTCACTACAGTAGGCTAGAATGAACTCCTCTGAGCGGTCTGTCCAATGGCACTGCAACCCTATGATTCGTAAACAGTGACACTCACTGGCGAATGGCTGTGCCTTATCGGAGTCCGCTGTCACATTGGGAGGTAATTCCGTGGACTGTGGAGCTTGAGGTGAGTAGCGTTTTGTAATTTTGTAGCCTATTCGCCCAACATGTCTCTGGAATGTAAATGTTGTTGTCTTGTGCTCTGTCAGATTTTAGATGAAATCCTCATTTAGATACTAAGACGTTAGCATGCTGTAGCATGCTTGCCGTCCTATTCACAGTCAAAGCGCTCCACCGCAGCACCACGATGGAATAGGCTACATAATAACTGGATTATAACTAACATTCCATTATTGAATAGCCTACCGTCAACATTCAGTGGAGACCAAATATTTACTGAAAACATCAGCAGTAAGCAATTCATCTTCTTTTAATTTAACATTACCCGATTGGCATTATATCCATAGACGCGCCGAATCATTTAAATGCCCGTCTGTTGGTGGGAGCTGTCATCTAACCGCAGTTGTTATCGTTAGTAAGGTAGAGCTGAATTTTGCGTGGATTGGCTTCGACTTATTGCCTAATTGTAATTTTCTCCTGCCTCTCAGCGCTATGTTTCTATATTGCTCTGATAGCGTCTGTTTATTTACAAAATAGACTACATTGTAGCCTATGCATTGACAGCCATTATTGCGCCAGTTGTAATAACGCAATAAGAAAATATGAATAGGCCTACGATTCGGATTACGTTTTATTTTCCCGAAGCTAATCAATTCATTGGGCTACTTTCGAAAATATAGGCTATATATTTGTTTACTGCGTTTCAGAGCTATGTTTATCATCATCCTACTAGAACAACTGGCTTTCGGTCAGCGGCAGTGGCAGGCTTAATGATGAAGGATGCCATGCTTGTTTGTGTTGTGCTGGTGGTGAAAAGCTATTTTAGCCAGCTATGCCTTCTAGGCTACACACGATTGTTTTAGTTAGGCTATATATTTCACCAGAGACTGCCTTGGTAAGCCTACAGTAGCCTAAAAGCTATGAATAGCTGACTGATCCTACATCATTTTCCAATCACTTTATAACCTACACAGAGTCACAGACTACCGCGTATCCACAAAGAAATGCATTTTTGTCGTTGATCATAGTGTGTGTGTCCAGAGTTTTTTTTTACAGAGATAAAAGAGATAAGAGGACAGAGAATGGATGAGACTGCTAGAACGAGATTAATGGTGTCACGTTGGATGGGAATATGGATCAGGCTGAGGCCTATGGGCTAATCTGAGTGGATGGCCTGGTTTAGGCAAATGAATCTCTATCCACAACTACCCGCACACGCTACTTGGTAGAGTATTTATTATTTATTCAGGCTTTTATCCAAAGCGACTGAAAGACTTCAATTACTACATGTGAATATGACCAAATGTGACCTTGCACTTTATTTTTATATTTGCCTTATTGGTTGCTTCTATTTGAAGCGAGAATTCTCCCAATGTAAAGCCTTGTGCCACCATTTCAGGTCAGTACTAACTGAATAGTGAGATGATATCTGTGTTTAGAGGGAGACGCCTCCTCTGGTCTATGCATGCTGAGATTGCCCAAGAGGGTAGTTGTGCACTGATGCACCTGGGCCTGTTGTAAGGTAGCGTAGCAGGGTTTTGTAACAGCTGGGAACATGCAGGCCACAGGCTATAAATCTTAGGCCTTGGCAGGCATCGACGGTTTAAAGGGTTAATGGGTAACCTAGATGATCTCACCTCTCTCGTTTATCTTTCTGTGTAATATTCATCTCTGTGTTTGTCACCCCAGCCTAGTCTGCGTGTCACAGAGAGATGATTGCTTTTGTGCTGCCTGGTGACTGGGTCACTTAAAGGTGAGCTGATGAACATTAATCCAGAGTGGGGCACTGCCTCGCCCTTGGTCTGCTCACAGTGTTTTTTTTTTTTTCAATTCATGGATCGGAGCTTCCCTTTCCTATGGCCCATGCTCCAAATCAACACCAGGCAGTGTTTACAAAGTAGGACAGTCTGCCTTGTAGGCTCGGCCAGCTTAACTCTTTATTTGGAGCCGAGTGGTGTAGGTAGGTAACAGCAGCAGAGGTGCCAGACTCAGCAGCTTCCACCGACACAGACCCCATGCCCATCACGGTGGAGCTGGAAGGTTTCCATGGCAACCTCAGAATTTAATCCAGTCAGGCTATGGCCATTGTGTATTGCTTGTCACGTGCTTGTAGCTGACTCCCTCTGTATTTCTCTCTCTGTCTCCCTGTCTCTCTCTCTCTCTCTCTCTCTCTCTCTCTCTCTCTCTCTCTCTCTCTCTCTCTCTCTCTCTGTCCGTGTTTCTGTTATGTTTGAGAGAAACACACTCACAAACACAAATATGCACATATGCTTCCTCAGTAACACATCACACAGAGCCAGGAACAACAGCAACTCATTTCTAAAAATGGATAGACCCTCTTCCTTTGTCTGTGAACTGCACTATAAATGAAACCCTCAGACTACCCCAAGTGCGCATGCGTGCGTGCGTGAGTGTGTGCATGCGTGAGTGTGTGTGTGTGTGTGCTCGCGTGCGCCTCTTTGTGTACATGAGAGCGGTGTATCTCAGGAGCGCCTAGCGCAGCCTCTTCAGTCTCTGACGGCAGCTTTTGTCACCCTGGAGCCCCAGAGCCACCTGGCTGTTTCATCAGCGGGCTCAGAGCTCAGTGGCTGGGCTGTTGGCGTGGGAAGAGGACGGGTTGACGCTTTGAGACCGGGCTGCTGGACCAGACTGACTCTACAGTAGGTAGGTCCACCAGAACAGTCAGTCCAGGTAGATAGCATCGCTTGGCTATAGAGACATCTTAGACTGGGAGGAGAGGATATCACACTCTTAACACCCAAGCCGAGAGATTCACAGCGGGGGATGCTCGTTGTATCGATCGAGCCGTGGCGAGCGTGGCGTGGAGACGCTGTGCTGGGTTGTAGCTGAGGTGAGGCTGTTTGGGCTCCCACCGTCTCGGCTCACGCTGTGTGTTGTGATGTGTCATTGTCCTAATGTCTCATTTTGGTCTCTTATTGGCGTCTACTGTTGTTGTGGTGGCTGTAGTGTGACTGGGACTGTTTGTGTGTACGTTCATCACACTGAAATAGACAGCAGAATCCAACAAAGGAGAATTGCTGTGCGTTCGGAGCAGTGTTTGTGTATGTATGTGTGTGTGTGTGTGTGTGTGTGTGTGTGTGTGTGTGTTCTTGTGCTCCAGGCTGTTACTAGGCAGCTTTCTGGCAGGATGTCTGGCTGCAGCAATAAGGTGACGTGCAGATGTGAGTAGGCTAAATGCAATACACATGTGCATACATAGTCATCATTCAGCATATTTTCATCAGTGTGTGTGTGTGTGTGTGTGTGTGTGTGTGTGTGTGTGTTTCTGATTGTCTTGGTAGCATTGATTTCTAATGTGTGTTTGGAATTGCTGTGGTGTGAGGGAGAGTCTCACCGATTCCCTCCCCATCCCCCTGGGACTTCATCTCCATGGATCTCTTCCTCTCTCTCTCACTCTCTCCCTCCTTCTCTCTCTCACTCCCTCTCTCTCTATCTCTCTCCCTCCTTCTCTCCCTCTCTCTCTGTCTCTTGCTCTCTCTCTGTCTCTTGCTATCTCTCTCTCTCTCTTTCTTTCCTTTTTTCCCACTGCTCTTGTGCATCCACCTCCCTACTGACAGCAGAGATGACTCGTCTGTCTACCTGAGGTGCTGATACACTTGTGTAGTGATGCTGTGAGCAGAGGGGCAAGATTGCATGCAGTTAGGCAGAAAGCCCAGCTGTGCCATGCACACACACACACACGCACACACACACGCACGCACGCACGCACGCACGCACGCACGCACGCACGCACGCACGCACGCACGCACGCACGCACACACACACACACACACACACACACTCACACAAGCAACACACACTCTCTCTCACACACGTACGTATATGCAGGCAGACACACACACACGCACACACGCACACACACCAGGCGCGTTATCTTGTCCTGTGTCTCGCCTCAGCTCTTACAGCCTCCCTGTGGGAGATGAGAGTGACGGCAGGCAAGGATGCAGTGCCATCTCCTCTACTGTAAAGAAGTGGAAACAGGAGCACAGTGGCGTTATTCACTCTGTGAGCCCCACACATCTCCACTGATGATGATGATGGTGATGATGATGGTAGCGATTGTGATGATTATGATGGTGGTGATGATGATGATGATGATGATGATGATGGTAGTGATTATGATGATGGTGATGATGATGGTGATGGTGATGGTGATCATTATGATGATGAAGTGATGATGCCGTCTGTGTTGGACAGAGACGTCTGTGTCAGGGAAAGCCCAGGCTGACTCCCAGCACTTTCCCCTGTTGATGTGGTTAAACTTCCATTAGTAAGGGAGACCTCGGCCGCCAGAGCCAAGCCCATGTATTTTTTATTACTACTTGCGTGTGGGGCACAAGATAAATAGAACAGGACCGACATGCGCCATGCGAAGCTGAATGCTCCTCTACTGGGTCTAATGGTCAGATTGGTAAAGAAATAGGATAGGAATGTTTCAGCACAAATGACCAGCTATGGAGGATTCACGCATGACTCCAGCAGGTGTACTCTTGAGTTCTCCTGGTTGAGCAGGAGAGGTGTAAGTTGCCTGTCAGTGGAGTCTGTCAGTGGACACCCCTATAAAGCCACTCCTGGGGCTGTGAGATGGGCCAACGCATGGTGTCAGGTGGAGGGGCTGCTGCAGCATAAACATGCTTGTGTAGGCCTTGATGCACACACACACACACACACACACGCGCGCACACAAACACACACACACACACACACACACACACGCATGCAAGAACACAACACAAGCATGCACTGCCTGCACACAAACACACACACACACACACACACATGCATGCACGAACACAACACAAGCATGCACTGCCTGCACACACACACACACACACACACACACACACACACACACATGGTCCAGAGTCCGTAGAGTCAGAATGTGTCCCCTGTGTATGGTCTGCAATAAGTGAGCATTTTCTGCATTTTGATCTCTGTGTCACGACATATTACGTGGAGAATGGTAGCAGGACCACACACACACACACACACACACACACACACACACACACACACACACACACCCGATTGAGTCCGGAGTCTGAAGAACAGCATCATAGTGGCAAAGGCTGGGCTTCAGCCCAATCACTAAGGCCACTTTGACACTTCTCTGCAGAGTGACCTCGCATGGTCAAGGTGTCATTTTGTGAAAGCTGTGAGTGTGTGCAAAGTGTGTACAGATTATACTAAGGGGCTGCATTGGCTTGCAGTTTGGTGAAGCAGTTCCTGCAGATATGTTGACTTGTTTACCCATGTGTTTGTTTGTGTGTGTGTGTGTGTGTGTGTGTGTGTGTGTGTGTGTGTGTGTTTGTATAATTAGAGTTGTATATTGTTGGAGGATGCTGAGTGTCGGATGGCCCACATGAGACACTCCATCAAGCGATTAAGGCTTTGCTGGGACAGCAGGTGCTCTGCAGTCCTTACATCAATGCATAGCCCTGCTTCTGAGCTCTTCTCTGTGCAGTAACACACACACACACACACACACACACACACACACACACACACACACACACACACACACACACACACACACACACAGACATACACAAGTGAAGTGCGTGCATGCTCACAGACACACACACACACACACACACACACACACACACACACACAAGTATGTGCATGCTCTCTCTCTCTCTCTCTCTCTCTCTCTCTCTGTCTCACACACACACACACACACATTCATGCACACACAGATGCAAACACATGCATGGATCTGCTCTACATTCTAGTTTAATCAGAGCTAAACCAAAGATTCCATTTTTCTCTGCTGAACACTTAGGTGCGCGAACACACACACACACACACACACACACACACACACACCCACACCCCCACACAAATGCGCTTGTGTCCAGATTCTCAGAGCTAATTATAGAAAGCAGTTGAGCAGCACTCCTGTCCTCCGCTGCTCTTGCGCTCCTACAGTAGCTCTTTAATTGGTTTCACTGTAATGGCGACTTCTACCATCTTTCTGCACCGCTGCTGAGTCAGTGAGCTCCCGGTCTGTGAACCCTCCCGTGTGGACAGGCTCCTTCAGCATGCTGGTCTTGCTCTATCTCCACACGATAAGAACGGAAAGCTTAGTTACCGCTGTGATCTGACCCGTGATGTGAATGGTATGTCCAGGTTGCCGATGTGTGGAAGCTTTGAGGTGCTGAAGTGACCATCACCTCCTCAGTTTTGGTCTCACTGTCTGACTCTGTGTCTTTCTCTCTCTCTGTCTTGTCTGACCCACAGCAGCAGAAGCCATGGCTGTCCTGAGCTTCGTCCGGTCATCCCCGCTGTGATCTGACCTCTCGCCCTCTCCCCCCCTATCCCACACCTCCTCGCCTTCTTCTGGGAGCGTTTATCGTCCCCTCCGGACACCTCCGTCTCCCACCCCCGGAGGCAGCGCCCCCCTGTGAGGAGGAGGAGGAAGGAACTGCAGCGGCCGCGGCGCCAAAACAGCGACGACAGCAGCAGCAGCAGCAGCATGGCCGGGGAGAAGCATGGCCGCCGGTCGCCCATGGACATCAAGCGTCTGGCGGGGCTGCTCCAGCGGGGCGCCGGCCGCCTGCTGGTCATCGACAGCCGCACCTTCTCCGAGTACAACGCCTCGCACGTGCAGGGCGCCGTCAACGTCTGCTGCTCCAAGCTGGTCAAGCGCAGGCTGCAGCAGGACAAGGTGTCCGTCACCGAGCTGCTCCAGCCCAACGGCAAGGTCAAGGTAAGTCCATCACCTGACCTTTGACCTCCACCGTCAGGGCAATATTGGTTGCTGATGGTGCCAAGGTAGTCTGCGGCTGTAAACGCCATGGAAATTGAGGGCCCGCAGTTGTTTTCTGCTGTCAATAGTCAATAGTCAACTCACTGTCAATGGTGATATCTCAGTCAGCATAATGGGTTGATGCTTAGACTAGCATGGCTAGCTAACATGGGAGACTTAATGGCTCAGTGCAGGCTGAAGATTAGCATGCTAAAGTAAACTGTGGCTGACCGCTGCCGGTCAAAGTTCTTGACCCTGAAGTAACTCAGTTTGCTGTTTATGTGAGTACTTGATAATGTGGCAGAGTTTGAGCTTCATGTTTAGATGGAGAGAGCATGAAGAGTTGTGTCAGAGCAAGCTCTCAGAATAAGTCCACTTGTGCAGGAGGGACTCGAACGTGCATTCAACCGCTGGCTCTAAATAGCTGACTTGACTTCACAACCTTGCGTGCAATTCAGTCATGACCACCACACATCACCTGGGTGTCTGTCAACATCCATCAAAACATGTGCGCATACTTATTTTGGCCTTCTACCTTCAAGGCCCCCCCCAAAGCACTAACAGACAGACACACACACACACACACACACACACACACACACACACACACACACATAAACACCAGGCATTTATGCTCACGCGACCATATACCTGCATCGATGGCATGATGACATTGTTTTCCGTCGTTACTCTGGGTTTAAAAGAGCTGTCATAGCGTAGCCTTGCCTTGGCCTGTTTTTAGATACGCTAAAAACGTATCTAACCCCCACCCCCCCTCCTCGTCCTCCACCTTCCTAGCACCTCCATCTCCCTCCCCTGTTTAGGCTTTTACGGCCCACGAGGGGTTTGTGGTTTGATTGTGAGCCTCTGACAAGAAGCAGCACTTGATCTGGCTGTTACTGCTGCTATATTTGGCGGCAGCGTTGTGTGTCCTTGTGTGTGTGTGTGTGTGTGTGTATGTGTGTGTGTTTGGGGCGCTGCAAGGCACTGTAGGTTTATGGCTTATCAGTGACTGTGAAACAGGAGCCTCCAGTTTTCCATGACTTCTGCACTGAACGGAGCTGAATTTATTTTTCCTGAGCACCCTCCTGACATGCAAAAGCCCTGTATTTTTAGTCAGGGGATGAAACTGAAGAAAGGGGGGAAACCCAAGCAGTGATGTGTGTGTGTGACCCACAGCTGTGGAGAAGATGCACACACACACAGTAATGCATATTCTCCATGATGCACTCACTCACACAAATATACACACACCACACACTCTTGAACATGCACAACAATATGTGCAGATGTTACACACACATACTGTACAACACACACACACACACACACCATACACTCGAATACATGTCTCTCATAAGTACACATAAGTAAATGCACACACACGCACATGCCCTTGCAG
>NC_085003.1:9895837-9898337 GCF_963854185.1 Sardina pilchardus | reverse complement strand
CTACTGAGTCCACATACTGTAGGCCCACTCTTCCGTAGAGGTCATGGGAAAGGGGTGCATGATATCTAGCATCTGGTATATGCTGTCAGATTAATGATGAAGATGGTATAAGATAGTCATCATCATATTCCTACGTATGGTGAGATCACGCGATAGTATTCACACGGCAGCATTGAAAGGCCTGTGCCTGGGGGAGAAATGTTCAACTGGGAATGAATATGCTAATAATCAACATGTTAGCGAATGTGAAAGAAACCAAGACGGTTTCATGAGAAAATTGTAAGCTGTAAGTGAGTGTTGAAAAGCAAGAAATAAAACTTAAAAAAATGAGTGAGGCTTCGTAGTAGCTGGCTAAGGTTGGCAAAGGCTGTTTGTGTTTGGTGTGGACTTTATGTCCAATGAGTTGTGTGTCTGTGTGGACCGTTCCTTCTTTACATAAAAATGTGGTATTTATAGACAAAGTTATTATTGTTATTGTACAGCCTTAGAAAGTGACAATGGAAGGGACAAAATTAACATCTGAGAGGAACAGAAATAGAAGCAAAATACAAAAATAGGGCATTTTATTAGGAACTTAGCTACAAAAAAAGAACTGTTGTCCTGAGGTACATTCTACACTCCTCTTTTCTTTCTGTGTCAGCTCGTCAGCCTGGTTTGAGCTTTTGGTCCTTGAGCTCTTGTGTAAGGCTGGGCAGGGATCACAGCTAACCCCTGCAGCAGTAAGATGCTCAGCCCCCAGCATGAAGGCACACCATATGTCACTCATTCACAAGACGGAGGCTAATGAATTAACAATCAGCCAACAGCCGTACGGACACATGGACAACAGAAGCCTTAGACTGCCGTTGGCAATAGCCTCCGATAAAGGGCACACCAGGTTTCGTATCTGAGGGACAGGAATGGGCAAGAGCCAGGAACCAGGAACAATGTCGCACAGGTTCTCTCAGTTCCCCTCCTGGTTCTGCTAACTCACCAGACCAGCTGGGGCTGCCAACAGTGAGTTGGTGATACAAGTCAGGATCTCGCTCAGCAGGTGTCATGACTCATTTGATGGATGGTGTTGTTTTAAGGCCTCTTTTCTCGCCAGAGGCACTGCACAGTGTGGGAAAAGCTCTTAATGATTTCTGTTGTTTTTGTTTACTGGGGCGAGTATTGTTCATTTTTTTACTTGCATACTGTGAGCCATTAGATTTAGAAGAACTCTGAAGAATTTTTCAGCGCTAAGTTTTACTTGGAATTTAATTTAAATGCGAATTGAGTATGCTTGTTTGAGTGCTACATTATATGTACCCTTTTGTTCTATGTACTTTTCTGCTTAGAACCGTTTGTTCTGATTTGGGTTGAGGGACCCAGAGGGAACACAGCTGCTGGATGCATTGGTATTGGCTGTTGTGTGACGGGGCTTGTGTGTCTAATTTTGCCCTGTCATCGCATAAACAGTACTGTTGATGGATGTCCGCAGTGACCTTCTGAAGTGTGTGTGCACACATATGTGCATTCTCATTCACATATCTGCAGCAGAGCACACACACACACACACACACGCACACACGCACACACATACACACACACACACACACACACACATCTCAATGTAGGAGTGACGCACTGTGTTAGCAATGACATGCTTGCTATCTTGCCATTTCCCTCCACCACACACACACACACACGCACACACACGCACACACACACACACTTAGAGTGCCTGGTGGCCGTGCAATGAATGGCAGGAAATATTTTGTACTTGAAGGGTCCAGCCCCTTTGATCTAATTTCCCCTGGCCCAAAAACCCTCGCCCTCACTTCCTGCTGACCTTTGAACCTGCTCACCTTACTCACAAACAGGCGCCACAGGCATGACCACTCCCCCCCCCCCCCCCCCCCCCCCCCCGCACCCAGTGCATGCATTGCTCTCAGTCTGTGCTGGAGAGGTCAGTAGGGGAAGAGTGTGGCTGACCGCAGAGCTGCCAGAAGGAAAGAGAGAAAGACACGGACTAACACTGACCTCTGCAGACTGAATGGCACACACAGGGTGCCGGTGGGTTTCCCAAAGGGAGGCAGAATAGGTGTGGAGTGGCTGAGCGTCTCTTTAGACTCGCGTCCCAGTTAGAGATCGTCAGATTCCTCCGGAGCAGCACCCTGTCAGGTGCATGCACACACAGGCACAACTCACACTCACACACACACATAGGCACTGCAAACAGACAGACACAAATACAGATACACACACACACACACACACACACACACACACACACACACACACACACACACACTCGCTGCAAACACACAGATACAAATACAGACACACACAGACAGACACACACACACACACACATACACACACACACACACACACACACATGATGCACACACAGGCACACACACACACACACACACACACACACATAAGCTCTGCAAACACACACACACACACACAAACAGACACAGACACACACACAGACACACACACACACACACACACACACACACACACACAC
>NC_085003.1:9878337-9883337 GCF_963854185.1 Sardina pilchardus | reverse complement strand
ACGGAGCCCTATATTCCCGCCACAGATGAGTAAAAGACGGCTACAGAGGAACAGTCCGGGATGGTGTGCATTCGGAGATAGCGGGAATACACCAGGGTGACGATAAATTAGAGTTGTCAAGTAATCGAGGGGTAGATGTTCCATGATGTAGGCTGATGCAGAAAATAAAATTGCAATGGTGTGTGTGTGTGTGTGTGTGTGTGTGTGTGTGTGTGTGTGTGTGTGTGTGTGTGTGTGGACATGGAGAGAGAAGAGAGAGACAGCTGTGTGTGTGTGTACAGTATGTGTGTGTGTGTTTGTGTGTGTGTGTGTGTGTGTGTAGACATGAGGAGAGAAGAGAAGCCACTCAGCCTGTTGTCATTATCTCCATTGTTGTGCTGGTGAGGTCACCTCCAACCATCTCCTCATTTAGACACGGCCGTTCCCGACCAGTCTGCCTCCCCACTCGGCCCCTCTGTCTAGGAGCTGCAGGCCTGCATTCCTGGGTTTCGGGACATGTTTGTGTTCAGTTTGTGGTCCCGTGACCGTGTGTGGAGAGCTTTTTTGTCTTTTTTCGTCTGCTTGTTTGTAGAACTGACTTGAAGCTGACGATGAACGGTCACCATGGCCAACTTGGTGGCCAGATCCACATGGTCGATATGGATATGTTTGGTCTGTTTCATTTCTTGTGTGTTGTGTTGTTCTGCCACACCTGAGTAAAACTACAGTGGAAGCATATGGTCTGTGATCAGTAATATCCACACGTAATATAACATGTAGCAGTTTTTATCACTTGTATTCTGGGTGCATTGTAGACACTCTTCTAAACTGGTACAGTTGGCTAATTATTCTCAGGCGAAAACACACTCTCAATGGGGTTGAATCACAAAGCAGCATTCATGAGATATGCAGTACAGAATCTACACGAGAAAACAGATAGTGGAGTTTTGGAGTCCAATTATGAGGATGTACTACCACAGCTTTTCGGTTATGCGGTTATCTGGCTCAGAGTTGTTTATTTCGGAAATACCCCTCAGAGTCAGAGACATTTCCTGTTTCTCCCGATTGTGTGTTTGTTTGTCTTGCGCCGTGTTTACCGTCTTGATGGACGTGTGGTTCCGCTGGTATGAAGAGCGTAAAATCCGTCTTATCTGCAGCCGGCAATGTGCTGTGACAGAACCTGTCTGTGTCATCTGTCCTGATTAACACGGTTGGCCGGTTGGTGTGTGTGTGTGTGTGTGTGTGTGTGTGTGTGTGTGTGTGTGTTAATTATGAGTCACGGCACACGGCGCTTTGATGCATCCACATCCTCTGCGGTGTTCGGCGGGGTAGTCACCGATCCGCAGAGGCCCGTTTTCCCCGTATCCATTTTGGCGGCTTTAACACCTGACCAGAGAGCCAGCCGAGGCCGTCAGGTTCACAGGATTCCCTCGCGGCTTTTGTTTGGTTGCCTTGGTTACCCCGTCCCCATGACAGAGACAGCTGGGGAGTTCATCACAGCGCTTCCAAACGAGGAGGTTGAGTCACCAGGCAGCGCAGCATCCACCTGGGCCTTCTTAGAGCGTGCAGGCCCTGGGCTCTGTTAAGCATCCATCCATCCATCCATCCATCCATCCATCCATCCATCCATCCCTCCATCCCCCACTCCCACTCGCTCTCCTCCCCTCTCTCGGCCGGATGAAGCCGGGGTCACTGTCTTAGGGCTGGTGGTCATCTGAAAGCCCCGTGCCATATTTATGTGTGTTGTGATTGGCCAGAGAGCTGTAACTAGGCAGGAACGGGAGAGAGATGGTGATGCTGAGCGACAGGGAAAGTGGGGGGGGGGGGGTGACTATGCCGCGAGAGGAGAGAGAAGTGAGAGAATGAGTGTGTGAAAGAGAGAGAGAGATAGAGAGAGAGAGAGAGAGAGAGAGAGAGAGAGAGAGAGAGAGAGAGAAAAGAAGCTGTGTTGAGGAGGTGGCAAGCCAAAGTGGTTTTTAAGGCTGAAATCTCTTTTTGTGACAGCTCTATTGAAACTGCTCTCTCGGTGCCTGCAGACCTAAAACGCCACACCGCTGCACAAAAGCCAACCGTGACGAATGCGACGCGATCCGTGATGGGGATCGGGAGTGACACAGACAGGGGGAAAGTGGGCTGAAGGAAAGCTCAGAGAGATGACGGAGTGGGGGAAATGCTGAAAGAGGCACAAACAGAGAGAAATGGGGAAACATGGCAGTGCTGAGAGGCTACTCTGTGTGGACGCGGATGTGCACTGACCTACATGCAAAGCTCCTAGCATGTCCTTCGTAGCGCCGCGGCAACCAGCCCATGAGCCCTGCGTTGCCCACAACTGAGCTGATTTGAGAACAGTTCTCTCTTTCGCCAGGAACTGTCTCTGTATTAGTCTCTCTATCTTTTTTTCTTTCTCTCTCTATATTAGTCCCTCTATCTCTCTTTCTCTCTCTCTCTCTACATATATTCGTCTCTCAACCTCTCTCTATATATATATTTAGATATTAGTCTCTCTATCTCTGTCTCTCTATTAGTCTCTCAATCTCTCTCTCTACTAGTCTCTATCGCTTTCTCTCTCTCTCTACTAGTCTCTCTATCTCTCTTTCTCTCTCTATCTCTCTATACTAGTCTCTCTATCTTTCTCTCCCTCTCTCTGTCTGTCTGTTTGTCAGTGTCCGTCTGCCTCACACCCCGCTCCCCCCACTGATGCCAGAGCAGTTTGTCTGGGCGCACGGTAGCTGGGGGGGTCATGCTAAAGTCAGAGCTGGTAATTAACACAGTCCTGCTGGCTTAAATGGGAGGGAGAAGTAATCTATCTGTCCATCACACACACACACACACACACACACACACACACACACACACACACACACACAGGCACACACACACATAGGCACACACACACACAGACACAGACACACACACAGACACACACTCACACAAACACACACACACACACTCCCACCATTAGCTGTGGCTTGGCAGCAGTAATTAGCATCTGAGATGACAGACAGCCCATCTGTCAGGGCAGGGCCCGGGTTGCGCCTGACAGAAAAATGACGGGTCTGTAGCCAGCGCACACTCCCACTCCCACTCCCACCCCTCCATCCCTATCCTCCATCACCACCACCACCACCACCACCACCACCCCCACCCTGCGACCCCCATCCTCCACGCCATGCCTCTCATTCCTGAGACACGGCTCTGCTCCCGCAGCCCAGCCTCCTACAGGCGCAGCGTTGCTTCACTCCCGGCTCAGTAAGAAGGGGGAGTCTTCTGGTTACCAAAGTTGCTTTTTCTGGAGCTGGAGGGGGCTTATGGAATGCTGAGGCCGAGATGCAATGCAAGGGTTTGACACGCCGGCTGCTCCAGACTGTGGTGTGTGTGTGTGTGTGTGTGTGTGTGTGTGTGTGTGTGTGTCTGTCTGTGTGTGTGTGTGTGTGTGTGTGTGTGTGTGTGTGTGTGTGTGTGTGTGTGTTTATGTGTGTGCATGTGCGTGTGCGTATGTGTGTGTGTGTGTGTGTGTGTGTGTGTGTTGGAAAGACAAGTTCAGTGGGAGCACATGGAGCCGGAGTGGCACCCCATTCCAGAGAGGGAGAGGCAGTCAGGCCAACATGCTGCACGCAGACTACACTCACACAGCCATGTCTGTGTCTGCTCACATGGAAACTCTACTAGCACACATACGTACACCTCACACATGCTACACACACACACACACACACACACACACACACACACACACACAGAGAGTGTGACAGACAAAACCATGAGGGCTCATGGGTGATGACGTCATACTTCGGTAATAGTTCACGTTGACGCGGAGTGATCTCACTCAGTCATAACTCCATGGCAATGCTGCGGTGCCCTTGTCGTGTGTTGGCGCTGTCTGTTGTTAGCGTGGTGTTGGCGTCGGATTGTGCCATGAGATAAGCTTTACCTCAGCGCTGCCATAGTGGAGGAGCGGAGGATGATGCACTGATGACCTCAAACTATGAGCTCAGCTCAGAGTCCACTCATACACACTGTTGCACCAGACTGAGGTCTCACACACACACAGACACACACACACACACACACACGCAGCAACACCCAAGACGTTTTCTCCTCTCTTTGGTAGGCTTTCGCAGTACTCCAATCTCCCTAGAGAGAAAAAAAGAAGAAAAAAAGAAAACGCTAAAAATCATGACTCTAGATCATTGCTATGTGTCTATGCAAATCCTACGTAATCAGCCTTTCCCTTCCAGTAGCCCAGTTCTCTCTCCTCCCTGAGCCCAGCGAGGGATGAGCGTGTATGGGCCTCCCCCCTCTCCCCCCCCCCCCCCTCTCCCCCCCCCCCCCCCCCTCTCCTCCCCCCTCTCTCCTCTCTCGTCCATCCTCTCAGCAGCACAGCACCCAGCTGGGGCTCCCGCTCCCATTACATCACTGGCCATTGCGTTACGTTCCATCTGCCTCACCGGCCACCTGACACGCTCGGACGCGAGTCCTTCAAGCAGGCCTTTATCTACAGCGACGCGTTCTGTTGTTCAGCTCCTTCCTGTCCGTCACTCCATTGCATACGAATGCGTGCAGACACACACATGCAGACACACACACACACAGAAATATACTGTATAGACATATATACGTATGCACACACACACACACATATAAATATATAGACACATATATAGACTATAGACACATACAGTACGCACGCGCACACCAGGGATGGAAATTAGCACCAGCCAAATGCTTGTAAAATGTGAGAGTGGCTGATAGATTTCAGACACAAAGTCATATTTTAACATTGAGTGGCTGGGTAATTTGACCAGAAATCTGCTATTGGCTGATAGATTTTCACATTTTCAAATTTTAATTTCCACCCCAATGCGCACACACACACACACACACACACACACATACGCATGCACACACACATCCCCTCCCCCACCTGGACCTTTGGGGACAGGAAGAGTGACGTAGCTCCTCTCTGGTGGCACTGACAGATGATCCGTAGGTTTAGTGTGACAGGGGCCCCTGAGAAAGCC
>NC_085003.1:9855837-9873337 GCF_963854185.1 Sardina pilchardus | reverse complement strand
ACTCAGCCTCCGCCAAACTCCACAAGTCCTGGCCCAAACTCCCCACCTCGACCGACAACAATTATGAGGACGACGCCGACACCGACGACGATGATGATGATGATGATGATGAGTCAAGGCCTCGGCTCAGCTGACTCGACCTTGCCAAGTGTTGATGTCAGCATGACCCTGGAAAGTTGATGGATCTTTCCCCCCCGTTCACATTCTTTAAAGCCTTGTGCTCCTTCCTTTAACCTGAGCCTGGAAGGAAGACGATGCACAGCTGCATGCCACATCTGAAGTCCAGACTTCCTTGTACCAGAGGCTCCGATGCCTCTGGTATTCCCCCCCCACCCCCCATTGTTTTCACCAGCGAGCGTGGGCTTGACCCGGCTGACAGTCGGCTAACATGGGCGTCAACATGCAGTGGTGAATGTCACAGCGCCATGACACTGTTACATGATTAAAGTTGAAGTTGACAGGATGAGTAATGGGAGATTGTGTCATCGGCTGTGACACAGTTAACAGCAAGCTTACGTCATTCTCCTGACAAAAAAAAGGTCAAAGTACACAGTGGCTCCTTTTGAACCTGGAGCTCTAATGATGTGTGGTAGAGTTGAGTCCTTCTGTGAGAATTTCACACTACCTAGAGCTGAAGGAACTGGACCTGATGACCGCACAGGTCACTGTGGCAAAGCCTCATGGTGCAGAGAGAGAGTGGACAGAGATCGTTTTCTCTTTGCCTTCCGCCATCGCTCTCTTTATATTCTCTGCATTCTCTCTCCCAAGTTTGAACGGTTTTTTTATTAATCTCTCTATTTTGTGGGGGGTGGTGCTGTCAGGAGTCTCTTTCACACTTCAGCTCTGTGATAAGGGTGGAAGGTTGCTGTAATCGCCGTGCTTCAGCATGAGGTAAAGCACTATGAGCCATTGAGTCACTGTCCACAATCTGATCTATCCACCGCTATCCTGCCGCTCTTCAGATCACTTGGACCAGCTATCAGTGTTTGCTATGGCAATGAGGGGTGAGATCACTGGCCCCTTTCCAAGATGGCAGCTAGGTGTGTGTGTGTGTGTGTGTGTGTGTGTGGTCATGGAAAATTTGGCTCAAATAGCCACTCGCCGTTCCTGATGAGGCCGGTGTCTGGAGAAGCCCTGGCCCTGTTTTGACTAAAGTGACATGTGCAGGAAGAGAGAGGTCTGTGCAAGGAGAGGAGAGGTGATGTCATCGCTCCGGTTACTGCCATTAATAGCAGGAAACACACAGCCTGTCAATCAAGGCCTTAAAGGGCCAGTAGCCAAGAGAATTAGACTAATGGGACTCTTAGCGGAGAAGGGGAGAGTAAAAGGGGGAAGGGAGGATTCAAGTGTTGTCTTTGACAGTCATCTATTTGCTCTGCTTTTATGCCACACTCAAATGGTGGACTTCGGACTGAGATAATGTTGCCTGATTTGGCTGCTGTTGCATTGTGGGATGTCGTCATTCCAAACACTGTAAGGGTGTTGTAATGTTCACGCCCTTCCTCTTTATGGCCTTTTCACTTGTTGGCATCTATTGTGTGCCATGTGCTCACCTCCCTTTCTCCTGCAGTCTTTAGCTTCTGTGTATGTGTGTGTGTATTCCCTCTGAGTGTGTGTGTGTGTGTATTCCCTCTGTGTGTGAGTGTGCGTGTGTGTGTGTGTGTGTGTGTGTGCAGTCATGGCTCGGGGTTAACGTGTCCCAGTTTCTGTCTGAGCTCATCTGAGATTATCAGCTGAATCCATCTGGCTGGACTCGCGCTTTCCTTGAAGCTCAGCGCAGCTCTCTCTCTCTCTAGTCCCCACTCAGGTCCTCCTCTGCCCTCTGTCTATCCCGCTCCAATCGACACGCCAAGGGCTTGTGACCTTACTTTGACGTGTGTGTTTTGTGTGTGTAGGTGTGCAAGTGCGTTTGGGTATTTGTTTTGGTGAGTTTGCGTGACTGAATGTCTTTGTGCGTGTTATCTGTTTGTGAAAGTGTGCAAGTCTGAGTTTTTTTGGGGTTGCATATTTTGTGCGCTCTGTTAGGCTAACACTGAGGCCTCTGACACAGGCTTGTGTGTGTGTGTGTGTGTGTGTGTGTGTGTGTGTGTTTGGCCTGCACCTGTGGCCTCCCTCATTTTCGGGCCCTGACGCAAGTGCTGAGCCGAGTACATGAGCTCATGCAGGAAGCCGGGAGGGAGACGCATGCCAGAGCCCCATACACCCCACCCCCACCTCCCACCCCCTGCCCCCGCCCCCGCCCGCCCATTAAAGGGCCATCGCCCCATTTCTCTGTGGAGCCACCCAAGATGAGCACGCTCAGTACGCCGGCGCGCTCGGAGGGGTTCGTGCAGAGAGAGAGAGACGCAGCTGCACGGGGTCCTATCATCACGGTCCCTACCCTGCCTGTGGGCTTATGGGAGTTTGGCATAGAAAACTTTATGGGACATTTTTTAGGCGTGGGGCGTGAAGGGTAACGAGGCACCGCCTTACGAGACCTGTAGTTATCGTAATCTGCGTAAGGTATGTGTGGATGTGAAAGAGAGTCAGTGCCTGTGAGTGTGTGTGTGTGTGTGTGTGTGTGTGTGTGTGTGTGTGTGTGTGTGTGTGTGTAGGAAACAGAGATAGGGCAGAGCGAAAGGGTCTTTCCGTCCATCTTTTGTCTGGTTTCTGGTGCCACTCTGCGCTATTTCTGTGGAAGTCTCTCACTTTCACTGACGCCTCTGTGCCGCTCCTTGGCGTGGGGGAAACCCAGCAGCTCCAACAGCTGCCTCAGGCCCCTACGCTCCGCTCTTAGAGCCACACTCTGGGTCACACTCTCTAGTCGTTTGAGTCAGATTTCATACGAAGCCATCTCGATTTCACTGTGAACTGAGTGCGTGCGTCGTTTTGCAGTTCTCCTGGTTTCTGATGCTCTTGTTACCCTGTGGGTTGACACGTGTAGGTTTTGCAGTCTCTGCTGCAGCCCTATACTAACCAGTGTGCTTGTGTGTTTGTTGTGCGCAGGTGGCTTCGCGGCGTTCTCCTCCTGCTTCCCGGGCCTGTGCGAGGGCAAGCCGGCGGTGTCCCTGCCCATGAGCCTGTCGCAGCCCTGCCTGCCCGTGGCCAACGTGGGTCCCACCCGCATCCTGCCCCACCTCTACCTGGGCTCCCAGAAGGACGTCCTCAACAAGGTGAGCACAGCAGCACAGAGTGGCTGGGGAGGGGACACGTTGGCAGCTGGGCGTCACTTTATGGCCCATGCATGCATGAGTGATTGTAAGTTATACATCCTGGAAGTCCTTGGAAAACACGATAAGAAACACCTCTACCATGTGTGGCCATATAGGCGTTCAAGTTTACACACACACACACACACACACACACACACACACACACTCACTCACTCACTCACTCACTCACTCACTCACTCACTCACTCACTCACTCACACACACACACACACACACACACACAATATAATTAATAACTGTCAACTGTCAACTGTCACCTCGGCCTCACCCTAACCACCCATTGTTGTCTCTCCCTGCCACAGGAGCTGATGGCTCAGCATGGCATCACGTATGTGCTGAACGCCAGCAACACCTGCCCCAAGCCCGAGTTCATCTTGGAGAGCCACTTCATGCGCATTCCCGTCAACGACAACTACTGCGAGAAGCTACTGCCGTGGCTGGACAAAACCAACGCGTTCATCGGTGAGGAGCCGCTCCGCATGTTCTGGTGTTGTGCTAATGCACTAGGAGAGAGCAAAAGAGCACTGACAGATCCCAGATTTATTAAGAAGCTCTTAAGGGCTAAGAACTTCTTAGGAGCGCTCTAAGAACATTCTAAGAACGCTCCGAAGAAGTTCTTAGCACTTAAGAGCTTCTTAACAAATCTGGGAAACCCGGCCAGAGTCTGTTATTATGTGGACTATAGCATCAGACTAATGACTAATGGCTGAGACGAATGAATGAAAATGTGGATGTGGAAATGCAGGGCATGCAAGCACAACCTACACTTACCTGCATAGTTAACAAAGAAATAGTGTATGTGAGTGAGTGAGCGAGGGTGGGGGGGAGGGGGGGGGGGTGCTGAGCTGGAAATAGCTTCAGGAAGAGAGGAATTTGAGAGGTAGTTGGGGGCAGGCGATGGACAGGTATTTCACAGGCCTTTGTACAGGTGATTCATGTTTGTTTCCTCCCCCTTCTCTCTCTCCGGTTTTTCTTCGCCAGACAAAGCCAAGGTCTCCAACTGCCGCGTTATCGTGCATTGTCTGGCTGGAATCTCCAGGTCGGCCACCATCGCCATCGCTTACATCATGAAGACAATGGGCTTGTCATCAGATGACGCATACCGGTAAATCCTCTTCAGAGTTTCCCATGCTCTACACACTCAGTTTTAAAGGCCACGCGTAGCCTCTGGCCTCACAGTCAATAGAGTGAGTCACTGTGGGTAAATACACGGTCATTATCGCCTTTTTTTGGGTTGACTCAAACCCACGGGCGCTGAGATATTTATTCTTTTTTTTTTTGTGTTTTGTGGCAAAAGGTTTGTGAAGGACAGGAGACCCTCGATCTCGCCCAACTTCAACTTCCTGGGCCAGCTGCTGGAGTTTGAGAAGAGCCTGAGGCTGCTCCAGACGCTGTCCTCTGCAGACCAGTCCACATCGGCCCAGGACAGCTCGGGCCAGTCGGCGGGCGAGGACAAAGTCGCCCGCAGCGGCGAGGCCCAGACCAAAGAGACGACGGCGGAGGGGCCGGAGGCCCTGGAGTCCAAGCTGGGCTCGCCCGCGTCCCTCCAGCAGGGCTTCAACGGGCTCAACCTGTCGGCCGAGCGCATCCTGGACACCAACCGGCTCAAGCGCTCCTTCTCGCTGGACATCAAGTCCGTGTACGCGCCCAGCGCCAACGGGCCCGCTCGGCCGCCGCCCGCCCACTCCGACGACGTGCCCAAGCTCTGCAAGCTGGACAGCCCCGGCGCGCCCAACGGGGTGTGTGCCTACTCCCCGGCCTCCTCGGACAGCCCCGGGTCGGCGGGGTCGCCCAGCGTGGCGGTGGCGGCAGGAGGGGGTGCAGGGGTCAGCGGAGGAGCGGCGGAGGGCCGGACGCGCTCGCGGCGGAAGTCCAAGCACAGCGGCAGCAGCGTGGGCAGCTC
This sequence comes from Sardina pilchardus, assembly GCF_963854185.1. Classification (NCBI taxonomy): domain Eukaryota; kingdom Metazoa; phylum Chordata; class Actinopteri; order Clupeiformes; family Clupeidae; genus Sardina; species Sardina pilchardus. Next base: position 9,868,223 of record NC_085003.1, on the reverse strand, counting down.
GCCCGTACACGCCCTGGGTCTGGCCCGCGGGCAGCCCGTGCACAAGAGCCCCAGCCTGGACCTGAGCCTGCAGCAGCCGGGCCTGCTCCTGGGCCTGCCCCCTCTGGGCGCCGGCCCCATGTGGACCAAGCACAGGGACACGGTGCAGGCCACCACGCCCGTCACCCCCGTCACGCCCACGGGCGACGTGCCCTGGTTCTACGCCGGCATCGATTCGTTAAACGGCGGCGTCGGCGTCGGTGGCGTGGGCAGCGTTGGCAGCGGCGGCACCAACGGCAGGGACTTTGGCAGCGGCTCGGCCTTCGCCGCGCTGGGCTGCGGCAGCCTGCCGAGCGGCTGCGACTCCACCTCCACGACCTCCTCGTCGACGGCCGCCTCCTCCTCGTCCGCGGCGTGTCTCCGCGAGAAACCGGGCGAGCTGCGCGACGCCAGGGCCGGCTGGCACGAAGACGCCACCTCTGCCAACGCCACCGCCGCCGCCGCCGGTTCCTCCAGCGCCTCCGACAAGCAGTTCAAGCGGCGGAGCTGCCAGATGGAGTTCGAGGAGAGCATCTCGGAGACGCGCTCCTGCGAGGAGCTGGGCAAGATCGGCAAGCAGTCCAGCTTCTCCGGCAGCATGGAGATCATCGAGGTGTCCTGACAGGCAAGGCAGACACAGCAGCCCACGAGGGCCTGAGACAGGCCTCGGCATGGGCGGGGGTGGGGACACTGGGGTGGGGAAGGGACTTGTGGGTAATTTATAATGCACAGACATTTCTTTTGTTCTGTTCGGTTGCGTCAGAGATCGCGCCAATGCGACCGTGATTTTTGACAGACTTTTGAGGACTCTTAACGGGAGATATTTCTGGACGGCGAGCGAAAGAGCTGAACGGCACGAACTGTCTGGTGTGGCACACGAAATCGGTCTCTGTGGGTGAAGAAGCCCAGGTTGGCCATGGATCTTTTTGGCTCCAGTTCCTGCCATGCTTGTGTCTATCAAGGCACCCAGGTGTGTCTCTACAAAGCATTCGCCGGAGAACGAGACCCTCCCTCCACCTTCTCACCTGTTGGACTTTGGGCAAATGCCACAGTGTTGTGAAGACACAGTGCTGTGGTCCTAGGACTCCAGACGACTCCAGGCATTCAGTGTATACAAATGAAGGACATTGTGTGTGTGTGTGTGTGTGTGTGTGATTCAGTAACAGTCCACCCTGTCAACCAAAAGCAGATGAGTCTCAGTAGACATCAGGCCCTCCCCATGATGCAACCCTGACTCATGTGTTTCCCCAGTATTAGCATTTACCTAGCTAGCTGTGGTTTTATGGGGTTTGGGGGGGGGGGGGGGTTAAAGGGGGTGGGGGTGAGGGTCCCCCTTGTGGTTGGTTAGCAGCACGGCACCTTCTCCCTGAAGTCCCTGATGTCATCTCCCCCTAGCACTGAGCATGCAAAACAGCTGCTGGTCCCCTATCGACAGACACTATATATCTTCTATATACGATAGCTATTTTAATGGACTGTAATGTTTCTCCTAGGTTGAATACTTTTTAATTTATTCTATTTGTTCATTCTGGTAATGAGAAATAATATAATGATTGTGTAAGGTTTTTTTGTGTTGATCTCAACTTTTTTTGCTGGATGGTATTTATAAAACACACCTACACAAGAGATACACAACGACAAGCAATAGTGCTGTGCTTTTTCTCCATTTCCCCTCCTTTGTATTCTTCAGCTGCAAGGGAGAGAGAGCGCTGACATGTAAACGGACCTTCAGTTTCTTCAAGGACAAGGGTCATCCGTCCTTCCAAAGGGGTACCATGACTTTTAGAGACAAACAAGAGAGTAATTACGCGCCACACTGTCCTGGCCAACCAAGGGACGGTGGGTGTCGATGAGTAATCTTGCACACCTTTTGTGCATGGACCATTATTGTGCAGACTGTTGTTCCTGACGGAACAGTCCCCATGAACTGATGGCAATCTGCATTCAGTTGAACATCACTTTCCTTTTGTCATGGCTGATTTTGTTGCATTGTTTGGAGGACATTTGAGGACCGAAAAAAAGCACAAAGAGAATAACCCGAGAAGAGGGAGAAATGGGACAAGGTGTTCGGTTCCCCCACCCTTAAAACTTCTGCATATTTATACATTTATTTATTGTGCAAAGGGTGTTTGAGTGTGAATGAGGGAGAGAATGAGTGACAGTCAAGCCCTTGACTCTAGACCTTTTAGATTTATACTTTTCGTAGAAACCTCTCGGAAACCAAGAACTTCATCCTTTTGTTATAGGTAGCCTTCACCCGAAATAAACACTCCTCTGGTATTACATCCAAATAATGAACAAGCATAAGCTATACGTACAGTTATCACACCGGCTACTCGGCTGGCGAAAGAGAAGAAGAGAGTCACAAGCTTAACTGCAGACCTGACCCGTGACCCTCGTGCCAGCTGGTCAGAGGCTATGCCCACCTGCCGTTCTCAGGGGAGCTCCTAGTTCGCCATGCCCATAACCAAGCACAGTACTTCAGCACAAACACAGTGCATGTCCCCATCTCTCTCTCTCTCTCTCTCTCTCTCTCTCTCTCTCTCTCTCTCTCTCTCTCTCTCTCTCTTCCCCATTGATTTCCAAAGGATTTAATAGACACACAGTGTACTACATACGGGCCTGTCAGTGTAAATGTGAATGTTGTTGCTGCCCACGAGGCAGGAGGGGGTATTTATTTGTGTACATTTCTGTTAGCTTTTCTTGATGGCAATTTTTGACCTTTTCACGTCTTTTGTGCTGCTGTAAATTCTGATCCAGATTTCTCCCATTTCTCCCTGTGCAAGACATTACTGAGTCTTTCTTTACTTCTCTGTTTAAAGTTATAATTATTTAATACATGTAAAGAAAAGATGCAGGATGTCATTATTGCTTTATTGTTTATATTATTATTATTATTATTATTATTATTATGTTGTGTAAATAGCAACATCATCTAGAAAAATGGATGAATTTAGGTATCTTTTTAAGAGAAATTCCTTATACATTAGGCTGCTTGAAGCAAAATACCTCAGGTTCTATTGAAAGGCTCTCTTTCCTCCCCTTGTAACTGTTTTTGTGAAAATGAATCAAAAATACAATGAGAAAATACCAAGAATTTGTCTGCATCTGTCTTCAATCATGCCTTAACATTTCATTATGTTTCTGCATCATCATATACTGTATCCAGAATATATTTGAGTTATTAAGACATTTGAAGCATTTGAAGGGATAGTTGTGTTCCAACACATAACATTGTTTTACAATGATACGTTATATAGCCTAGTTAGAGATAGACTATATGAGCAAATACATATTAAGAGTTAGATGTAACGTGCCTTATTTCAAACACATCCAATACAAATACCAATGTTTAAGCACTCGATCATCCATTTGAACTCACATGCTGATAATAGCCCGTACACTAACAGATGTGTAGGCTACTTCATAATAAATATTGATTTAATATATAGGCCTAGAGATAAAAGTGCAGAAATATGGTACCCTTTAACATACAAAATGGCTGCAGGTGCAGTGTGCACTGAAAAATGCTTCTCGAAATCAGTTAAGGTATCCATCAGTTTTCTGAGAAAAGAAACAGCTGAAGCAAATAGCTAGTCTATTACTGACCAAGGCCAGTCAATATGAGATAGTCCAGACAAGTTAATAACCTCTAAGCCTCAAACATTACATAACTTCCATATCTAACACCTTTAGGGGAGTCTGGAGAAAAGCTGGGCTAGAATGACATTTTGTGTTTCTATGTTTGGGTGTATAATTATGGTGCGGTCAGCAATAATATTTCAAGCCAATATTTTTTGTCACATTCAGCAGTCATCTCCTCACAACCGCTAACTGCCCATTGTAGGACGCTTGACTACCAATCCTAAGTGTTGTGTGTGTGTGCAGTGCGGGTTTAAGTCCGGATGAGTGCAGGGCTGAGCCCATGGTACATACAAGGCAAGATCATTCTGTTGCATGCCCTAGGATTTTAGGTGCAGAAACGGAAATGCGCTACAAAAAAACGGGAATAGGAATAAAATACCCCATAAAGCCCATAATCACAATTTTGTCTCATTTTGAATAAGGTCAATATGGATATTTATGTCCATGTAAACGTATAGTCACTGTGTGGAGTTTCTTTTGAAATACTGAAGGGAGGGGAGAGCTATAGCCTAGCTCTCTGACGTATTTTGCTTGGTTCTTGACTAAAAAAATACAAATGCGTCTGCTAAGAAATGTAAGTATAAACATAAACAAATGCAAATCACTGACTGCACCTTTAACTAGAGAATGGCGGCTACATTGGGACTTACAAAACCTTTGGCCCCTATAGAGTTTCCTCTTCATTGTCTGCTACCTATTGCGGAAAGTGCACATGAAGCGGAGGGGTTAGTTCTGGAATGCTCCCACATTATAATGACATCACATGACAGCAAATGAGGCACTAAGAAAGCCAAATAAAGAAAGAAATAAGACACCAGTCTACAGAGTCTCCCACATCGAACCCTGCTCAATGAGACACAAAGTGACACAGTTTGACATACAGCAAACCAAAGCAGACACACCTCTACCTGACCCAAACCCAGTGCCATGCAGCAGTGGCCACAAGCATGTTCTTCCAGGTCACAGTGAAACCAAAGACAGAGAGAAAGAGAGAAGGCGGGGAGAGTCTCTTACAAAGCCTAAAGGGGTCTTGGTTTGTGGGAAAGTGAATGTGGAATTTTTTTCCCACTGTCTGGGTGCTGTGTTGGTCTCATCTCCTGGCCTCCGGTGGTCTGTTCCCAAACTTGAGTGGCTTTCGTCACCCTTTGTCCTGCTTAATCCCACTGATTCAGTTTCCTCTCCAGCTGAAAATGTAAACGTGACAGCGGTGATCCAGGTAATAGAGGGGCTGTGACGATCAGAGGGAATGTTTTCAATCAACATTAAAGCGTAACTCAGGTGAAAGGAGAGCAAACTCTAGAGAAAAGACATGTTAAAGGTACACTATGCAAGATTTTCAACCTTACAATTTGATGGTAAAAGGCAAATCGTTCACCTAGCACAGGTATACAGCATAGACATAGCAAGTCCCTACCGAGAAAACCCATGCAACTTCCAAGAGCGGCGCCCTGCCAAATCTTGTAAGAATCATGAAGCATTACCTTATCAGTAGATAGAGCTCTTTGGAGATAGTTGTTGATCCTTCATCTCCATAACTAAAGTTTTTTGCGTTGTGTTCAGGGGGATAAGTTGCGAGAAGTTTGCTATTTACAGTGGCAGAATAACATAGAAATACATTGTGACACCAGAGGCGGAGTCCTGCCATATATTCTTTCTACCTGTGCACTTAATAAGCGCTTTGGGTCCTGCGCTGTGCACGTTACATGCGCTATATAAATAAAATGACTTGACTTGACTTGACTTAACACAGGCGACATCACTAATGATCTGATCTACCTGGCTGCTAATTAGGATGAGATGGTTCACTAAATGGTTGGTAAATGGCAATCAAATACTTGGCAGGACTTTTACTGTCTTACCTGGGATGTCCACCTCTGCGCGACACTAGGGAGCGCTACAGTCGCCTAAAACACCTATCACCTGCATAGTGTACCTTTAATCATGTACAGATGGCAGAAAAACATTTATGATGCCATCCATTACACATGTCACACATAACTGCACCCTCAGTTTTGTTTTTAATTTATTGTAGGATACCTTGAAAGTTTGACTAGTGGCGTGTCCATGTGCTCAAGTTTATGTGGCAGCAGCATTGCTTAATATTCATTATCTTTCCTGTAGGCCTCTACTCTACTACTCTATCTATCTATCTATCTATCTATCTTTTATGTTACAGTAATTGTGGACACTATATTAGGGGGCATTCAGTTGCAATAGCCTATACTTTGAAACTGAAACAAAAAAAAGAAAAAGAAATGTCACAGCAGAACCTATTTAGCAAAACTGAGAGCACTCCACCTGAACTGTGAACCTTATTTCAAAGAGACCCTATGCAACATTTTCATAGTCATAAGACCGCTTAGAAATCGTTGTTTTGCTTGACTGACCAGTTTTATCGAAAACAGTAATATTTCCTCCCGCCCCCAGTGTCCCTATCCGCTATTGCAGCCTTGCAGTTTGTCTAGGAGGCGATCGCTCCTTGTTTACATCTGGAAGTCTGAGACGCGTAAGGAACAAGAAGAACCATGCTTGCTATTTCTAAATATATATATAGCCTATACTGTATATGTATAAATATACACGCTAAAGCTGTAGGGGAAGCTCTGCAGAGAAATATGCAAGCATAAAACGAGCGAAAATTAAAAGCGAAACCGAAACCGGAGATGAAATCGCCAATCCTGCATAGTTTCTCTTTAATTCTGTTAGTTATTATTAAGAAATGAAAGCATTTTAATAAAAAAATAAAAATAAAAAATAAAAACACTGAGGGGGCAGACCTCCGCCAAGCGAAAACACAACCACCTCCTGGATCCAGGCGGTGATCTGGATCATTCCCAAAATGTAATTGTTTCTTCCTTGGGTCATTTCAGACTTTTCCTGAACATTTTATCGAAATCCATATATAACTTTTTGAGTTATCTTGCGAACAAACACACTAACAGACAAATAAACAGACAAAACAGATAAATTAACCCAGATGAAAACATAACCTCCTTAGCAGAGGTCATTAACAAAGTATTAAGATGTACTCATTGTACTGTTAAGTGCTACTCATTGTTCTATTTTGATCTATTCTAATGCTTAGATGAGGAGCTATAAAGTGTAAGGAGAATGATATAACTGCTTTATAAATGAATCCATAAAACCATTGTAAGCCATTCACAATTTCATGGACTGTGTGTTCCTGATAACAAGTAAAACACTGCCATCTAGTGTTTCTACCTCTAATGTTCTACCCTTCACATTGCTAATGCAACTGGCTTACAGTATGTAGCTACAATGCCAGGGCTTTACCCATTCTCTACACCCTCGGCCTCTGAGTCTCCCCACCCACTTCCAATCCCTTCGCAGGTTCACCTGAACGGTCCATCGAATTAAGTGGCATCTCAAACCAGTTACCTGGTAGTGACATAGTGGCATACTTCCTCATGTTTGTTTTCAGTGAAATTTTCTTTTTGCATCAATGGGCATCTCAAAGTTTACCGTCCCGTACCCTGCCTTCCTACTGCCATGAGTGTCACTGAGTGCACTCCCCAAAAGAGTGGTAGCAGCAAGGGTCTAGTAAGAAAACGGGCCCTCATGTCTACTTGCTGACCTCGAAAGATTTTTGATGGGTAATGGTCTAAAGGCAGCCATGGCCTACTGGTTAGGGCTTCAGACTTCGAAGCGGAGGGTTGCCGGTTTGATCCCCGACTGGTCCATGGCTGAAGTGCCCCTTGAGCAAGGCACCTAACCCCTCACTGCTCCCCAAGCGCTGCTGGTTGGGCAGGCAGCTCACTGCTCCGGGTTAATGTGTGATTCACCTCACTGTGTGTGCTGTGTGTGTTCACTAATTCGGTTAAATTGGGTTAAATGCAGAGAAATTAATGCCCCTCACGAATCAAAAAAGTATATATTCTATTCTATTCTAAAGGGAGTTAATAACAGGAATCTAGCTCCTACGTTGTCGAGGTCAAAGCCTGGGGCCGGGAGGGAGCACTCGACTCGTCTGCTGTTGTCTCTATCTGTATTGATCCGAATCTCAAAGGCAACAGCCAGGTGATGGCTTTCAGGAAATGACCTTGTCTGCCCCTCATAGCTTCAAACCTGCTCTGAGCACAGATCCTTATCCTTAATAGCAAGTGCTCCAGCTTCACTTTGCAGTTGGCTGTTTCCAGACATTTGACCTGCATTTAGTCATAAGTGCCTTGTTGAAACATTACTGAATATATGTATTATCCATGCAGGATTAGGCCTGAGGTTACAGTAAAAATGTATGCACATAAGATATGAAAGCTGCTGGCATCAGTGTTGATACCCAGGGGAAATTTGGCACTACACCACGTCATCTGACAAATTACTATTGAAGAATGCATAAAAAAAGATTAGTTACCTATGAACAGAACAGAGAAAGACGGAAACGATGCCATGATGCACTGTCACTGGGAAGATGTTGGACAAATGGGACGGCTCAAAGGAATATAGGCTAGTGTTTTCAGGGGTTGTAAAAACAGACATCCATATCCATGGATGGAGTTACTGTGGAATTTCAGAGGATCTAATATATTCTATCCAAATAAAGCTGAGGCCCCTCTGAAGGCTACTCCTTAAGGGATAGGCCTACATGGGGTAGCCTAACTAACTAGGCTACTCAGTCAGGAATATTGCTCAACTACACGGTTATCTTCATCTTTAGGCTTTAATCCTAGGATATGCTGGATAAGAGGTAGTTTAACTGTATCTTATTAAATTAAATAAAAGCCGTTTGTTTTTTTCTTGGCAAGAGACTTGGTCTGTTTAATTAGCCTATGTCTTGATTTCTGTTGAAAATAAAGCACCTTCATTAAATCATTAGTCATTTAGTCAGATCTAGGCTAAATTATTTGGGCCTGAATGACATCACGGTCCAGGTTAGCAGACGACTACTACATATCCCAGAAATCCTACACTGAGCCGTGAGTGGGGCGGGACACATCCACGGAAACGAAGGTGGGGGTCGATTCTGTGTTTACTTCCGGATTCCCTACATGAAGCAGTAGAGTAGACCGAACTGCATCGGTAGGGGCTCAAGAGTCAACGCTAGGGTCCATGACAGATTACGGTCTAGCGGCATTTGAGGAGACACGTCCAGCCTTGATACTTGTAGGGGAGGCTCGGGTCACCGCCAAGCTGTCGCGGCAGCGTTACCATTGAGCTGAATTTCTGCGCTTCGTATCCGTTGCCGTATTCACAACCGTCTTTCATCTCAAAGTCAATGCAGTCCGCTTCTGGAACACTATTACCAACTAATAACGTTACTCGACTTACTGGACCACTCATGTTTCTGTTAACCGAGCCTTGAATCTGCATCTAGCTGCTAACGGGGATATCGATATCCAGACATTTTCGCCGTAAAGGAGACTGATTGGAAGAGGATTTGATCCGGGATACAACTCGAGGTGGCCGGATAAAGTGTCCGAGGGGTCGCGTACAGCTCCCGTGGAATTATCCTTGTAAACATGGACTGGCTAATGGGGTAAGTGCAAATATGTCACTGACAGCTTTCCCCCCCGCTGTGTGGATGCAGTATTTCCGCGCAATATTTGGCGACTGACAGTAGTGACATCCACAAAGTATCAAAATGTGACCTCTGAAAACCATGTCGTGCAAATCATCCACCCCTTCACTTCTCAACTCCAGCTTATTACAAGAGCCCAATAATATAGCCTACTGTAGGCTACACCCCCCCCCCCCCCCCCCCCCCCAAGTTAATTTCTGAGGTTGCTTAAACATATTTTGCTGCAGGTTGGAGCGCCTTACGGAGCTCTTTTTAAAGATGAAATTTGGCAAACCCGCTTTGCAGTCTATATTGGTGCGATGTGTCACATCTCATTTAGCTTCTCATGTCATCTCGTTGGCCGGGGCGCATGAACTATTCAGTGATACCCTCTCTCCTCCAGATTTATGACGGGAGAGCACATACATAGTAACAGTAGCTACACTGTGTCATTGCTGCAGGACAGTTTATCCAGCCTTTGGTTAGTCAGTCTGTTGGATGGCTAATCATATTATATTATGAATTTGGTGTTAACCAACTGCAATCAGTCCTCTCTATAAGGATGTTCCTAGTCAGAGAAGCAGAGCAAATGTGCTTTGTCTACTACAGTGTTTCTTAACTGGTGGGTCGCGACCCAAAAGTGGGTCGCGGAGGTGTCCTGGGTGGGTCGCGAAGGGATGTTGTAAAAAATATAGGCTATGTATATTTTTTCATGCAACCACTTAAGGTTGACCCCAGCCACGGAGATAATATGCTACCATGGACTAGGCTACAAGTTGATAAACGAATATTTCCTCCCCTCCGTTTTCAACATTTTAACATTTAACATCGTGCACGCTTGTCAGTTTTCAGAAAAGTTTTCGTTGACACCCGTGTTCATGCCGCCAAGAGCATGCCAAATCTTAGTGGTGTAACAAGAAGTTTGAGCCGACGTTAGCTAATCAGAATCCCGAAAATATCAATAACATCAACGAATCACTTCCTTGTTTCATTTCAACTCTATTTGCAAATGCAAAAAACGAAAAGGGTTGGCACCAACATTATATTTTGCAACTGCTACTCGGAATGCATCCATGATCACCAAAGCCAAATGAAAATGTAAACATTGGCCACACTTTTTGCGCAGATGCAAGTAGCCTACTTAGTTTTTCTCAGTTCACATTCATACGCGAAACGAGTCCACGAATCTCCACTTTTGTCGGAGTTTTCAGAAAGAATTCAGAGGCGAAACCGCCGTTTGTGTGTAGGCTACACGGAAGGCACAAACGAAGGGAAAAGTCTCTGTTTTTCAAGATACCAGTGAATGTGAGAACGGGGCTCGAGTCTCTGATCAGATCTAAAAAACATCTCCAGTTCTCTCATTAATGCTCCTAAAACGCATATAGGTCTAATTTGCACATTGTTCTCTGGTCTTTTCATTGTAAACCTGGCCTATAGGCCCCTCGTGTTATTTGCTGTGTTCACATCCAGTTACAGTGAGATGTCAAATCTAAATGGATCTAAATGTTGAAATGTTTGTTTTATAAATCTAAATGTTTGTATTTTGTCGATTGTAATATATTTTGAGAAATAAAATATGTTCTTTATATATTTTAAAAAGTGGGTCGCGACCTAGTAACCATAGGGAATTGTGGGTCCCTTGGCCAAACCAGTTAAGAACCACTGGTCTACTAGGCTTATGTGTGAAATTACACTTTTGGTCATCTATGGTCTGTTTGGAAAACATTGGCCAGATCACTGGTGACTTGTTAAAAGACCAAAACCAAAATGAAGAATTGAGATGATGCAAATTAAGGAAGCATTCTGATTGCCCTTGTTAACTTGTATGCTTTCCTGAAATCTCAGGTAGGCCTAAGTTATGCACTGACACTGTTTTCAGCAGTTGGGCAGTATTTGTGTGCCATACTCTATACTGGTAGATTCATATTACAGTGGTTCCATCTAGGCCTATATCATGCATTTTTACGGCCATTGAAAAAAAAAAAAAAAAAATCTTGTTATTACTGGTGTAGACTTGTTCCTGCCCTGAAACAGGAATCTGTACAGGCAACGCACCCCGAGCAGGTTGAGCACAGAACTACCAGACAAACATGTCAACACAGTATTATGCTCAGTTAGCAGCAGTGAAATCAGCGAGAGGCTTCAGAGGGAAAAGAGTCGCTTTAAGCAAGTGCAAGCTCTTTACCGACTCCGAGCTGTGTGTGTGTGTGTGTGTGGTCGTAGGTTGACTCCTACTGTCCTACTGTGCCTGTTAGTGGCTGAAGTGACTTGCGTCTTTTTAAATTCATCTCCTTTCCGGCCTTGGCCAAGCTGACATGCATCTTTTTTCTTTCATTATGCGGAGGTGATTCAATTAAGGCCAGACAGTTAGGCTACATTTCATCCAGCTGCTCTCTTGGCTACTGCTTTTGGACCCAAGCTGATTGGCTGAGCAATTTGCACTAGTCCGTACGGAATACAGAGCCTTCTTCCCTTCCCCTCTAATAACTAGGCTTGTCTGCTCTGCTGTCACCATTAGTGCGATAATGGATTCTGTGAAGCTCCAGAGTCTCCTCAGGCAATGAATGGGCTTCTCAAGGTTATGTTGGTGGTTGTCCATATTGTGGCTTCTCTCAGCAGACTTGCTTGGGTGGCTACACAGAGCCACCAGACAGTTTTACCTCAGAGAATCGGTTGTGGTTGGGTGGTGTCACATTGGTGTAGGTGGACAGGTGTTTACTGATCAGGTGACGATAACTTGTTCTTATGAGTCATGGTTTGTGTACTATGGTATTTGTTTATTTTCATTCGGCTATTGATCATTAACATTGCATTCACATTATTGCTGTTTTCCTTAATGTGGTCTTACTAACTAACTAACTTTAAAACTGTTCACTGTCATTTTTTAACTATTGGTAAACTATTGTTTGATTTGTAAGTCGCTTTGGACAGAAACATCTGCTAATTCATATAACCATAACCATAGCCATAACCATAACTGCACTGTAGACTAACTGTCAAATTGTCTCAGGATTTTGGCTTGCCTAGATGTGGAAGTGAATGCAATTTAGGCTTCAACATATGACAGTTTGTTTGCAGGAGGATGTGTGTTTGAATTCAGATAGCGCCATTTCTAGATTCCTCTGTTTCTCACATAACATTTCTTTCGAGTTCTCCTTCTAAAAGTTGTCTGGACATTCAAACCTTTCAATCATTGCAGCGCTAACTG
>NC_085003.1:9835837-9850837 GCF_963854185.1 Sardina pilchardus | reverse complement strand
TCAAACTCTCAGCCAAGCCCCCCCAAACACACTCCTCTCCCTTCCTGCGTGGGCGACACACTTCGCCCCTCCGGGGGGTGGGAGCAGCCGTGTCCAGGCGTCCGAGTGGCCGGAGATTTCCTGGGAGGATACAGGACGACGGCCAGCAGTGACCGGAGTCAGTGGCGCGTCGATGATCATGCCCGACAGTCTCAAACGCGGGTCGTGCGACTCTGGTGACTCCGACATGGGAGGGGGGCTTTTATTTTTGGCAGCGAGGCAGGACAGCGTCAACATGACACAGTCCACACGAAGAGGCCTTGGAGCGCCGGAAGAAAATGTCATGCCGATGACAGGATGCAAGGAAATGAGAGAAAAAGAGAGAGAACTTAAAAGAAATGTTGAAAGAGAAGAGGAAGGGCTAGGCTGGCCTGTTGTCCCTTAGCACAGAGCCCCAGATGCACCGAATATGGGATTTGCTGTGGCAGGGTGTGGCATCCAGGTCTGCAGCCTAAGTGGATTACTAGGGCTTACATCACTCAGACCAGGGCCTTTCACTTCTCAGCTGGACACACGCCAGAGCCCAGCTGAGTCTGCAGTACACACTGACCATATCTGACCAGCTCCGCTGATTAGTCTCGCTGATCCCATGGACAATTGCACTCATTGATGCACTTATTACACTCATTGATGCACTTGTTGTGGTTTTGTTTATTGTTGTAAAATTGTTGTTAGAATTGCTCTTGAAAGCTTAAAAAATGTAAGTCGCTTTGGTTAAAAAGCGTCAGCCAAATATAATATAATGTAATGTAAATGTAATGATTAAGGCCACTGTGAGGACCTGAGTCGCTGATCAGCGGATGCCATGCTATTGTGATGTTTTATCTCCTTCCTTAGCCTCTGGCCTCAACAGATGGACGGAAAATGTGACATTTGATAATCAGACGAGGCTTAACGAGACTAGACTGGGTTTTGGTTTTTGGAATCTGTTCATTCATTCAATCCAGACCTCAGTAGTAACCAAGATGGATAACAGTCTGTGTTGGGAAGGGAAGTCTGACTAAGCACATGCAGTAAAAGGTCAACTATGACCCTACAGTATCCTGTGATAGATCGGCCGCGCAGCAATAGCCACAGTGCAGCGGACAGTTTTACTAGCCAACCTCCTGATCTTAATGCCATATAATATATAGTGACTCATGTCTCTGTCTCCTTCCATCCTTATTTTTGGTTGTTGTTTGTTTGTGTGTGTGCGTGTGTGTGTGTGCGTGTGTGTGTGTGTGTGTGTGTGTGTGTGTGTGTGTGTGTGTGTGTGTGTGTGTGTGTGTGTGTGTGTGTGTGTGTGTGTGTGTGTGTGTGTGTGTGTGTGTGTGTGTGTGTGTGTGTGTGTGTGTGTGTGTGTGTGTGTGTGTGTGTGTGTGTGTGTGTGTGTGTGTGTGTGTGTGTGTGTGTGTGTGTGTGTGTGTGTGTGTGTGTGTGTGTGTGTGTGTACTTATGAGTTGGGGTGGGCTGTAACTAGATTAAGACCTAACTGGGTACAGTATGTTTCTGTCCCCTCCGTCACATTTAGACTGAGACGCTGTTTTTATAAGTGTTCCATTCCTGTGATCATGATGTGTCTGAGGATGAAAACCCCACTTTGTTTCTCCTCACTGGCATGTGTGTGTGTGTGCGTGTGTGTGTGTTTATGCTTATCAGCACAAGAATCTGCCCCCGAACACCAACTCATAACTGAATTCAAACATGCACGGCACAATTCTCATTGGTTGAGACTCTCAAGCCCAGCTACAAATATCCAGATTAGACAAGATGACTTGTTTGACCGAAGAGAGCAAACTTCATCTGAACTTTGGCATGTTTGTCTGTGTTAATGTCAGTGGAGCAAAGTCCACTGTGGAGCAGAGGCTGGACTGTCTTGTTTTTTGGGCTGTTGTCTCCACCATGTCCTGCCATGTAAAGCTGGTGTGTGCCAGGGGCCTGGGGAGGGCAATGGTGATTTAAAAGCAGAGACATCAGACATTCCCTGGCTGGCACGTGCCTAAAACATGGTGCCTGCAGCATCAGATTGAGAACACACACACGTATGCACATTGTACGCACACACACACACACACACACACACACACACACACACACACACACACACACACACACACACACACACACACACACACACACACACACACACACACACATACAGATATACAGATATGTGCACACAAACACAGACACATACACATTTACACACACACACACACACAAACCACAAACACATGCACACACACACACACACAAACCACAAACACATACACACACACACACACACACACACTGACCTTGTATGTTCATGTGGTTCTAGCACAGTGGCCTTGGCTGTGTAGAGCAAACATGGCGGCCCCTTGTTTGAGTGATCAATGGAACATGTGAGCAGCCCAGTGAGATTAAGCGCAGGCTAATTAAACAAAGCGTATTGAGCTCCATACGCCTGCTCTTCCTGCTGACAGCCCAGCCGCCACCGCACCGCACTGCACTGCCCACCCACACACCCACGCAGGGAGAGGACCATCTCTCCCCCCCTCTCTCTCTCCCTCTCTCTTTCTCTCTCTCCCTCTTTCTCTCTCTGACATTCACTCATTGTCATTTTACCAAAAAGTGTATTGGATCAGAATCTAGGGTTGCACCTTTTTTAAATAGGTCTTTAAAGGTTATGAACAGCTATCGATATTGATTGTAGGATAGGCTATCAACATCGACTGATATGATCAAATAATCATCAAGATGATATCTTTGGCTGTGTAGCCCAGCCCTGTCATATGTATTTGGTCAATGGAAGGTCTCGACTGCGGAGCGGAGTGTCTGGTTGTAGATTGCTATGGATCAATGTTTGCTGTGGAAATGGCCATATGGTCTGCATTCACTATAGATGGTGGAGGACGAGAGTGGTGAGGAGTCTGGCTCCTTGATGGGGGGAGTGTAGGGTGGGAGAAGGGTTTAGCGTGGGGGCGTGGCTAAAATATGATCAGTTCTGATTGGCTGTTAGCTTTTTATCATTCTCAAAATCGCTCTGAAAGTGATCCCCAAGGATATCGTTCTTCGTGTCGCTCTCATTACAGTTTATACTGTATGTGAACGTCGTCGTTTATATTAAGGAGAGTGATGTTTGTTTATAGTGATCGTTTCAGGTTATCGTTCTTGGTGTGAGCGGCCCTTTACTCCTCCATTGGCCTGGATGCACTCAAGCACAGGAAGGGCAGTAACCACCGTGAGCTTGACATGGAGCGGCCCGAGTCATCCGGAAAGGGCCGAGTTATCTGCAAAGTGCATGTGAGGACACTTCCTGCAAACACACTCACACTCATGGGGTGCCTCTCATTCGTCTTTTTGTCTGTCCTCCCTTCCCTCTTCGGTCCTCGTTCGCACTGATCTAGATAAAGGATGATGGGGCGGCAACAGTGGGATAGTCTATCCAGTGTTCCTTATAGATCAGTGGGAACGAGCCGGAGGACCGAGGAAGGAAGGAAGGAAGGGAGGATAGATAAAAAGTCGATTGAGAGGCACCCGTGGAGCCACCTGTAAGGCCTATTGGTCAGGTTTAAGAAGAAGATTTGAAAATGGAACAGTGGGTTATGTTGGCAAATGTGGTAACATTCCATTATGTTGACTTTGTGAAGTCTAATTCACACCCATGCGGTGGAATATGGCACAGGGATAATGCTGTTTTTTTTTTTGCTTTCTGAAAATGCATCAAAATACATGTCACTTAATGGAATGCTCCCTGGATTAGTTCCCAACATGGTAGACGGTGTTTGTGTGTGTGTTTGTGTTTGTGTTTGTGTGTTTGCTATTGTGGGACCTACACACTTCCCACTTGACAGAAGTGTCACAGGAGAATTTGTGCTAATATGGGATTAGTCCTTTAAATCAGTAAACAGGCTTAAAGACCATCACCACGAGTGTCGATGAGTGGACGCGATAAGCACATAGAGGCTTCTCCGCCCTCCTCCCTTTCTCTCTTGCGTACACACACAGACACACACACACACACACACACACACACACACACACACACGCTAAAAAGTAAAATAGTTGGCAAAGTAAAATAGTTGGCTAAGTAAAATAGTCAGGTTGGTCAGGTCATGTTGAACTAGGATTCTATGAAGTCTCTGTGACCTCTGCCACTCAAGCAGAGACAGAGTGTGTGTGTGTGTGGAGGACATGTTTGTGTGTGTATCTGTGTGTGTTTGTGTGGAGGACATGTTTTACGGATTGGGATAATATTGTTTTTGTCCCGGTGATGTACTTAAGCAGCATATCTCTCGGCTGCTGTCATCAGAGGCAGTTTTCTCTGAGTTAAGACTTCCTCAGTTCTCTCTCTTTCTGTCTTTTTAACACACACACACACACACACACACACACGCACACACAAAACCTCCTCCTCTCCCCTCTCTTCTCTTGCTTGCTGTCACAATCTTTCTCTCTCCCCTTCTCTCTCCCCCTCTCAGGAAAAGGGGGATGTTGTGAGGGAAGAGAGGAACTGACATGCTGTACTTCCTCCCATTCAAGATACCAGAGTCGTGGCTGCTGATCTCACCCCTAACACAGCATGCTCTCCCGTGTACGATCCAGCAGGGAAAAACACAGCGCGCACACATACACACACACACACACACACACACACCTGCCTTGGCTCACAGTCACACATATTTCTCTCATGAATTTGTCAGCATTTGTACACACACACATTTATGCACACACATTTATACACACACACACACACACACAAACACACACACACACACACGCACACACACACACGCACACACACACACACACGCACACGCACACATACACACACACACACACACACACACACACACACACACACACACACACACACACACACACACACACACACACACACACACACACACACACACACACACACACACACACACACACACACACACACACATTTATACACACACACAAGTACAAACACATTTTCCTAACAGGTTTTTATCCATCCACTGCCATCTTTGCCGTGCTACTAGCCCAAGGGAAATTGAGTGGTATGGGTGTTGTCAGGGCAAGCTTTAGAGGAGCGGTACTGGTGTCTCTGAGCACTGCTGTGAGCATCTGACCACGTGCTATAGACCTCTTTGCAGTCCAGTAACCATGTCACAGCTTGTGAATGATTTGCGCGTGGTGGTGACCGACCGGTCGACCGGACCACTTGACTCTCTGCTGGTGTGGCTGGACGTGGTTAAAGAGTGAAGCCGTCGGCCTCGGCCATGACACCCCGTTCGCTGCCACGCCTGGCGCTCTGGACCTGCGGAGCGGAGCGGAGTGGACGCGGCTCGACCGGCGCCAGAGGAATGAGGTCACTACTGCTGGGGTGTGGCCCTGTCATTTCATTACAGATTCACTTTGGATGTGTGTGTGTGTGGGAGGGGGGGGGGGGGGGGGTGACTGCAGGAGACAAGCAAGTGTGCACTCAGTCACGCACGCACGCACGCACGTACACACGTACGCACACGCACATATGCACATTAGTCATGTACGTGTAAGTGCGTATGACATGGATATATGTGCATACGCATATATGTGACTCGTACACATTTTATAAATACATGCTCTTGGCTAATGCATCTGAACACTGAAATGCACTGCCATATATCATAGGCTATATTTACGAGCAGGATATTTATGGAGCATGTAAATGCTGTGGTTGTTCCACTGGCTTTTTTTCATAACCTCTGGCTGATTGCTGTGCTAATTATGGATGGCTATAGTGCAGCTTTTAGCTGAAATCGATAGGGTCCACCACACTGCTCTAATGAATTCTTGATAGTTGCGTGCTCATTCAAAATTAAATCCACAATTTTACAGCTCCATTAAACGGCCAGCAATAATGAAAAAGCCTCCACAAAGCACATGGTCTAATTGTTTTATGGTCATTCAGTACTCCGTTTGCATCCCTTCAAAACATGCCCCCCGCTGATAAATCAATGCTTAAGCAGCCAGTAAGCTTGGAGTGGAGTCATTGCTCTCCAGTCTGTGCAAGTGCATACGTGCATTGTATATAGAGGAGGCTGGAGTTTATGGCTTAAGAAGAATGCCTTCAATTATTCTTTAGTGGCTCTGAAATATTTATATCCAAAAGAACTTCTAGGGAGAAAAAACAGTAGACCTATGTTACAGTAACACAATGTAGGAATTATCTTTTTTTGTCCATTTTCAACTTACTGGTGGTTACCATTTAGAAACCATCTAAAACGGATGGAAAGAGTCATGCTCCTAACCGTGACAAAGTTACCAGGTGTTTGGCCGCGCATCAGCAATGTCAGACACACCCTCTATGGAGAGTCAGTGTCGCATGTAGCGTGGGTTTTGAAGCTGTTATGGAAGTGTGAATTGAAATGACAAATGGGTAAAATAACTTCATTGTGTTGCTTTAAGAAGTAAGCGTTCCAGTACTCAACTGCCTGTCACAAGAAAGTACACTGGAGGTGCTGAAGGGATACAAGCAGCAGTCGTTTTGCTTTCCTCTAGGCGTGGCCAGGTAATTAACACAGTCTTGGTAGCACTACATGATCTCTATCATGTTTTCGCCCACTGTAGTAGCACTGTAAGAGATGCGCAGTGTGGTGGTGCAGGGCAGGGTGACCATGGGTAGTGGCAATGGGTGGAGGGAGCAGCAACCAGCCTGCTAGACCTGCCTGGGAAGTGGTGTGTTAAAGCAAACACATACACACACACATAAACAGAGACACACACACACACACACACACACACACATTCTTGTGTTTGTGACCCTTTTTGAGACTGCAGGGCCATCCATTCTGAAGACCCTGCTTTCCAGACAACATGGAGACATAATACACATACGCACGCACGCACGCACGCACGCACGCACGCACGCACGCACGCACGCACGCACGCACGCACGCACGCACGCACGCACGCACGCACGCACACACACAAACACAGATATATACAAATACACACACACACACACACACACACACGTTGAATAATGTGAGGACATGTCAGAACAGGTAGTCTTCTCTCTTTCAATTTTCAGATGTTTTTGGCAGTGTCATTGAAATTAAACAAAGATGTTTCATTGAAATGAATGCAACTTGGAGCCAAGGTAGTGCGTTTTGTTGGAGGAAATGATAGTACAAGACAATTGTACAAGAATGGACAAGACAATTGACTACAGTCAGGCTGATGTACATTGACTCCGCTATAAGTGAAATCATTAAAACAACCAGTCTGTGGGTTGCTGGTAATTTTCCACTTTTAAGAAGACACTCAAATATTTTTTTCTGTGTTTTTTTTTCAGTCCATAAACTCTATCTTTGATTTTTCAAAATGAAACACACACACACACACACACACACACACACACACACACACACACACACACTGGTAAATGTACCAGAGAAAGAGATACTCTCACACTAATCACCAGAAACATGATTGTCTCCAATGGACAGCTAGTCTTCCCTGGCCCACGGTGGAAGCAGCAGGCTTGCGCTCAGTGCACTGGTGGAGTGCTGGAGCTTTTCAGCTGGAGACCCATGGAAACAGCGCCCTATTGAGCGTGGTCATTAGTACAGAGTCTGTGTACTCGTGGAGGCCAAAGACTTTGTGAAGTCGCTGAGCATGAAATCTCATCTCGTCTGGATTGCATAAGAAGAACTCACAGGGTACCCCAGAGCCCCCAAACACCATCCCAGCAGCCTTGCTTTATTTCTTTTTTTTAAATCTATGTTGACTTATCTATGTTGTGATGTATCTGTGGCCCTTTCTGAATCTCAGTTAAACCAGTGCATTTCTGCCCACTATTTTTGTTAAGTGCTACAATACCCACATTGACCATTGGGTGGCAGCAGAGTGCTAGTGTTCTGTACATCTGCATCTCTGCAACCCTTCTGCCAGTCTCCCCCTGTGGCCCTGCACTTGGCTTTACATCTTACCTTTTATAGGCAGCTAACCGCAGGATTTATGGACATATTTATCTGCAGTGGAGTTCTAGTTTACATGTCTATTTTTCATCCCAAACAAGGTCTCTGCTTCCAGCCTTGCGCCCTGTTCTCACGCCCCAGAGATCCCTTGGCCATGTCAGAATTTAGGCTCAACTCTCCCTTAAGCACTGCAACCACAGCCATTATTCAGTCAGCCACACCAAAGCACCCTCTTTGGAACCACTCCTAAGGCTACAGTTCTACCCTCAACATTATGTCCCACTTTGTAGTTCTTCTTCTTTGTACAGTTTGTACGGTTTTATTGGTACATTTTGAAGAGGAGAGAGATGAGCCATATGGGTTCTGTTCTTTTTAAGGGTGCACTATGGCCCTGTTTTTAGTGATTTATTTATTTTATTTTAAGAAATTATTAAGAACTTACAGTGAGCATGGCAAAAGACAGCGGTGTGCAATGGATTGTCATTGTTATTGCAGCTGAAGATGTTTTTCTGAATATGAAGCTTGCCAAACAAATCCATGTTGATTTTTTTTAGTATACACATAGGTATCTTGGTAAACATCTCTTTGCAGCTGTTTCAAAATGACTGTTACGGTTGGAAATTAAAATGCTTTTGTCTGCAAGAACATAATGTACCTTGCATTTTTAACTGTATGAGCACCAAGCACTCCTCTCTTCTGCTGCCACCTTGTCCTGCGGAGTGTGCGTGTGTGTGTGTTGGGGGGTAGGGGGAGGCGGGGTGGACAGATAACTAAAGAATGTTCCAGAGATGGACAGTGTGGTGGTGGTGGTGGTGGTGGTGGTGGTGGTGGTGGTGGCGGTGGTGGCGGTGAAGGGGTTAGTTGGTAACATCTTTTGGCTCTTTGTCAGGCTGTTGAAGTACCTGCTGATGTCTGTTTCATAAAAGCACTCTCGCTGTGGGCCCGAGTCAGGAGGTTCCACCACTGATCTGACCCCAACTGGCCCACGCAAGCCTCCATAGAGAGAGATCAGACCACTTCAAAACACATCAGGCCCTGAGCGAGCATTGAAATAATTGGCAACATTTCTTAGGCAAATCATTTCTAAGCCTTTTAAGGATGCCACCAGGTCTGTATGAACAAGGGGTGTATTCACACATAATCATGGCCTGCTGATCTTGCATAATTCAGCAACTGTCTGGGCCACAATCATAGTTACACACAAAAGAAGACATTAAATCCCTATTTTAACACATATGAGTGCACCACAACCACCATGTTAATACTTACAAATACAAATAACAGCAAAAGAGACGCCAAGCATCACAAGCATTTCACTGGGATCGTCAAGTGGATACTTTCCTTTGTTGATATTTGATTGAGCTTTCTGAGGTCTCTGTGGAAGACCTGAGGAAGGTGGGAAAATGTTGGCAAGCTTAAACCTCCCAGTGTAGTTTCTCAGTAGGCTATGTCCTCTGTTGTCAGTGACCAGATGATAAGCTTCTGTATGTCTCTTGAACAGCCAGGCAAAGATGATATGAGTGTCTTTCTTGTAGGTACTACTAGACCTGCTTGACCCCTGTATAGATTTAGCAAACAAGCCAGGCATGCTGTAGTCTAGGAAGCAAGCTTGTCGTTAGTGTAGTATTCTGCAGAGGGACATTGTTTGTGAGAGATTAATGATGACTGACATAGTTCACCAGGTGTTGCGCCATCGTCATCATCTTCATCATCACCGTAGCGACAGTAAACAGAGCTCTGAGGTGCCTAGAGAATGCTTCATTAGGATTCATGGACATGCCTGCACAGCACACTCTGATAAGGTGTGTGTGTGTGTGTGTGTGTGTGTGTGTGTGTGTGTGTGTGTGTGTGTGTGTGTGTGTGTGTGTGTGTGTGTGTGTGTGTGTGTGTGTGTGTGTGTGTGTGTGTGTGTGTGTGGTAGTGGAGGTTTGTCCTTAAAGGCCCCCTCCCTCTCTCCTTCTCCCACCTTGTGTGTGCATTGCATAACTCTGCAGTTCTGGGAGATGCTGTGGAGCAATAATCTGCAATGCATGCCAGCCCAGGGACTATTCATCATGTCTCTGCTGTGCTCCACCATCACCTACAGGGCTGGGGGACTTATGACTGATTTACTAGCACTAATGAGACATCAATCCAAAGTTGTGGTTTAGTGATCAGTTTTAAACTCATGTTGCTCGTTTACGATAATAAATGCAGTCAAGACTCAAGAAGTCTTCACTTTGATCTGACGACTGCTTACAAGAGGGATGTGGTTGTGTTTTTTGTATGGAATTTCTTTTGTATGGAACTTGTAGTAGGCTAGAAGCAATAGGTTCGTTTGACTTATTGACATACATCATATTCAGTCAGATCTGCGCGGTGCTCTAAGCCGATCAGGAGACAACTTTGATGGCAATGAATATGTCAAAATCACGTAAATAGACAGGCGATGTCATGTGGTTACAGTGTTGGATTTTTCAATTCTTCCCCACAAGTAATGAAGTTATATACGTGGATTTTTAAAAAAACGCAAATGAGACCGTCTCACCATTCACACTAATTTAAACCCTGCCCTACGGAAGCTGGAATATCGGGGGCGTCGGTCTTCTACCAATACTGAGCGAAGGGGAGATAGACGGCACAAAGCGCTCTCCTCTCCTTTGTCTTTAGTTTGCAAACGGCAAAAAAGAGATATCGCTCTGCTGCCACGACTATATCTCTAAAAGCCTGGATATCCTTATCAAATTCCTGTCTCGCAGAATGAGATTCAAAAGAAACGGCTCCTACACTTTGAATAGGTAAGCGGCTTCTAAATATTGACTAATGCGCTCCGTCGTTGCCTGGGCTGCTGCTGCTTAGACGTTTGAACTTTTCTCTTTGAACATTTATCCAATAGCCTACTAGTTACACTTTTGCATCCCCGGCGTTTAGGGCTGAGGGTCTCTCAGAGGGCGACACTGTTTGGACACATATTTGAGTCTATCAAAAGTGCCTTATCGCATTGTTGTAAATGGCTACTATATTTGGATATATGAACCACGTCTCATTTCGTGCACAGAGGCTGAGATCATCGCTACTCCCCACGCTCACTCGTCGCACATCGTGGCAGGAAGATGCGTCATTTTTAGCGAATAATGAAGTAGCCAATTTGGATGCTATTGTTGAATGAATAGGGCTCGGGATCATGACGTAAAAAACTTCGCGGGCGCAGCCATATTGGCAGCTTCACTCCTAAGTTTACTATGGATTACTATGGATTTACTCCCGCCTATATTAGTGTGTTCCTGTTACTTAGTTTTTGCCTTCTTGGTCGTGTGTTGCTGTGTAGTGGGGTGTAACAGCACCACCCATGATCGCAAGAGGAAAAGAATCGCTAATACTACATGTCTGCTTCTTGTCTTCTGCATCTGAATGAATGGATATTACGCTCGGTGCGCTACCAATATGGCGGCTATTCCTAGAATGCAAGGCTTGTTCCCGAGCCCTATTAGTGACGGTCAATTAGATGCTTTATAGTAGGCTGCGGTATATTAGAATTTAACTTTCTGTATTATAGATTTCATTTGCATTCCACTCAGTGTGGTCTTTATATGCAGCATAACTTTATTGCCAGTAAGTTACATGGATCTTGGTCACTTTTTCCACCACGTCATAGTACCCAAAAATAAAGGTGGAAAAACCTGTTTATCTTGACTATGGGGAAGGGGCGGCGGGGGCCGTGTTTCTTTGTTTTGACTGCCATTAAGTGGAAACCGAAACGCAGCTGAGGAGCCGTCAGTGAACTCAGAAACACTGAACTTCAACTCGGAATGGATTCTGTAGTGCTCATTTCATGACCGACACAAATAGGATCACATCCGGTTTCAAATCAATGTCACCAGTCTGTTTTGGCAGTGATTCAAACTCTAAATTTATTCTCCTCCATCAGATCCATAAGCTAATGATAGCTATCATTTGTTCTCAAAAACAATCAGATATGCAGAGACCATCTTGCTCAAATTAACTCTGAGATTAAGCACAGATTGAATGGCCGCTGTGCTTTATGGCCCCTAATGATGACTGAGTTAATTGACGGGGAGACTGAGATGTTGGTCCTGTTTCCTATTTTAAGCTCCTTCCTTTTTGGAGAAGCCTACTGCTGAGTTAATGAGAAGAAAGAAATTGAGCTCCGGTCTGTGCCTGCCGCTGGCGGGCCTTACCAAACCCAGTGGAAAGTTTGATCATCTCATCTGCTACACATCTCTCAGCGCTAACTGAGACCGGAGCCAAACGGCTTACAACTTGCTACTGATTAGTCAACATTGGCTTACAGTGTTGCTAGTGATTAGTTAATGTTAACAGTGTTAAAATGGGCTCGCTGCTATTTTACCCTTTTCGTGGGCTGTAGAGTGAGCTAGAGAGAGCAGCCAAGGGGAGAATTGCTTGGGAGAAACTGGGATATGGCTGCAGTTTGATATCTGGGCACTGTTCTCATTCGTTCTGGCAATCACATGGTGTTATGGACCAAAGTGGACCAACTTCCACCTCATTCCAGCAATCTAATAAAGTGGAGCTGTAGTGTGCCAGACAGAACTGTTATTGAATGAACCTTGTTCCGCCAGCGCCGTCCAGTCACGATACTGCTGCAGTGATCCAATCAATATGGCCGGTTCTCGTTCACTCCTGGCTCCAGGGCCAGCATGTTCCCTGTCGCTTGTCCCTGTGAGACCATTTCCGCGGCGAAGAGGTGAATGAATCCCATAAGTGGTTGGGAGCTTGTGCGCAGGACCGCAGTGCCTTGGCTGGTGTCTGACTGGTTCCTGTGAAACCCAGCCAGCTGAGGGTGGGGAGACGCAGGGTGGACAGGCAGGTTTTGAGGGGACAGCAGCAGGGTTTTCACTTGCATTCACTTATGTGTAGCAAAACAGTATCATCATTTATTTGAGGAAACACTTCAAGTTCTGTGCCTAATTCTCGTCTTTCCTTAATAAGTAGCTTTGTTCATTCCTCGAGTTGCGTTCGAACCAATGCGTTTGAGTTTGGCTGGGTTTGTATCCTTGTCGGGGGGTTGGGGTGGAGAGTGGTGGAGTCGCATGGTGGACAGGCAGGTTTTGAGGGGACAGCAGCAGGGCTTGGGGGAATAATACTGTGATGGTGGTGAGTGCCCGTGCTCTGTGTGCTGGGCTGAAGGGAGCTGGTCACACCTTGTTTATCTGCTGGGTGTGATAAGGGATCGGTTCAGGTGTGTTGTGTTCAGCTCTGTGCTGTTGCACAACACAAGCCCTCAGAGTGTGTGTGTGTGTGTGTTTGTTTGTGAGGGTGGAAGATAGAAGCTCTCCCTCACGTGTTGTCTATTTACAGATGGGCTGATGGGTTTGCTCTCTCATCCTGTCTTCCTTGCAGCAGCACAATCTGTGCTGGAGAGTCCTGGCTGTGCAGTCATTCCCCCTTTAAGATGCCCTTCTTACCTCTGCTCTCTTCCCACACGTTTACTCCATTACCACCACATCAAATTGTTTACATTTTCTGCGAACGGTCTCTAATGTGGTAGTTTGCTAAGTGGCAAGGGCATTGAGTGGCTGCTACTTACAGAAGGGCTGCTGCCTCCAGAAAGGTTAGTTGAGCTGGGGAGAAAAAACAGCACAGGCCCCTGCAGTGGCCAGTCAGCAGTTTGTTTATGGAAGTATATTTGCCAGCCTTA
Source organism: Sardina pilchardus (assembly GCF_963854185.1). Lineage (NCBI taxonomy): Eukaryota > Metazoa > Chordata > Actinopteri > Clupeiformes > Clupeidae > Sardina > Sardina pilchardus. The sequence goes on along the minus strand of NC_085003.1, from coordinate 9,837,226 downwards.
TGTTCCCGCCTCCTGAGGCAGAGCCAGAGTGTATGTGAGAGGGAGGGAGGGAGGAGAGGGGGAGAGGGGGAGAGAGAGAAAGTAAGGGAGGGAGGGAGGGAGGGAGGGAGGGAGGGAGGGAGGGAGGGAGGGAGCAGGCAGCCGAAAACGTGAGGCAGCCAGAGGGACAGAAAGGGGAGGGGAAAGATCTACAGAGAAAGAAAGAGAGGGAGAGGGAGAGAGAGAGAGCCAGCAAACAAGAGGGAGAGATCCAGGGAGAGGAGAGAGATTAAGAGAAAGAGTGCAGGAGAGGCAGAGTGCTGACACCAGAGTGGAGAGGAGGTTCTGTCAGACTGAGAGGCAGGGCCAGTGAGGAACTACAGTATTGCGGAGGAGGCAGAGGAGTATTGCGGAGGAGGCAGAGGAGCTTCGTCCCCCTCCGACACACTCTCTCCCTCGGTCTGTGAGTGAGGCTGTGTGTGTGTGTGTGTGTGTGTGTGTGCGTGAGTGCGTGAGTGCTCGCGTCAGGACCAGGAGCACGTCAGACAGACAGAGTGAATAGGAGGGAGGGAGGGAGAGAGAGAGAGAAGTGGACTGCAGAGAGGTGTAATGCTGTAGACGGGAGTCGGCGTCCGGCTGCTCTCCTCTCCTCTCCTCTCGTCTCCTCTCGTCTCCTGCGGACGCTAGCGGAGCAGCCCCGCGGGATCAGGAGCGTGGGGAGCGAGCGAGCGAGCGGGCAGCGTGACAGCCCCCGCGTCTCCCTCACCAGCTGCATGGGGGTACTGGTCTGCTGCGACTGCTTCTTCTATAGGTAGGACACCCACTCATGCCTCTCGCTCTCAGAACATGCGTGCCTCTGCTTTAGGTAGCATCAGCCTCTGTTTACCCTAGCAATAAGGCTGCTGTTTAGTTCTGCTGTCTGCTCCGTTTTGTTTCTGTTTGCAATTCCTATCCGATCTGTGCCTCCCTTTTCACAAATACGTTTTTGACATTCCTCGTGTCACCCTGATGCGATAACCTACTACGTAAATTATGAAGTGGTACTCCAGTCCGTGTTCCTTATCGTGCTGTTTGCCCGGTAGTGTGCCCTGCTGTCCTAGGCTGCAACTGGAGCTACTGTTAGTCGTTAAAGAGCAGTGGAGTGAGTGCTCCCCTCTCCTGGGCCCTTTTCCATGGCTGGGCTGCGCTGCGCTGTGCTGTGCTGGGCTGTGTTGTGTTGTGTCGGGACATGCGGTTAGGAGACATCTGAGGACAGCGTGTGTGTGCGAGAGCACAGTGGTTTCGGGGGGAATGGCAACCGGCCAGGACCCTCTCTCTTCTCTTTCTTTATTTCTTTCTCTCTTTCTTTCTTTTTTTCTCTCTCTCTCTCTCTCTCTCTCTTTCTCTGTTTATCAACTTGGCCAGGAGCTG
>NC_085003.1:9830837-9833337 GCF_963854185.1 Sardina pilchardus | reverse complement strand
TTCACTCTCTTCCTCTTCCTCCCCATCCTCAGCTCAACCCCCTCCCAGGGGAGATTAGGTGGCTGGGTGGGGGTGTGGGGGGGTGGAGGAGATAAGGGCTCCTCCTCCTCTTCGTACTCTCCTGCATCAGCAGGAACTGCAGTGCTGGCAGATACCTGACGGAGGGAGAGCGAGAGAGGGAAGGGAAGGGAAGGGAAGGGAAGGACACGCAGCATGCGGGGCAATAATGTGAGTCCCGGCACGTAGATCTGAATGTCAACAAGGCAAACGGCCCCAGGAAAGATCTGTGTGTGTCTGTGTGTGTGTCTACTCTGCACACAAGCATGCATCTGGTTGTGTGTGTGTCTGTGTGTTCGCACACAAGCTTGCATGTGTGTGTGTGTGTCAGTGTGTGTGTGTGATAGAGAGAGAGAGAGAGAGTGCATATAATATTGTGTATAATATGCACATTTGTTGTATGTGAACGTAGTTTATACATGGATGGGGATGGAGTGACCGGGGGGGGGGGGGGGGTCTGCCTGTGCTGGCTCTCCTGCGGCCAAAGATCCGGGCTGAGCTGAGCTGAGCTGTGAGGCAGGCGGGTGGAGTGCTGTTGACAGGCCTGCTGAAGCCAAGCCTTTGTCTGGCAAACATGCACTTAAACACAGAGACACTCACGCCACGCCATGTAATTACTATAGGAGCCTTGCATGTAACCTCCCATGAACCTCTCCCACTGCCACACACACACACACACACACACACACTCTCTCAGGTCCCTCTGTCCCCAACTGGGCCTTCATTTCAGCCCCTGTGTGCAGCTGAGGCATCTGCATCACCCAGCGTTGCTAAATTTAGCTGCTGCAGGCTCCTTGACGGAGCGTAAGAGAGCGCTAGGAAGGACACAATATAGCCTAGCTCATGACGCCACGATGTGCTGATGTAGCATTCTGGGGGGTGGGGGGACACTAGCATCTTGTTCCTCTTAGTCATGATCCTACAGACTCACAGACTTGCTAGATGCCTACTGATCCATACAGAGTTAAATGTTGGAGCTTTTAGTTTCCATTAGAGTCCTAAATAGAAATTGGTCATCAAAACGTCTTGCCAAAGGACTGCGGTCGAAAATTAGCCAGCTTGTTGTTAACACTGGCACGTTTACAGGAATGTTGATGAATGTGTACTGATAACTGAAATGAAATAGCCTTATGCATCATTGGGTTTATCAGAACATGTTGACTAAACTAAACTGTTACTAAAATTGTTCGACCTAAAATGTTTCCTAAGCATGGCACCAATGCCTACGGCTAATGTTTCTCTCTGTCTCATTCCCTCTCTGCTTATCACTGGAAATTATTATTGCATGTTTCCCCAGTTTGCTAATTTCTCCATTGTGCTGCTTTGTAGAACTAACTGTGCCAGCTCTTCCTCTTCCACCCGTTCACAAACAATAGAATGCTGGCGTGTCAACAGTCATTGTTTCCAAGGCAATATCCCCACTTCTAAATGTTAATGGATTGATTGAGGAAGTAGATCTAGTGATGGTTAATAGTTTTACATCAGTGCCACAATAAATCTCTGCCACTGATGACCTATGCTGATCTACTACCCTGTAGTGTCCAGATGAGACTGATCCTTACTGGTCAGAACGGTGTGGGCTACCTAACTGTGCAGCACATGTGCTGGACTCGTCAGGCAAAGGCTAAGTACGGTCAGTCCCAGGGCTGGTTGGCAGCAGTGAGGGTCTGACCAGCAGCAGAGAGGGTCTGACACAATGGAACAATGCCCGTGAGCCTTACCCTTCCTTCCCTATAGTGTGCTCTGAATCTGAATGACCGGGGATCACGCCATCCAGGGGGATCTGCCAAGAACACGGCCTTGGTAACTGCCCAGTCAAACTGGACTTTGGTCATTGGTCCATTGTCCCGGTCACAAACCACTGTCAGCAGCAGGTTATTGGACATTGGAGGTGGCACAGCCTCTGCTGGCCAATAAGGTGCTAGCAACAGTCTATGGTTGAGAGAGCCTCTGTGAGAATGGCTGCCACAGGGGGAACAGACGACTGCTAAGGGGAGACTCTGAGAGAGGGTATTGATCACTCCCACTCTACCCTTCTGTTCGTATACAAACACACATTGATTTGAACCCAAACGCCCATTGACTTGAGTCCCTATTCTTGCCCCCCCCCCCTTTATTACATGGAGAAAGACTGTGGTCCTATTCTTTCTGAAAACATCTGTGTGAATATTCAAGTAGCTTCAGCGAGGTCGCAGATATTTTGGCGTCCAGATGGAAGCTGGTCTTTTATGCTGAAAGTGTCTCCTCGGTTTCCCCTGTAATCATGGGTAATTATGTGTTGTTGGGAGGGCAGGGCCATGAGGCCCGGCCCTCCATGCTGCCCCCACAGCGGCACACGGAGCCTGTCCCAATCCTCACAGGGTTTGCTATGCTCAAGGGGAGCACTTGTGTTGTCCTAGAGCAGGCTTCTCAGTCTGTCTTTCTTTCTGTCTGTCTCTCTCTC
>NC_085003.1:9758337-9828337 GCF_963854185.1 Sardina pilchardus | reverse complement strand
TAACAAAAATGTTCAGCTGCATGGTGCAGTTCCACTTTCAGCCTGGTGGGTGTGCTCTCACTCAGCACTCCAGTGCTTCATGTCCTCAGCCAGTCAACTACAAGATCAACTACACCAGTTTGAATGATGGGCAAAGAGAACATGGTCTTAAGTCTAACTGAAGCTAATTCAGTGAATAGCCAAAATCAATTTGCTAATGTAACACCATGGGTAAGACCCTAAGCGCAAGCATCGAAGAGTCTTTGCTCGTTGACTCATGTTGTGCTTTGCCCACCTTTTGAAATTAGGTAAGTTTTAACAACGACTCCATACCTTTTGTGTTCCATGAGATTTTAGATCAGAGTCATGATGATGTCCATGGCTATGAAAGTGCTATGAAAATCAAGTTTTGATTGGTAGACTTGGTAGGTTTTTCCTCACTTCAAAGCCTTCTATCTTTTTTAGGTTAGACAAGTTGAAAAGTTTCAAACCAGAAGAAAAAGGGGCAAGCACCCTCCGGGCTCTTTCTGTAATTGATGCGTGAAGCTTAAGCTTAATATTGTGGTTGGATTTGATTTTATTGCATTGCATAACTGGCATATGACTAGACGGGATAATGGGCATAAAGGTTGGATGAGTAATAGTCACCAGTCTGGTGGAGCCTCGTAAAAGCCTGATTGCAGGTGTTCAGATGGGGACCATGGGGAGGTGACTGGAGCATGGTCGTCCATCAGGCCTGACCTCATGGTCTTTGGTCTTTGGGCGGGTTTCAGATCAGGTAGCCGTTTCTGACCTGAGGACCCATGCAGGTGTTCTTCTGGATGACATACATTGTGGTGTGTGTGTGTGTGTGTGTGTGTGTGTGTTGGGGGAAACTGTGGCAACAGACATGCTGTGCACTTGATCTACACTCTACTGTCATGGTGGCTCTGGAATGCTGGGAGTTGAGCTCGGCCCTTTTAGCATGCATGTCTGGACAGGATTCCCACTCCCTTTCTCGCTTTTTTACTTGCGCTTCTCCCCTTTTCTTCAGCGCATCTCACTCACTCCTTTCTCTCTCTCTCTCCCTCTCCCTCTCTCTCCCTCTCTATTTCTCTCTCTCTCTCTCTCGCGTGACAGAGTGAGGCGGGAGTTGAGCGTGTTGGTACAGGCAGACCTTCCCTTCAGGAATGCAGGGCATGGTGGTGGGGCCTGCTCTAACAGGGGCTGTCCTCCAGCAGGCCTGAAGGAGAGAAAGGGAGAAATGGAGAGGTGGAACGATGGGGAGTTGGAGGAAGAGAGAGAACTGCTCTTTAATCAAGAAAATGTGTTAATGTGGCAGTTATGGGTATGCCTGGGGTGGGAGTATATACAGTAGAGGACCTCCAGAAAATAGTCGGGCAAGGAACATTTAATTGCTCTGAAATATGACTGGCTAGTTGCATGATGTCTGAGACTGCTGAGACAGCTGAGACTGCTTGGTCTGTCTGATGTTAAATGTGCCTTCCTATTCCAAACTGCTGAAATTTAGTTTGGGGTCACTAAATAAATAAATAAAGCTCTCTATTGTCATTGGTTCCTGATCATCATGGGTTGTGTGCTCTAGAAGCGTCTACCCACTGACCTCGCTGAACCCTCAAATCAAATAGACGAGTCATTTGACGTATTCCAGTACAGATTGGGCACTCGTGGCCATCTGATTGGATGTTGTGGCTCTGACCTGTGCCAGTCCGTGGCAGCGGCACTTGATCTTTTGGGAGGGCCTCCCCTGTTGCCGGGCTTCAGGTTTGCCTGCAGCCCATGAGGCGGCCGTCGGCCGTTGGAATTTGCGTTGTTTTTATTGCACTATAGGAGGGGAATACCCAACGGCCTTTCCTCCCCGACCAGTTCAGTCAGACGGCAAACAGTAGATTTTAAATGCTCTGCTATGGACAAGAAAACGAAAAAAAAACAATATTCTATAGTTTACTAGGTAAAAGTACTCTAACATAAAAAAACAGAAATATGTGTAATTGTGTAATATTAATAATATGCAAAGATGTTTTAAATAGAAGTGGATACTGACAGGCGCAAACTGTGTTTCCTTTGCTTCATCAGGAAGCGAAAGTCTGGAAATAATGACCGATTCAGCTAGGAACGGTCGTCAATGTCTAGTTCATATCAGCCTGATGATGGGCTTTCAAAAAAAGTTCTACTAAGTGAAGTTGAAGAAAAGCCTTGCTTGTTGTGCATGTTTGTTGCCTTGCTTTTGTCAACGTCCTTGCATCTTCAGTGCTTCATGAAGATTGCCCACCTAGCTCAACAGAAGACTCTCAAAGCTCATCAATCAATGGAGCAATGGTCACAAGGTGTTGACACCATTGTTGTCAGACAGCCCTTCAAATGTTCTTCCTTTTTCCTCCTCCAAGTTCTTTCGAGTGACCACAAAGAGCTGCCAGAACCTGCTGGACATTTTTACCAAATGAAATCATGGATGAAGAACCCTTTACCTTCGTGACGTGTTCATATTTCACAAGCGCAGGCAAGGCACATGATGTCATGTCAGAAGCCATGCATGCTCGTAAAAAAAGGTTTACTGTTGGGAAGAACCCAGTGGATATGAGTGATGCAACCAGTGTGTGGTTCGGGGCTTGTGGTGGGGTGATTGGTGTTTTGGGTAGGATGAGAGCGCTGCTCAACCATGCTGCTCAGCCAGACTTGAGGCTGTGGTACTGGTTACAGTGTGTGTGTGTGTGTGTGTGTGTGTGTGTGTGTGTGTGTGTGTGTGTGTGTGCGCATGACTGTACGACCATTGCGTGAGCCACCGACGAGACACTGGAAGACAGGTCGGAGGGTGTGTCACCGCAGCCCATGCCATATTTTCCATGGACGTCATGATTACACAACTAAACCTTGGTCTCTCTTTTGACAAATAGGCCCTGCATGCATGTTAGGAGATTTCCATGCTGATATGCCATTTCCTCAGCAAAGTAATTCCACACTCTCAGAAACTAGCCCTGGCATCCCGGTGATCAGATCAGTCAGGTGAAATTGTGACCGAGCAGCCTGGAATGCTGTTGAAAACCAGAAATGAAAGGGTGTTACTGGATTTAAAGAGTTCCATGAACCGTGAACACCTCTTTTTTGTGCTTTATCAGCCATGAAATACCTGCAGGGTGTTGCCTAAACAGCAGTGTCCAGGGAGCCAGATTTCGCCCAGTGTGAAAGTAGCCTTTACTACTTACGGCCTCTTTTTTTTCCTCGTAATTTGCAGAGTGCCGTTTTCATGACTTTTTAAAAGGACGGTGGCATTTGTTTAGAATTTCAGTGTTGAACACCATTTTCTCCAAAAGTTTAAGATGCTCTCTACCAGTTTAGTAAAATTCTAATTGGTTCACCCATAAAAGACAACTTGGAAGTCAGGTAGTAGGTTGATGATTGTGTGTGTGTGTGTGTGTGTGTGTGTGTGTGTGTGTGTGATAGTTTCTCTGGGTTAATAGCCTAGAGCTGAACACTTAACGTGCAGCAGCAGTGTAGGGGTGCAGTCCTACACAGCAGGCTGGATTGGCTCCATATGGCCCACTAATGTTACCCGACTGCCTCATGCCACGTGCTTCAACCTGCGTCACACTCACATCAAATTCCTGTGTTCTGTTGGACGAAGCACACACTGGGCTCTGGTCTGGTTAAATTTAGCTCTCACAGAGGGGGAGGGAGGGGTGGGTCCTACCCCTTTGACGCTACCTCACTCACTCCCACCACCTGTCCCCCCCCCCCCCCCCCCCCGCCCCAGTTCACCCAGTCAGAGGAACTCTTGGATTATCACCTCCTTCCCACTCTTCATATCCAGCGCAGGTTGGCTGAATCTGGCTGGAAGTGGCGAGGCACCAGTCTGCTCTGCCTTGTCCTGACAAGACGGCCTGCGCTGTCTTCCTCCAAAGCATAAACAGTCCGTCAGGCAGGCCAGTGAACTTGATCTCCACGCTGCAAGCAGCTAGCAGCAGCCTACAGTCCCTGTTTTTAGACCAATGTCAAGTTTCAGCCTGCCTCTCTGGTTTCTCCTCACCTGCACCAGGGAATCCTTGCCCGGTGGTGGCTTTGCTGGAGGCGAGTTGCAGAGGAATGTTGTTTCAGTTGTCCCGACATGCTCACGAGACTAAGCTGAAGCAGCTGAACTTGAATTACGGCTTGATTCAAAAAATGTTTTTTTTTAAAAAGCCTCAATTATTGTTGGCAATGTCAGAGTGGTTATTTAGGCTAGCCTACTTCTGTGCAGGCTACATGCAGTGTGTTGCTAGAATAGGCTCATGATAATTTACATGTCAGAACAGTATTCTGCATTTTTTTTTTTTTGCTTACTGAAGTGGTTTGGTTCTATGCTTTTTTTTTTTTAAAGTAGTAAAACATATTCATAGATGTCTCTTGCATGTGTTCCGCATTGAGCTGTAAAACCACTATATGTTGGATTTATTATTCGGCTCTGCTTTGCCTGAAGTTTTTGCCAGCACTCCGCCTCTGCTATCCTCTGATAGGCTGAAGGTGGTGCGAGGGGCGGAGTTTAAGGTCAATACAACAGTTAGAAGTTCTGGTAATAAAATTGGTTGAAAGGCAAACCCCCTGGCAGACAGACAGTGAACAACTTCACAGAAATTAACATCTATTCCGTCCTTTGTACTCTTTCTGTCAACGTATTTAACGAATAAGAAAAGCTTGAATCTTTTCACTTAGCCTCCCAGCTTGATGATTACTGTACACGAACTGGAGTGAACACGGATATGCACGCTCAGAGAACCCCGAAAAACGGATTAAGTTGCAAAATGGTTCTTCAAACTGTAGGGAAAGTTTTGAGGTATGGTATCTGCTGTCCACTAGCCTTCTACATCTCTTATGCCTTCTTCCATGTCTCGTGTCTGTCTCTGAGCAGCATGTGCTGTGTGTATATTGTGGAGGTGGAACTTTCCACACGAGGACGTGTCTGGCTTTGGCAAAGCTTCCACAAGTTGTTGCCTCTCTATTTCACGTAATGGAAGGTGGGGAGCGCAATTGCCCATTTATTACTAAATCGGTATTCCATCGTTGCAGTGAAGCAGTCATCGTTTGGGTTTTATTATGAACATTTTGGGAAACAATGTAATAGTTTGGGGTTACATGTTAACAGATGCGCATCCCGTCTCACCACTGCCACGCAAGCTTTGCCTGACCGTCCAAGATATTTCGAGGTTCAGTGCCAATGCGCATCTGTGTATCTAGGCTCGGTATTCCGACATGATCCACCTAAATGTATTTTTAACAATGTCAATTTACGCATTTGTTTAATAACTGTTAGTAACAGCCCGCTGATTAACGCACATGGCTCTTTCCGAGTCTCGTTACGCGTTCTGCCTTTGGGGATATTTGATCCCGTGCGTTATGACGCTGGTGCCTCCGTCGGTTTCCGTGGCAGGACTGTCTCATTCATTTTTTTCCGGTGCTAAGTCAATAACATGCCAGCTACGCCAACACCTGAGCTTAGCAGTTACCCTCAGGCATCTGGCCTAATGATGGATCGACATGCTGTCGGGTTGGTAGTTTATAGAACGACATGCCAAAGTAGTGATTTAAGACCAAACAAAATAAGCTAAACTGCAATTCTTTTATCTTATCGAAGTTTTAGCTCTGAGGAGTTTGATGCAGCCTCATCATTACATGTAATGATCACTATGTTATTGCTGTAGGTGACTAGAGTCTGGGGAAATGAGGTTGGTGGTGGTGGTGGTGATGGGGTTAAACATCCATTACACATTCATAGCAGAAGGCGAAGGGGCTCACAGGTGGGGGTAGGAGACCAGATGCAGAGCAGCGGTCAGCTTGAAAGCCCCAGTGTCTAGTGAATACCAGTCTAAATTGAATCCCCTCACCAACCTGTCCTCTGTTGTGATGCTGATGAGCTTCCAGTTGACAAACACTGTGGTGGTCTACACTGCTCAAGGGGATGGGGTTGTGAATGGGGCCCTCTCTCCAAGTGAGGGTTTAGCCTCTAATTGTTTAGGGGGAAGCTCAAGGTTTGATAACCAGGTTTTGTTTTTTTTTTTAACTGTTGTTCATGACCAACTTGTGTTTGAATTTTCCTAGTACACTGGTACTATAAGGTATGTACTGTTCTGGTGTCAATGAATCAGAATAGTTTTCTTTTGGTTAGCGCAGACAATGAGTGCACCTGGTTTAAACAAATATGTTTTGGTTTGGAAAGATTGTGGTACATAATACCTGATGGAACTAAATAACCCCCTACCTCAGCTTTTGTATTATTCGTTCATTGGACAGTTGATCTACTCCATCCCAGCAGTGGCAATAAAGAGCTGCAAAGGTGTATAATACATCATTGGTCTGATGCATTAGTTTATCCTATAAACAATTAATCGGTTTTCAGATTGAAGAATTCCCTCTCCCATTATAAAACACTTCATTATGAAGTGTGAAGGGTATGTAGGGTATGCACGTTGTTTTTAGGCATTGGGATTTAGTTGTAACCTTGAGAGCTGAGTTTAGCTGTGAGTCAGCAGGTGGTGGCAGGGGTTGGATTCTGTCATGTTTAAGGTAGCATGGTTTCTTTTTTTATTGTAATGCAATGTTTATTGTTTTTTCAACATAGGGAAGTATACACAGAATTTGCCAATAATGGCAAGGTAGCATGGTTTCTGGCCCTCCCTTTACTCCTGCCCAGTGAGGAAAGATGAATGTTGGCAAATCTGTTTGTTCAAGGATAGAGCATGCAACACATTTCCTTTTGATTATCTCTTTGTGGACTGATGAAGTGGCCCAAAAGGAACCCTCTCCATTCAGTTTCCTTGCTTGACATTCCCCACCCAGTACTTCCTCTTTTACCCCATAATAGCTGTATAACTCACCTCAGAATGTTCCATTTCCTTTTAATGTCAGATTGCTAGGTGTCAAAAGGATGGCATAAACTTTGAAAAGCTGTGTAAGTGTGGAACAATGAGACAATTAGACTGGTGTCGGTACAGTTCAGCCACAGACCTAACTTGATGTACAGTACTCTCCTAAGATTTGTGATGTCTGTAAGACACCCTGGCATGAAACAAAACAAATGCACAGCTACATATATGGATCTTTATATATGGATCTTTCCTTTTCAGTAGCTTTAAAGCCCTCAGTGTCTAGCCCACTACTGTACTTCATACCACTTTACATCAATCTATAGAACGCCATTTATGTCTCCTACCGGTAAATCGTACCTCGCACTATATTGTGCAGCCAAGGAAAGCTAATTTAATAACTAGGCAAAATGCATAATTGAATGCTATCAGCAAAATCCTAAGCACCAACACTGGTGGCTCAGCCCAATGTTCCCCCATGCAGTACTACCATTAGCTTATGCACGAGACACTTTGCTCATTGCCTGGCTTTGATCTCTGTCCATCATTTAAATGAGGGCACATTATCTTCAAGATGAGCTATAATTAAAAACGTTTGTAGGTTCAAGGGGATATTTCCTGTTTCCAAAAGAGGGAGACGTGTTGTAACCAGTAAGACTGAGCCCATCTTGTTTGCTTCGATGCTGCTGGATACAATTCCTCAGGTTGCAGATTGAAGTAAGTGCTACCATATGGCACCACTCCGATTCCTCCCCTTCTCTCCATCAGGCCAGTATGGGCAAGACTTGCAATATTAGTGCGGTGGGAAGCATTCCTTGACGCTACTGAACTAAGTGAGCAGTTGTTATTACCGTACCCCCTTCCATCATAATGTCAATAAATATTTCCTCCTTGTGGCACAAGGGATTGTCATAAATTGAAATTAACATGTAGATTATTGTATTCATCTAGAGTGTTTTAATAAAGGTTACATGGTAAAACGTGTGTTTTTCCATCCTGTTTTTCTGTTAGGCATTCCGTTGAAGTAGGTTAGTCATTTGTTGAGCGCTTTCTTGACATCTGTCAAACCTGTCTTAAGCTGTTCTGGAGTTATGCAAATGACTAGGTTGCTGGTGTACAGAGCATTGTCTTGCAGTCACAGTTTGCTCAATTATCAAAGATTTAGAGGGGAAAAAACCTCCAAACTAGATCTGTAAGTGATTGTTCTGTCTCCATGTGAAGTGGTTTAGTGTCAGTGAGGTATGGCTCTTCCATCCATGGCTATTATGTTAGACAGTGGTTCTCAGCAGGGCTCTGGTTCTGTCTGTTGTAGCCGGAGTAGGCCACTCTCTCAGTCGCCTCTTTGTAAACCCTCGAGTCTTCGGAGTGGATTATAATGGATTGTATTGGCCAGGGCATACCAGAAGCTTAAGTTGGAGCCAAGTATGGGATGCTCCCAAACTCCATGATTATTGTTATTGCTTATTTTAAGTGGCTCTCCACGCCAAATGCCATAGCGGGAACACGTTGTTTTATTTAGCCCTGCTCCCATTTTAAGAAAGTTCTCCAATTTAGTCGTTTTTCCAGGAAGCCCTTGTTTCGTAAATGGTGTGGCACAAGTCAAATTCTCAAGCCATTAGCTGGTTTATTTTAGGATAAAGAAAACTTCTCCCCTGCCAGCAGGCCCCCCTCTCCCCCGCACAAATGCCCTCCGCGCCCCTGCTAACTTTGCAGAGATCTCTTGGCCATAAAAGGCATTGCTGCCCAAAGACCTGGCCAGAGAGCTGTAAGCCCTGGCTAAAACCACTGGTGTCTTTGGGCCAGGTGGATTTAACGGACTGAAAAAAAAAAAAAAAAAGAAAAACGCAGTAATGTTTTTTTGGGGTGGATGTTAGCGTTTGGGCTCTCCAACAGCGAGTTTTTGCTGCCAAGAGTGTGTTTATTGGAGCTGGCAGTGTTGGGGGAAAGTGGAACTGGTTACGTGGGGTCGTGAGAATTGCAGTGACGTAGCACATCTCTGCTGCAGCACACAGTCTTGACCTCTGTAGCCATATTAAATGACTGAGGATGATGCTGCATAACTCTGGACACACTTTCGCTGGCTGCGCTCAGCTGCCATTTGCTCACACTGATCCCAATGAAACGCAACACTTTAGCCAGTGCCAGTGCTATTGGGTGGTAATCCTGCAAGCAACTGCTCCTGAATCTTTTCATTTTTTTTTTGTTGTTGTTTTAGTTCATTCAGATTCTTAAGAGTTGTGCTCCTGCAGGCTAACGGCTCTGTCCACTCAGCTGCGCTGATCAGTCAGCATTTGGCGGATCTGGACAAACACACACACACACACACACACACACACACACAGAGACATGTTCTCTCTCTCTCTCTGGGCCTACAGCTGGCACTGGTCAGCTTCTCTTTCATGGCTCCGCCAGCTGGGCCTGACAGCTGTCGCACTTTTCCTTTCACGCAAGGAAACTGCGGAGTCGAGGTGCTGTTCCCTGCCCTCTCCTGCCCTGTCCTGCCCCGTCCTGCCCCGTCCTCTCCTCACCTTTCCAACGATCTCACCCCCTTGATCTCGACTAAATCTCAATCCCAGCCAGGTCCTCGCCAGACCTGCCGCCACAGTCTTCATAACTAGTTGAAGAACTTAAAGCCTAATATATGCGGTTTGGTGTGTGTACCCTGTGTGAATTATTGTTTCGGTTCTTGAAGAATTTTCAGGCCAATAGTTGCCTACCGTACTCTGAGAGTTGCATGTTCTTTGTCTCTGCATGGATCTTAGCCACGCCAGCTTCCAGCATGGAAGAGGCAAAAAGAAGTGCAGGTCACACCGGAACAGCTAGCTTTATACTGCTGGCTGCCACTAAAAGAGTGTTTATGGCCCTTGGGTGTGAAGATAAGGCTGCTTCCTGACATTGGTAGATGGTGGGAACAGAAGTGTGTGTGTGTGTGTGTGTGTTGTGGTGGTGGTGGTGGTGGTGGGGGGAGACTTGGGCAGAGGAGGAAGAGAGGAGAGCCAGGAAAGTGAGGGGATTATGGCTGGGGTGGTGTGTGGTACATGTGTGTGAAGGGGCTGGTATTGTATGGACAAGAAGGGCGTGGAGAGCAGAAGTAATCAGTGGAGGGTTCAGCGGAAATGAACTCCATCAATTCCACAATAAAGCTTCTGGGAGCATGCGAGGTCCCTCGTCCTCAGACGAACCCGCCCTGTGCAGTCAGCCCGCTGTAACCGCTGTGGGCAGACCCTCTTGTGTGTGGGCATACCCCGGCCAAATCTGTTGGCACAGCACAATTTCCAACCCCCCTTCTGGTGCAGCTGAAGTACAGTACAGCAGTCGAAAACCCAGGCTCAACTTGAGCAGCGCTTTTCTCTGAGGTTTGGTTCCCTGTACATGGATTAAGCCTAAGCCTAGTCCTAGTCCTAGACTAAAAGGTTTTTTTTTTTTTTTTTCAAACCTCCATTGATCTCCATGGAAGATCTCTTTTAGTCCAGGACTAGGCTTAATCTGCCTACAGGAAACCATCCATGCCATCTCTGGTCGACTTGTCCACCAGGAGCATTAGGAGCCTGTGATGCCTCAGGTCACCCCTGTCTGCCTTTGTCCCTCTGCCGTGTCATGAAGTCATTAGCCACTCTGCTCACACCCAGGCCAGGCTGCTAAAGGGGGCAGGCAGGCGGTGAGATTTATGAGCGGGCCGCTATTCCCCTCACCGCCGTAGCTGACCCTCTGAGATGTGTTGAATGTCACACGGGAAGCCGAAAGCTGTTTTAACACGGCTGCCGTAAATGCCGTAGACCATGGCCTCCCATCTTCTCAAATGACACGTCCATTGTGTGTGTGAAGTTTGGATGCTGTGATTCCTGGGATCTGACTTTAACCCCTTCCTCACCCTTTTCTCCTCTCTCTCTCGCCCTCTTTCAGGAAGTCGAAGACGAAGCCAAATGGGAAGAAGCCGCCGACGGAGGAGAAGAAGCACTACCTGGAGCCGGAGTACACCAAGGTGCGGGTGGTGGACTTCGACTTGAAGGAGTTGGTGGAGCTCCCGAGGGAGATTGACCTTAACGAATGGCTCGCCAGCAACAGTAAGATACATTACATTACATTACATTACATTTGGCTGACGCTTTTTAACCAAGGCGACTTACAACATTAAAATCCATTTTTAAGCTTCTAGCAACAAATTTACAACAATAAACAAAAACCACAATAAGTGCATCAATGAGTGCAATTGTCTGTAGGATAAGCAAGACGAGTTAGTGGGTTATAGTGCTATGAGAGGAGCTGGGTGGGCGCTAACTGTCTCTCGCCCTTATTTGATTGTGGCTAGATCAGATGCAGGGCCTGTGCTGTGGTGAGCTTAGATGATTTCAAGGACAAAGGAGTTGGGTGTGAGGGTGTTGGCAGCCAGTGTTATGAAGTGTGAAAGGTTTTATGGTGTAATTAGAATCCGTATATTATAACCCATAAATCGGCTGAGATGAATTGATTTTGTGGCCAGGGAAGCCGTAAACAGCGAGAACCATTCAGGAGTGGTTGTTCTATTTGATCTGTTCACGTTCTTGATGAATAATGAAGGATAACCGCTTGTGTCCTCTTTCCTCCCTCCCCGTGTCTCCACTTTCTGTCCTTCATTACAGCGACGACTTTCTTCAATCTCATCAACCTGCAGTATAGTACAATCTCAGAGTTCTGCACTGGGGACACGTGTCAGGCTATGACGGCAGCATGCAATACGTGAGTATCCGGGGGCCACACACACACACACACACACACACACACACACACACACTCACACACACACACACACACACACACACACACACACACACAGATACTCTTGCTCTTTCTCCCTCCCTCTCCCTCTCCCTCTCTCTCTCTATCCCTCCCTCCACCTCCTTTTTCTTGGTTTCTTTCTCTCTCACTCTCTCTCTCCATCTATCTTTCTCTCCATCCTTTAGTCCTTAGTTTCTCTCTCTCCCTCCCTCTCTTTATTTCTTAGAGTTTCTGTCTCTTTCTCTCTCCCTCCCCCCTCCCTCCATCTCTTTCTCTCTCTCTCTCCCCCATCTCTTTATTTCTTAGTTTCTTTCCCTCTCTTTATTTCTTAGAGTTTCTGTCTCTTTCTCTCTCCCTCCCCCCTCCCTCCATCTCTTTCTCTCTCTCTCTCCCCCATCTCTTTATTTCTTAGTTTCTTTCTCTCTCTCTATGTCAGTGTTTACCTGCTGATGACCTCCGGTTGGCTCAGTGCTGAGTTGATCTAGTCTACTGTATGTACCTTTTGCTGTCTAGTTGGCTACACAGACAATGCCGCCCTTTCTTCTCGACAGGAGATAAGACGCCTGCAGTGGCAGAGGCATCTGGGTCAATGCCCCCCCCCCCCCTTGCAAAAGTAACCTGGAATGCACCGCTCTGTATTCCACTGACACACATTCTTGTGTTACATTTCCACTGTACAGTACGTGTCGTCACTGCTATCTGTGGTGTGATCAGGAGTTGAGGAGTGACAGGAAGATTAATGCTGACTTCTGCTTAAGGAAGGGGGAAAAAAAACCCTTCAATTTGAGATGTTTTTTGAACATGTTAAGAAAAGATCCTTCATGTACTTGACCTCATTTTGAATGTGACAATCACCCCATTCAGCTACAGACCTAGGGTCGCTCTCAAACTATTTCTCAACTAGTTCACCCTGTTTGAGTGAGAGCTTATTTGTTTTGTTTTTTTTCCTGTTAAGGTCTGAATCTATGTAGTTCGACCTTGAAAAACCAGATAATCGGCTGTACACTCCAGTCTTGACAAACATAAAAACAGCCATCGTGACAGTGACTCACTCAGTAGGTGAACAATAGGTTAAAAAAACTTTCGTGCCTATTTCTGTGATTTTCCACTCAGTCACAATTCTTGTAAATTCTCGAGGAGACAACTTCCTTTCAATAAAGTGCCTGTGAACTGGTAACGGAAATTGTATTTGTTATTATTCGGAATCTTGTAAAGACCAAGTGACCAAAGTTCATATTGTAGTGTCGTAGCTTGAAGTTGTCCTGATTACTTAGACTGAAAAAGCTGTCCTTGCTACATAAAATATTCTCAGTTCAGTCCAGATGAAGACTGATGATGGGTTAATCCACTAAAAAATCATTACACAGATTTTTCTTCTCGGGTCACTTGGTTAGAGATTGTGGCCCTACGGTCAGACCTTGTGTAACTGTTGGTGTTCACAGTGGTCAGTGGGTCTCCCGCTGCAAGGCCAGTTATGCATACGGTCTACATTCCACAGGATTTGTGGTATTTGAAGCCCCAAGGTCTGCCCCTGCTCCGAGGTCTCAGAATGCAGACCTTGTCCTTAAACTAGGCAATGAGAGCGAACGCCGAAAAAAAAAAAGGGGACGGGGGGGTTGCTCACCTTTTTAAAGGGGTTAATCCCCTCAAAAATGTTTACGCCTGAAATGCTCCGAGATGTTTGTGATGGTAAAGTGTTTTGACATGCTAGTCAACGCTCTCTGGTGTGCCAGCCAACTTGAAAGAAACCTGGAGAGGCGAGGTGCCTAGGCGCTCCAATTAAAATGTGTAGCAATATGGAGAAGTTCAGTCAGACGACATTAACCATGTTGACCTAATGAGAACTCTCTGTGCCTTTCAGGATATTCTTCTGGCATGATGAAAAGGGTAAGAAGATTAAATGCACAGCTCCCCAGTACGTCGACTTCGTCATGAGTTTGGTTCAGAAGCTGGTGACCGATGAAGATATATTCCCTACAAAATATGGTGAGTTGATGAGCTCGCCCCCTGCTGTTCACTCAGCAGTATAGCATGGCTATCCTTGAGTCAGGTTTGCATGAATGAATGAGAATTCAAGATGGCACTAGTGCCCTCTAGTGTGCAGTAATGGGAAGGTACAGGTTTTCACTGCAGGGTTCACCCTTGACCTTGGGAAACCTTTCCACACATGCATTAGCAGAACACCTTATTTCCAGTTGTGGAAAACCCTTGGTTGAATCCAGAAATGGTTCAGTCTTCAATAGATATTGATATTAGCATTATAATGCAAATGATTGTCATAACTAGTAGGATTAATATTGCACATTTCTTGTGCTGCAATTTGTCTAATTATTGTTACGGAATTGTGTGCCATCTTTGTGGCTTCTGATTCAGCTCTCCTTTAGAAGTCTGGTTTGTACTTTTGTTAGGATTGTTTTTTTTGTTGAATAAAACACTATCAAACCTAACCTTGTATGTGTGTGTGTGTGTGTGTGTGTGTGTGTGTGTGTGTGTGTGTGTGTCCATCCGTCCATTGCAGGTAAGGAGTTCCCCAACTCGTTTGAGTCGCTAGTGAAGAAGATCTGCCGGTTCCTGTTCCACGTGCTGGCGCACATCTACTGGGCGCACTTTAAGGAGACGGTGGTGCTGGACCTGCAGGGCCACCTGAACACTCTCTACGCACATTTCATCGTCTTCGTCCGGGAGTTCAACCTGGTCGACCCCAAGGAGACCTGCATCATGGACGACCTGTCGGAGGTGGTGTGCACCCCCCCGCCCCCCTCGGCAGAAAACCACGTCACGGAGAGATGAGCGCTCCCGGGGTGGGACCTTCACCCCCAGCTAGAAACAGGACGAGAGCCTCAAACAACCCACCCCACCCCACCCCACCCACACACACACACACACACACACAATATATAAATAATATATACACACACACACACACAGCTACACCCCAACCCCATCTCACCCTAGCCCAAGGCCTGGATGCCTTTCAGGGGCTCAGAGACCTCACATACACATGCATACACACACGAACACACACACACGCACGCACGCATTCCCGCGCTCCGTGGTCATTCTTGCGTGGGAGTGGTCAGAGGGGTCGGTGTGGGGTGGGAAGGGGAGGGGATTTGAGCTGAAGGGGAGATGACTGGTTTGAACTCCATCCCTGGGCTGTGCCCCCCCCCCTCCACTTGTCACCATTTGCAGATAAACTAGGAGAGGTGTGTATTTTGTTTTTATTGTTTTTGCTTTTATTTTGTTGGATTTGTTTTTTGTTGTTGTGGTTTTTAAGATTTTATTTTAATCTCGGAGGCTGTTTTTTTGTTTTGTTTTTTGTTTTGGAGGGGTTCATGTTCCCTTCCCCTCTTCACTGGCTTACTATAACTGTAGTGGCGCTGTTTCACTGTTTTACTGAAGATGGTGTGCGCAGCCCAAACTTATAATAGCCACTAGCTCCCCCTTGTGGTGGGAAGACTGTAGGGAGCAGGTGCTTCTCCCGTCCATCCAGTGGCTCAGCCTAGAAGCATGGTGCGCTGATGTCTAACGTGTTCTAGAACTTAAACTGTCTGATGCCTGGGATGATCAAAGCGTTCTATACTCAGGACCTGAAAGAACATGTCACTGCTGCCAGAGAGAGAGAGAGGGAATGGTCTCTCTTTCCTGATCTCTTTCTCTCTCTCTCTCTCATTCTACAACATTCGCAATACCTTATTCTCCAGTCATTGTATAGTACTGAATTCAAAAGTCTAGCTGACACTTCATATAGAACTCTTTACACACACACACACACACACACACGCATCAACAAGGTCTTAGAGAATATAATACGCATTTCATATTTAATATTTCAGGATAAATGACGTGTACGGGCCTTGGCCCCCCCCCCCCCCCCCCCAGAGATCAGCAAAGCAGAGGGAGGGAGGGTGGGGGCGGTTGCTGGTGTGGTGGGGGTGGATGGCCCGGTTGTAGCTGTGCTTGGGGGCCTGCTGGGACAAGGACATGGCAGGAGTCTGCTAGCCTACTAAGGCAGATGTCTGCTGGAGTCGGAGGCCAGAGCGTCACTGGGTGGCGATCAATTGATGTGCTGATTGCATCCCACCAAGGATCCCAAATGCCTCCAATATAATAGCCCTTTGTTTTTTTCTTTTCTTTTTCTTTCAGTTCATTTCCCTGTTTTAAAGTTTTTTTTTTTTTTTTAAGTATCAAGAGAGGTCATGACAATGGCGTTGTGTGAGCATGTGAGATGCACATGTCATTGCAAGCTGGTTGTGTCAGAACTTTGCCTCTTTCAATAGGGGATTGGACTTGTATTTAATTTATTTTGGTCTTATTTGCAGGGTTCTTAAGTTCTGGCTTTCCTTTATCTATTTTAATTATTATCTTAAGTTAAAAGCGATTTAATATTTTAAGCTCTGCAAATTATAATCTAATAAAATATAAAAATGCCACTTGAGTCCTGCAGCATTTTTCTCAGATATGAACATCAGGGGTCAAAATTACCTTTCTGAAATGTGAATATCTACCAGCCAGAGACAGATGAACTGGTGAAATCCACCAGCCATTCAATAGGAAATATGCATTTTCTGTCTGAAATCTACCAGCCAACTTCAACATTTACCAGCATTTGGCTGGTGGCTGGTGCTAATTTTGAGCCCTGATGAACATCTATAGTAATTGTTTTTATTTGGACAAACTGTCAACTTTTCAATGAACCATGTGTCTTGGATAACAATTAGCCATTGCAATGAGATTACAGTTAACTTGCCTATGTTTTGGACCATGTCTGTCAATGAAGTGATTATGTGCCGGACGGTTTAGTCATGCTTTGGCACAGTCAAGACCTTGAAACAACCTGGAAGTATTAGAACTCACGATGTAAGTAAAATAAAAGGACCATAATGGTCAGGTGCTTGATGTTTCTCTGACATGCTGTTGCAGCTGCTCAACACAAGTTAAAAAAAAAAGTAACAGAGGAAAATATAAATACGCATTCCCCTTACACCTCCTTTAATGCTCTCCTTTAAATCTATAATCAACAAGGCAATCACCACCTAGTCT
This sequence comes from Sardina pilchardus, assembly GCF_963854185.1. NCBI lineage: Eukaryota > Metazoa > Chordata > Actinopteri > Clupeiformes > Clupeidae > Sardina > Sardina pilchardus. The sequence goes on along the minus strand of NC_085003.1, from coordinate 9,811,727 downwards.
CCACAGGGCTTGTGGTGGTCTCCTAGACTCCTAAATGTCATGGTATTGCATAATGTGCTTTAAAGTCCTTTAGAGTACCCTGAGAAGTGAATACATGCATACGGTTCGACTTCGGGAAACATTCGGAAGACGGATGTAAGAGAATCATCTCTTTAGTGCATTCAAGGTATGTTGGACACGCGCGTGCAAACGTTAATATAAAATAGTTATTGCATAATTAAGCTGTTTGTCAAGTAGCGTACGCCCTACATTTCCGCCTGAGTGTGTAGGTCTGCACTTTGGACAGTTGACTGTGGCTGGTACTCCTCTCGGCCCGTTGAAAATTCAGTTGTATTGTCTTGACCGATGCTTGACTGTTTGACGCGCCGTCTCCTTACAGACGCCTTGGGATGAGTGGACTCCCGGAGTTTAAAAAGGGCCATGCCTCCCCCTTCCTCCAGCTGTTTCGCACTGCATGTCGGAGTAGGTACTTTAGATGTGTTGCCAAATTTCGAGTAGTCCACAGAATAAATGCCATCCTCCTCATTCACCGCGGGCACAAAGCGTTTCCCCCACAAAATCTCCTCTGACAGGTAAGACGTCCGGGCCTGGGTAGTGATGCCCGTGGTTTCCACGACGCCCTCCAGCACGACTATTATTTCAATGCTATCATTTAGTAAGTCAAACGCTGACAGTTCGTACAAAGGACTGTTTTTGTCGATTACATGGCAAATCACGAGTGGTGACACCAGGAAAATGCCATTCGTTCCAATAGGGTTATCCATGTGGATGTCTATCTGGTCCAAAGGAACTATCTCTCCCTCGTTGGTGGTAGTCCTCCTCACCACCTGCATTCTGACAGTCGCACTGATGATCATGCTCTTGCGGAGATCCCCGATGCGTACCATGAAGCACAACTTGTCATTGCGAAGACTGATCACCGCATGTTTGCTGAAGATCAACGTCTCCGCACGTCTCTTGGCTTGGGCTGTTTTCATAAAAATGCAGCCAAGCATGATGGCGTTGATAACCAGCCCCACAATATTCTGAACAAGTAGTATGATTATGGCTGACACACATTCGTCGGTGATCATTCGTCCACCGAAACCGATGGTCACCTGAACCTCGATGGAGAAAAGGAAGGCGGAGGAGAACGAATGGATGTCCGTAACGCACGGAACGAAGTCGTCTTTGGGCTGGTCAAGGTCCCCATGCGCGAAAGCTATAAGCCACCAGATCATGCCAAACAAAAACCAACTGCAGAGAAAGGACATTGTAAATATAATGAGTGTATGTAGCCATTTTAAATCGACCAATGTAGTAAAGACGTCCTGAAGAAATCGTCCTTGTTCGCGAATGTTCGTGTGGGCTACGTTGCAAGTCCCATTCTTGGCGACGAAGCGAGCCTTCCTTTGTACTGCTTTGAATTTTGGTTGCAGTACATCCTCCGCTAAACGAGTCAGCAAATAGTCATCAGGAATAAGTCCTTTCCTTGACAACATTTCTCTTCCATGCTATGGTACTAGCAACTCTTCTTCAGTGCTTGGTCCGCTTCGCTTGACGTACAGAATCGTCACACGAAATCCATTTGCTTTCATACAGGCGCGCATCCAGGGCAAGTGTTATCCCCTATTCTAAAAAACTATGTGCGCCCTTCACACCACCGGCACTGAAGCAGCCGAGGTGAGCTCCAGGGATAGCATCCACTTTAGGCGCCCCAGCTGACGACGCCAATCACATCGCAATCGGATATTTCGTCCCTGGTCCTGCCACTGTCATTCGCCGAACAAGGCATTCCTTCCCCAGTGTCATAAACCAAAGATAGTTGTCTGTAGGGAGGAAATACTGCTCTATGCAATACTGGGGCCAACAGTGAAAGGATGGTCCCGGACCAACAGGGTCCGAACTACTAAAGTCATTTTTAATTTTTAATGATAACATACAAATTTAAGTCCAACACTTGCAAAATCCAACAAAAAAATATTTAGGCCTACATTCTAGTAAGAGAATAGGAATCTTGAATAGACAGTTCAGTTTGAGATTCCCTTTAATGTGTTTGTGCCGTTCAAGTTGAATCAAAATTGGTCCACCTAATATTTGTCATTATTATACACAGTTGACATAGCTCTTGTTGTATTTGTGATACTGGCAGTATGCTAGCTTTATCAAACCCAATGGTGTTTCCACATGCATTTCAGCACTTGTCCATAACACCACTGGATAGCCTATGCGCATACATTGTGTTATCTTTATATAGGAATTGCTGAATTTTTGCCAAGATAAGTCTACATTATGACCGACATCACTATTTGTCAATATGGATATCTGTCAACCATGTCAGAATACTTGTGTGATAGATATATTTGATCTCCTCCCACTGGGAGTATCCCCTACCGTTAGGCTATTCAACAGACAGTACCCATTCTTAAAAAATATATGATTTAAAATGAAAATTACTCTCTTTTTTTTATTAATAAAGAATTATAATCTTATTTACAAGTATGATGCATGATAATAAAAAAAAACAAACAAAACAAAACAAAAACAGTAGTAGTCCATGATGCAATTGCACTTCGAAGGTCCTTGATTCTGCCTTTGTCTTCCTCCTTGTTGTTATTTGTCTGCCTTGACAAACGAGGCGAAGACGCTGTCCTCCTGCTCCAGTAGGACCTCTGGCCTGTCGTGCTCCAGAATGATCCCGCGCTTCATGACGATAACCAGGTCCGCTTTCAAGATCGTGTGAACGCGGTGCTGCAGAGGAGACATCAGAGAGACACGAAATCAAAGGAAGAAAATCTGTTTGTTACACATATCCGGTGGCATGCTGTGCTCTCTCTCTCTCTCTCTCTCTCTCTCTCTCTCTCTCTCTCTCTCTCTCTCTCTTTCTCTCTCTCTCACACACACACACACACACACTTCAAACAAGAAACAAGAACGCATTGATATTCTTGCAAATGTAGTTGTTTGGCAAAACAGTGATGTCCAACTAAAACGGTATCCAGCAGGTTCTTGGGATTCTGACAATTCTCCGATGCTTGACCAGTGTGACTGGAATAGTACAGTGAGCAGTGAGTGCAGTTGATGCAGTGGTTCAGTTGCAGTTTGTTATTCCCCATGGTGGAGGTGGGGAATATCACGTTCCTCTAGTCATGTCTCTATTCCCCACTAATGCGGCTCACATTTTGAGAACTACTGAGTTAATTCAAGAAAGGAGTAGATCCTATGCGCTTCTGCAAACAACTGGTGCATCCACGGCAGGGGACCAGCTGATCAAACTGAGGGAAGATACCGGAGCAGCACAGACGTTTCCATGTTGATTAACCACTGAGTTAGTGTCAGAAGACACGGTTGTATACTGTATAATTACCGCAATAGTAATAGACTATGTGATGATACTCTCTACAGTATATTGCAAACTGACTTATCAAATTCACACTACATTTTTTTCTTGAGTAGGCAATGTTGAGAAAACAGTGTGAGTTGATAAAGCAGTAGACTGATACGTCTATGTTTTTAATAAGATACCCACCGCTATGGTTACCACAGTCCTATCAGCGAAAGCTGTCATCACCACTTTCTGTAGAATGCTCTCCTGCAGCCAAGGAAACAAAGACATGGTTCAAAACCACAGAGCTACATGCATGTTGGGAAATGTAGTAATAGTAGTAGATCACAAATCAGTAGTCAAACTAAAAAAGCTTTGTGTTGATGCATTTGATTAGGAGACAACAGCAAATACTGTATTTGCAGATGTTCTTTGGGTTTGTATGACCTACATTATATTTAATTATCTCCCTCAACAATGGAATTCTCTTCTCTGATTGGCTGATGGGGTGGCCATTAAATTCGTATAACCTGCTACCTCTGAAGTAGTTCCCGTATCACACTTGAATATTAATTCGCCAAACTCGTTGCGAAGTTTAAATGAACTGCCACGGTGCATCCAAGCTGAAATACAGACGTGCAGAACCATAGTAACATTGTAGCATATGACGGAGGTGGATTGTAGCTAGTTGGATGCCATACGGCTATAAAAGTACCGATCTTTCAAAGTTAAAGCTAATCAGAATCCTGGGATATGCCCACTTGACAACGGGAGATAGAACTAACGACTGGCTTTTGGCCGTAGCAACCAGCCATTTAGAACTAACGACTGGCCTTTGGCCATAGCAACCATCCATTTAGAACTAGTAACGGCAGTTTTGTCCTGCAAGTAGAAAGTTGATATGTGGCGGAAAGTAGTCCCACAGTCAAGACAGTTTTAGCGATGTTAACGGACGCAACGGTGGAATAAAACTATGTTCTAAGTATACAGGTTATGAATACAAACGGGAGATAAGCGGGATAACGGCCTTCGAGGTCGACCGGTTCGATGGAAATAATGGCACGGCGGAGGTAACTCCGTCTCCGTGCTTCGCACGTCGCCGGAGTTCTAGACCTCCACCTAGCCATTATTTCCATCGAACCGGTCACCACGTCGGCCGTTATCCCTTACTTAGCATGCGTAGATGTCCAATTGCTTCACTAGGATTAGTGCTGAAAGTTAAAAAAATATATATTTGCTGGTCCTATACTGTTGGAGGTTCAGCAGTGTGTGTTCCATTATCACGCCTATATAATAAGGCCGATGTGGAATATCCAGCTCCCACGCTTCACTGGTCCAGAATGATCACAAGAGGCTCCTCTTTGTGACAGGCCACCCTGTACGCCTGGGCTTGGGTGTGCGGTGCCTTGGCAGAGAATTAATGGAGCGTTTTTGTGCCAGGGGACTTACTGACTCGCTTAAAGTAGCCATGCCTTACAGTACAGAGGCATAGAGGACTTACCATTAGGGCTGCTCGATTAGGGCAGAAATCATAATCGCGATCCTTTTGGTCAGTTTTGAGATCATGATTATCATGATTACCATAGTCGTGTCAATGGAGATGTAGCTGGTTTACCATAGTGATGTCTATAGCGGTGTAGCTGGCTTACCGTAGCCATGTCTATGGAGGCAGTGGCCTCATCCATGATAAGGATGCTGGTCTTCCGTACAAATGCTCTAGCCAGGCAGAAGAGCTGTCGCTGGCCCTGACTGAAGTTCTCCCCACCTTCCGTCACTATAGCATCTGAAAACCACATAAACATCAGACACACGAAACAGATATTCTCACATTCCCACGTCCGTTTAACTTTTGTCTATATTCTTCACTGTCCATTCGTCCATTATTTTTGTTTCTTCGGGGTCTTGTAAAACAAAGTACCAAAGGCAGTCTTTACTCTCCACTTGCCACTGACCTCAGAAACATGAAGTATTTATTCCATTTGAGCAGACAGGAGAGTTATGCAAGGGAGTCTGGCGTGACTCGGGAATGAGAATATGAATACATGATGACACTGCGGACCACTTGAAAAGGAGCCTTCACTGACCACTATACCTTAGAACGAATCTCAGAAACATTACGAGAGAATAGTGGCGGCATGGACAAATAGATAAAAATGACAAGAACGACAAAAATGACCAGGATTTTTTGCTTGGTGTGTCCATTAAAAACAGGACATGTAAGAAAAAGCAGCCCTCCTGGTTGTTTTTGACATATACAAATACAATTTGTTTATAAAGTTCATACCAAGTCCCCCTGGCAAGGTTTTCACCACAGACTTGAGCTGGGCAATCTCCAGGGCTTCCCAAAGCATACAGTCTGATGCCTTATTCTCTGGATCCAGGTTAAACCTACACAGAGAAGAGCCATGAAAAGCTGACACTGAAGATGCATTGCCTCTCCTCAAGAAGAGAGCTGGTAAATGACAAAATGATCTGTGGGTATAGAGTATACATTTCATTTTGTTTTATTTTATTCGATCTGTTCTCGAGAGAAACCCATTTTGTCTCAAGCAGCACTTGAAGTCAGAGAACATTGAGGTGACTTTCTGAAATGTTTGCACCCCCCCCAAAAAAACTTTCAATCTTTGCAAAGAGAACATCTTGTTCACTCCAGAGCTCCAGCTCTGCCCCTGTTCTGCCACTCTGATTTCTCATTACAAGCACAAGTGTGGAAGAAGAGGATGTGCCGGGACCATCTGCTCCTCTTCCTCCTCCTCACCGTATGGTTCCGCTGAAGAGGATGGGGTCCTGCAGGATGATGGAGAAGCGGGACCGCAGTGTCTGCAGGGGCAGCTGTGCGATGTCAATCCCATCAATGATGATGCGTCCTGGGGAAGGCAGAGGGGGGGACGCACGGTCAGCCTGAATATCAAGTGATGGTGTAACATCCATACACAGAACAGAGCACGGTGTCTTGTAATGGAAAAGCTCAGTATTGCAGTATTTGAATGATACATCTGTGTGTGTGTGTGTGTGTGTGTGTGTGTGTGTGTGTGTGTGTGTGTGTGTGTGTGTGTGTATGTGTGTGTGTGTGTTTGTGTGTGTGTGTCTGTAATCATTTGAAGCTGATATCACAGTCTATGAAATAACAATATGTGCAGTTGTCACTGTACCCTCGAATGTGTCCACCATGCGAAAGAAGGCCAGAGAAAAGGAGGACTTGCCACTCCCCGTTCTGCCACAGATCCCAACCTACGGAGGAAGCAGGACGGGCAGCATTAATGTGATGGCACTTGTGCTCAGATAACATGCAGCTGACTCACAGCCATGACACCATGATACTTAAGCTGTAAGTCAAGATGGATGTGGGGTGGGTGAACTCTAGATGTGTCCTTGTGAGAGCGTGAGACAATGAATAATATGAATAAATGCAATGGGCTCAAAAAAGAAATGGGATGAAAGAGAGAGATAGAAAAAGAGAGAGAGAGTCTCAGGTAGCACATCTTGAGAAGGAGAAGAGTGGAGGGGCACTGGTGTGGTGATGCTGTGGGTGTGGGTGTGGGTGGCGCACCTTCTGCCCAGGGTTGATGTGGGCGTTGACGTTCTTGAGGACGGGCTTGAGGGTGCTGTCGTAACGCACACTCAGGTTCTGGATCTGGATCTCCCCCTGCTGGGGCCAGCCGTCTGGCACCTGAGACGCCGCTACTCACCCACAGAGAGGAGAGGGAGGGAGGGGGGGAGAGAGAGAGAGAGAGAGAGGGAGAGAAGAGGGAGAGAGGGAGGAGAGAGAGAGAGAGAAGAGAGAGGAGAACGCGAGAGAGGGGGGAGAGAAGAGAGAGGAGAGAGAGAGGGAGGAGAGAGAGGAGAGAGAGTAAGAGGAGACAGAGAGGATGAAGAAAAATAAAGAGAAACCAGGGAGATGAAAGGAAGAGGTGGGAGAGAAACAGGTAGAGACAGACGAGATATAATGATGGAGGAGAGAGAAGAGAGGAACACAAAGAGGAAACAGACCGTTAGTCACCAGGGACTTTTTTTTAGAATGACTAAACCCACCAGCCCCACCCCTCTCAGCAGTAAACAGGAAATAAACAGGAAGCAGTTGTGTCACTCACACATGAGCCCCTCGTAGCTCTCTGGCTCGGTCTTCAGCAGGCCACTGATCCTCCTGACGGAGCCCATCTGCACCTCCATGTCTGCCAGGTTGCGCACCATCCAGTTCAGGTAATTAGACACCTGGTAAACAAGCACCGCTCATTTAGCCGACCGAAGAGGAGCGTGTCTGAATGAAAACAGCTGGACCAAGTACTATCATAACCGATCCCCTGAAATATGTATGATGGGCTATCGATCGGAATAACCGCTCTTCAATTATTCACGCTATTCATGCTATCAACTCTGGAGTCGCTACCACTGAAAGCTATACCACATCGTGGAACACACATGACTATCATGTCATCTGATAGCTACTTGTGCAAGACACCTGTGACAAGGAGGGTGTTGGCAGAGTGAGAAAAACATTGTTACTCAATATTATCCACCTTTCAGTAGCCTGAATTCAGTTCATTTTTTTTTTTTTAAAGAGTACCATCATTTCTTAATTGACTATTAGCTGCGGCTTACACATTGATTTTGCAAATAATTCTTCAGCTATGAGGTTAATACACTTGGGCAGTTAATATGGATTAATGTGCTTTTGTTTCCTTTTAACTTGCATAACACACTGTCCTGTGGCTTATACACAATGCCAATACACGGATAATTACTGTACTATGTTTTGCGTACCTTCCTTTAGGTACATTCTGTAGATGGACAAACTAAATAGAAAATTGTCTGATGTCCTGGGGCTCACATCAAGGGGAATTAAACAAGCACCCAGGCACAGTTCAATCTGTCACTATCTGAAATGAGCAGGGGTCAGAGCAGGCCTGTGTGTCTCTGTGACAGTCTGGAGTGATAGAGCAACAGAGAGTGACACACACACACACACACACACACACACACACACACACACACACACACACACACACACTCACACTCACGCACACACACGCACACACACATTTGCTCTTACCATAAGTGCGTAAGTGAGGCCCAGTCCTACCAGCCCAGTGGACAGATGGTTGTATATGGAGTTTGTGATGGAGGCCACAGCAGCTATAAGCACGATACAGGCTCCAATGTACTCCTGCGAGACAAGAAAGAACTCCCTCATCTGGTGCTGCTGTGCGAGGATCTGAAGCACTTTCATCAAGCACACTTTACTTCATGACACTCTAACAGCAAAGGCATATTATTTTTCAGTGGAAAGTCATCGTAATGAAGGATATTCTCCATGCTCCATGTAGTGATAATCCTCTACCCATTACACAACGTCCTTAATGCCTAATATCCTCCATTAGTGAAGGATCAATATCAAATTCATTACAAAGACATTGTTAAAACAAAGGGCTTCCATTTCAGTCCCCCTAGTCTTAATGAAGTCCAAGAGGCATATTTTCCACCAGTGATCACACTCCGTGTCTCATAGCTCTCTTAATTAAAATAAAGTGCTCTGAACTGTATCGACTGCCTGTGTGACTGCAAGGACGTAACCGTGTGCTGAGTGGACATTACCATGTGCTGACCACACAGTAATGTCCATTACAGTGAGTGACTGGTGTGATTACCATTCGAACTTCGAGCCAGCGGTTGGCTGCGGTGAGGAACAGAGAGGCGATGTTGTTGGCATCGGTGTACTCCAGTAGCTTCTGCCTGAACCTGGCCTCATATCTGCAACAGGAAATACATGCACCACACTGTGACACAAGTGAATGTGCGCTGTGTGTGTGTGTGTGTGTGTGTGTGTGTGTGTGTGTGTGTGTGTGTGTGTGTGTGTGTGTGTGTGTGTATGTGTGTGTGTATGTGTGTGTGTATGATTGTGGTGTGTGTGTGTGTATGTGTGTGTGTGTGTGTGTGTGTGTGTGTGTGTGTGTGTGTGTGTGTGTGTGTGTGTGTGTGTGTGTGTGTGTGTGTGTGATTGTGGTGTGTGTGTGTGTGTGTGTGTGTGTGTGTCTGTTTGTCTGTCTGTCTGACATTTCCTCCAAATGCATGTGGGAATCAGTGGACTCCAGTGTAGGTCCGCTGAGTGCATGTCTGTGTTACATAAAGAGTCCTACTTCTCTGCCTGCAGTTGGAGGAGCTGAGTGTGAGTGTGTGTGAGAGAGCAGTTCTGCAGTAGCCGTGTTCCTGAGTGTGAGGGTGTGTGAGGGTGTGTGAGAGAGTGGCTCTGCAGTGGCCGTGTCCCTGAGTGTGTGTGTGAGTGAGGGTGTGTGAGTGTGTGTGTGTGTGTGAGTGTGTGTGAGGGTGTGTGAGTGTGTGTGTGAGAGCAGCTCTGCAGTAGCCGTGGCCCTGAGCTGACCTAAACGCGCGGATGGTGGTCAGACCCTCCACCGTCTCAGAGAAATGGGCCAGCAGAGGCAGCTGAGTAGAGTCCTCCAGCTGCTGCAGGTCCCTGGAACACACACACACACACACACACACACATACCAACCCACACACACACACACACACACACAAACACACACACAGGCAACATCCATTAGCATAGCACCCGTGGGACACAGCCAGCGACAGGAACACATGGTGCAATTTGATCACTGAAAGGCTGTAAAACTAGGGGCTCTCACTCAAACTACTACCAAACATTTTGGTTTAAACTCATCAAAGGGCATCATTGATTAGCCATAAACACACACACACACACACACACCTCATGCAGCTAATTAAAAGTGATCAAAGCGATTACTTTGAATTTTGTCGGGTTTGCATATTGCACAGCACATGCAGCACATACATGCATACTGCAGCAGGACTGAGAACCACTGGTTATACTGTATATCATTTTAAACACTAGCTGGTTTTGATACTTTGCTGGATGGATAGATCACTTGAGGACTAATGATGTGGGACCTTATCAGGATGATGAGTCTGTATTCAATATACTTGGGGTCCTGATAACAGTGATAGTGTGTATATACATATTTGTGACAAATAAACATCCTTGTATCCTTGCATCACATACACCCACAGACAGGACTTAAGTGGCTGTGCATGCTGGAATCTGTTTATGTAGATACCTCACCATCTGAGCCCAATTATGCATCCTTATGCATGACTTGTTCAGCAGTTTCTTTCAACTCTGGCCCAAAATAGCAGTGTGAGCTTTTAGGCATTTTTTTACAGTATAAAAGATGCAGAAGGCAGACAAAAGAGGAAATGTAGGCCAACTAAAAAACTGGCACCCTTCCATAAATGTGTGAGCGTGTATCTGTTTCTCTCTCTCTCTCTGTGTGTGTGTGTGTGTGTGTGTGTGTGTGTGTGTGTGAACTCCACCTGGAGGCCACTCTGAAGTATTTCTGGAAGAAGTAGCAGGCGATGGCCAGGGGCACCAGTGCGATGAGGAAGACGGGCGTCACGAAGGAGATCACGCCCAGAGCAGAGATACACAGCAGCGCCGAGCGACTCAGACACTCCAGAGTGGCTGGGATGTGCTGTAATACATACACACACACACACACACACACACACACACGCACACACGCACACACATACACACACACACACACAAACATATGCACATAAGCACACACACACACACACACACACACACACACACACACAGAGACACAGGGACAGCCACACAGCCACGCACAGCCACGCACAGCCACGCACACACACACAGAATCAAAACAAAATCGTGAAAACATAAAAAAACAGTGACTAAAAATAGCTCCAAACAACAAAGGTTTTCAGCAAGCATCTGGGCTGCCTCCCATTTGCTGCATCTAGTCTCTGTAGTGCTGTGCAAACTAACGTTTATTACAGACTCAGGGCTTTAGTGTTGACAGCTCAGCTTGGTAACTGACCTGATCGATGGTGTTTGTATCTGTTGAAAACCTGTTCAGGAGGCTGCCAAGCGGCGTCGTCTCAAAAAGCCTGAGGAAAATGATGATGCCATTAAAATTCTCCCTCCTTTCCCTCACTCCCTCTCTCTCTCTGTCCACCCTTCTGTTTTATTGTCTCCTCTCTCTCTCACACACACACACACACACACACACCTCATAGGGGCCAGTATGATGGTTTTGAGCAGGTTGCTGTGGAGCTCCTTGGCCACACGCAGGCCTGTCCACTCCACCGTTACCGAGGTGACCAGGCACAGCGCGATGCCCAGGCAACACAGCACGCTGAACACCAGCAGGTACGACGAGTGGCTGAAGCCACACTCCTGTAGGTAGGGAACACACACACACACACACATACACACACACACACACACACGTACATGCACACACACACACACACACACACACACACACACACACACGCACACACACACACACACACACACACGTACATGCACACACACACACACACACACACACACACACACGCACACACACACACACACACACACACACACACACACACACACACACACACACACACACACACACACACATATGTAGCACACACATATGTAGCACACACACACATACACACACACACACACACACACACACACACACACACACACACACAAGTAGCACACACACAAAATGCACATTTGTCACTGGGCTGAAAAACCCGCCGCTGCAGATGAAACAGACTGCAGTGCAGCCATCCCTCTCTCCAGACCTGCTGCAGTGCAGCTTCATTTAGAGGACCAAAAACTCTTAGTGACAAGACAGAGCAGCTTTGCCAGGGCCTCTCAGTTAAGCAAACATGACAGAAAGGTTATCCCTGAATAGGGGGGGGGGGGGGGGGGGGGGGCTGGCACACAGACAGAGGAGCAAAACAAGAGACGACGGAGAGGCTTTAGTGGATAGAGAGATACAGCTGTGAAGGGCCCTTGGGTAAAGAACGCCTGCTGAAACCAATAAATGACTGTGCATGATGAGTATGAACGTTAGTGAGTGCTTTTGTTTCGCTTGTTTTCTTGTTTGTGTGTGTGTGTGTGCGTGTGTTTACCTACCTGTGTGTCTGAAATGTGTCACACTACAATTCTGCTGAACAACAGCACAAAGAGAGAGCACGAGAGAGAGAGCTGAAATAACCCTGTTCACACAAGAGCTTCACTCCACTGACCTCCCGACCCTCTTCATCCCAGTCAAGTCCCTTGGGAAGGACATCAGTGTGTTTGGCTGGGCACCATCGTCCTCTGATAAACAATGACCACTCAAGATAATTGTCCGGCACCCAGGCAAGCAAGACAGATGAATCATCTCACGGGCAACGCTCCATGTACTGTAGCTGTGCGTTTTAACACTTCAAAAAGGCAGGAAAGAGACCGGCAGAGAGGACACATTTTGTGTGATGAAGGAGGAGCAGCTGCCCTCGGCTCATTTGCTGTGCCTGTCCTACCGCTCCTGCCCAGATAACTCTGTTATTCGGTGCCAATAAAACCAAACAAATCATGCTTTTCTGGCTCAAACAAAGCCCTGCAGGGGAATCAATCTGCTGATGAACTTCACCGGGGCTGCTGTGCTGAGCCACTTGTTAAAGGCTAATTTGACGATAAATATCACAGCCAAGGCTAGGAACCAACTACTGTGCCCATGGATTGAAAATGGATATCCATTGCTAGATTTGATTAGCAAATAATGCTATATATTATCAATCTATTGGACACTGCTCTTTTCCAAGCTGTGAAAACAAGAGAATTGAAGACAAAGTAGATATGTGCCTGTGTGTGTGTGTGTGTCTGTTTGTGTGTGCATGTATGTGTTTGTCAGCTGTGTGTGTTTGCGCTGCCAGGGATAAAAAATATCGCAGTGCTGGACATCATCGCTGTCCTCCCTATTAATGTGTGTGCGTGTGTGTGTGTGTCTGAGTGTGTGTGTGTGTGTGTGTGTGTGTGTGTATGAATGTGTGCTATGAGTGAGCGTATGTGTGTGTATGTGTCTAAGGTTTGCTAACTGTTTGTGCTTGAGCTGCCAGGGATTGAAACTATCTCAGTGTTGGATACCATTGCTGTCCTCCCTATCAATAAGTGTGTGTGTGTGTGTGTGTGTGTGTGTGTGCGCGTGCCTGCGTGTGTGCGTGTGTGTGTGTGTATTAATGAATTTGTGCTTCGTTGACATGTGTGTTCCTGCGTGACTGTGCCTAATCATCTGATCCCTCTTCTCTCCTGGTTCCCCTGAGTCTTGGCCCAGGGATGGAGAGGGACTATCAGATGGCTTGGCGTGGCACTCAGGAACACTTTGCCCCTGACGCGTGCTGGCACTAATACCCGCATGGTTGGGGGCTCTTGTGGGTGGCATGATGGTGGTGTGGTGCCAGCGATGGCCCTGGCATGGGCTAGCAGGGGGGGTTATGTGAGCTGGCATTTCCCACTGAACAAAGTGGGGAGATACACTATAAATAAACACGGTGTGTTTTGGTTCCACTGTTGGCCCCTGCTGTCTTAACAATCAATCTCCTGCAACCTCAATGTGCTTGTGGTTGTGTGACTGTTGTCCTAGGTCTACGCACATATGCATGTGTGATGTCTCTGTGTGTGTGCGTGTGAGGGTGTGTGTGTGTGTGTGTGTGTGTGTGTGTGTGTGTGTGTGTGTGTGTGTGTCTGTGTGTGTGTGTGTGTGTGTGTGTGTGTGTGTGTGTGTGTGTGTGTGCGTGTATGTGTGTGTGTGTGTGTGTGTGTGCGTGTATGTGTGTGTGTGTGTGTGTGTGTGTGTGTGTGTGTGTGTGTGTGTGTGTGTGTGTTTTTTGCATGGGTCTGTAAAACTTTAGACATGTCACTCAAGTGGAGCCTTATCCTTTTCCACGAGTAAGCACAGACTGAGTGAGGTGTGATCAATGCGATGCGAACACCCAGATGGGATGCTGATCTGTGATCTGTATTAGTGAGCTGCAAGTCCTTCAAAGCTCCTCTGAAATGTAACTCATGCCGTCCTCAGTCGTCGCCCCCTTGAGTCTCTCTAGGCAGCCGGAACAACTGCTGACTTCTGTGTCAGCACATTAGCCAGGAATAAACAGCTCACATTACCCAGAACAAATCTTCAAGGTCCCACGCACTAGACACTAGCCCCCTTCTCTCTTTCTCTCTTTCTCTCTCTCTCTCTCTCTTTCTCTCTCTCTCTCTCTCTCTTTCTCTCTCTCTGTCTCTCTCTCAGCCCCCACACACAGCAGCATTAACACACACCTCGGTGTGTGACGTTTAATTCAATCAGCGATCAAGTCTCTTTCTAAAACAAAATGACAATACATCCATGATACATTCTCCCCACTAAACAATCTCCCACCCTCCCTGTAAGGCACGCACACTCTCTCACCTGTGGGGACCCACCCTCCCTGTAATACACACACACTCTCTCACCTGTGCAGACCCACCCTCCCTGTAATACACACACACTCTCACCTGTGCGGACTCACTCTCCCTGTAATACACACACACTCTCTCACCTGCGCAGACTCACCCTCCCTGTAATACACACACACTCTCTCACCTGTGCGGACCCACCTTCCCTGTAATACACACACACTCTCTCACCTGTGCAGACCCACCCTCCCTGTAATGCACACGCCCACTCTCACCTGTGCTGACCCACCCTCCCTGTAATGCACGCACACTCTCTCACCTGTGGCGAGGTGCAGTTGCGCCCGGCCGCCTCGATCTTGGCGCTGATGACGTTGGAGGTCCAGTGGGCGAGCCAGTAGTCGATGGACACCAGGAGCGAGTGCTTGAAGAGCTGCGAGAGCAGCAGCAGCAGCAGCAGGAGCAGGCCGGCCGAGCTCAGGTACGTGCCGAACGAGCGCCACGGGATGGTGGTGCGGTGACGCATCACCTGCGACAGGTTGTCCTCCTCGTCGCTCTCCGTGGACTCCTCTGGACGAGCGCCAGGGCACAAAAAATAGAGAGTGAGCCAATAGGAAGGCTTATGGACGTCTGCACTAGGAAGTATTTGGTACTTCACAGACTTGCAAGCAGTACAATACAGTACGCAAGAAAAAAAATGGAGATATGGACTAGAACCTAATACAGCAATGATGTACTTAAACAATATCTTACAATACAATTAGGTCCTAATTGCATTGCATAGCAACATTAATGACACTGGAATGGATACTGGATGGAGAAAATGGCAATAATACAGTACCCTCCAGAATTATTGGCACCCTTGGTAAAAGTTGACTAAAAATAGGTCTAAAAAATAATCTTAAGGTGATTTATTGTACTCCCACAATGAAAACAATGAGAAAAATACACTCTGCAAGGGAAGCAAATTTATTCTGAGAAAAAGGAAAATCTCATAAAGAAATAAATGTTTTTAATAAAAAACACGTCACTCACAATTATTGGCACCCCTACTTGCAATACCTTCTTAAACCTCCCTTTGTCAATAAAACAGCATGTAATATTCTTCTCTGACACCCCATAAAGATTGAGAATACAAAGTAAGGGATTTAAGACCATTCATCTTTACAAAACCTCCCCAGATCGTCCAGATTGCTAGGTCCACACTTGTGCATTCTTCTCGTTGACTCATCCCACTGTTTTTCTATGGAGTTTAGATCAGGGGACTGCTATGGCAATGTCTGACGCTTGATTTTGTGTTCAGTAAACCATATTTGTTTTGATCTGTGCATTTGTTTTGGTTCATTGACCTGATGAATGATCCAATCATGACCAACTGTTAGGGCCTTGGCAGAGATTGTTTGATTTCCTTTGAAAATGTTCAGGTTTTTCTTGGTGTTCATGATGCCATGCACCTTAATTAGGTTCCCAAGGCCTTTGGGAATTAAAACAGCCCCACAATAGCACAGCCCCTCCACCATAATTCTGATTAGGCATAGGGTTCTTTTTAGTATAGTCATTCTTCTATGTACGCCAAAGACACCTTAAGTGTTTTTAGCAAAAGATAATTTTATTTTCATCTGACAATAGACCACACTCCCAGACATGTCATGGTACCATTCAGTAACTCCTGCCATTTACATTGTTCATTAAATGACTCTACTGGCTTTAACCTGACATGCTGTCTAAATAATCTATTAGCAGTGAGGTCACTTTTGAAGATTTTTTTGGGGGGCTTGGTGACCCCAAGATGATAGCTTTGTCTGTAACTCTCAACAGTGGTTCTTATGGATTTTTTTGCCTATCATACCATCCTCCATACTGTGCGTGGGAGCAAAACAGCCATGGGTCTTTGTCCAAGCATGTTTGCCACATTTCCAGATGATTAGAACCTTTTAGTCATCATTTTAACTGGAAATATAGGCATTTTCAACAAAATACCTAGTTTCCATAGACATTCTCTTACTTACAAATGTCAGCACAATTTCTTTTTATTTCAATTTAGTGTATTCTCTTGTCTCTCCAATGTTGAAAAATTACTAGAGGATTTAGCCTCTGAGTGACTTCATTTTCATACCATAGTGAAAAAGAACGTCATGAACTACTTCTGAAAGTTCACAGACACTCTGATTTACTTTAAAACCTTGCATTTACATAGGAACATGCTCCTGTTAAATGTTGTACATAATATGTTTCAGGGGTGCCAATAATTGTGAGCAAGCTGTTTTTGTTAAAAATATTTATTTCTTTATGAGATTTTCCTTTTTCTCAGAATAAATTTGCTTGCCTTGCAGGGTATATTTTTCCTCGTTGTTTTCATTGTGGGAGTACAATAAATCACCTAAAGATTATTTTTTATACCTATTTTTAGTCAACTTTTACCAAGGGTGCTAATAATTCTGGAGGGTACTGTATATTTAGTTTACACTTGCTCTTTGGATCTTGCACTTGCTCTCTGCGCTTGCTCTTTCAAACATAACGACTTTACTTACACCTGAAAGAATTCTGATGGAAAGGAGGGGAAAGAATGGCGAATTAAGTTGAGCACGCTGTGCTCACAAATGAGCATTTCATTCTTCTTGACAGCCCAATATCACAATATCCTCCATCATACTGATAATTACCGCGTCCTTTCTGCACAAGATTCTAATCAGCTACTCTAAATTGACAGCGTGCCACACATAATAGCCCTGAATCACTCCCCTGACTCAGGAGCATCAGTTAAGCTCTCTTCCCTCCCCTTGTCCTGACAGGACTTCCGCTGTCTGGGTGTTGCTCTGAGAGGCCTCTATGGTCAACAGTAGACTTATTCTCTAACAGTCGACTTAGTCTTACTCTAACTCGCCTGAGGCTGCTAGCCTCTGAGGTCAAAAGGAGACATGTCAGCAGGACAGCATAGAGGAAGTTCTGACCATCGCTAGGGGCAGACCTGTCTGTCTAGAGTCTGATCCAATCAAATCACTACGAGAGAATGAAAGGATGGCTGAATGGATAACTGAATGGATAAAGGATGATAAATAAGGTTCTGAAAACCTGAGTGTATTATCCATTCATTTGTTAGCGATAGCAAACAGATTGCATATTATGGCAAAATGCGGCAGTTGCAACCAGCACACAGAAAACACACACACACACACACACACACACACACACTAGCACAGGCGGAACTGCTAAGCTCTAACACCCACTCATCACTCCAAATATACCACATTGCATCACGCATGCATCTACCGCATGTGCATCACGTGGGTGTCGGGTTGGAGAGAGGCACACATGGACGATCAGAGGAACAACCACTGAGGCACCACACACACATGCATGCTGGTGTTACTATACTGGGGTGCCTTTCCCAAAACCATAGTTGCCAACCTGTTAGCAATGTAGCTGGTTGGAAATGGGAAAAATGCATTGCAAACAGCAAAATTGCTAACTTAGTTAGCAACTATGGTTTTGGGAAATAGGACCCTTGTTGTGTGGGGGGGTGGGGGGGTGGGGGGTGGCAGAGCAAGAAGAACAGATAGGGAGTGTGTGTGTGTGTGTGTGTGTGTGTGTGTGTGTGGCGGGGGGGGGGGGGTGTGGGGTGGTGGTGGTGGGTTGTTGCGGTGTTGAGGTGGGGTAAGGTATGGGAAGGTTGATAAGCAGCGACCACAGAGCAGTAGGCAACCACTTGTGCACACATCGCTGAGAAAACCATGCCATCAACCCACACCTGCAAAACCCAGTGCTGGAGAAAATCCACAAGTCCACAAAGAGAGTCCACCAAGATACAGAAGACAACACAGAGCTGGTAAAGAGCATGTCGTCTCACTTCCACACACAGACAACAGAGATACATACAGTACAAAACATGACACAGTCAACAACAGGGCCAAATGACCTCAGACTTTCTGTGATCAATGTCATTGAATGATTTCCTCATCATCTACGAGGCTGGCCTGGCTACAGCATAGATTAAAAAATGGACGCTGTGGTGCAACTGGTTACAGTAGCCATACCATATTTGGGTCCACACTATAATTGGGTCCATATGCCCATGGGGACCCATGTCATTTCCTGTTCCCACCCCATCGCTTTCTCCCACTCGCTTCCTGTCACTCTCTCCACTGTCAAATTAAAAGCACAAAAGCCCCCTTAATGTTTAAAAGATAGGATCCCAGATAGAAACTCATAGTGATTGAGATACTGCTGTTATGGGCCTTTAAATGAGAATAATTACTACTGATTGTAAGATTGAAGCCAATTAGAGCCAGTTACAAAAGGGCATTACTTTACAGGAATAAACAGTCTTCTTCTAGAATGTGACTAGACTTTGAGCAGAAAATAACTTTGTGTGTGTCACTGATATCTGAATTAGTAGGCTAACACAATTTGTGCTTCTGGCTTGAGATAGTAGATCAAGATAAAAACAGACAGTTGACAGGTGATGGTATTCTTGAATGTGAAACAGTGACAAACAATGCAAAGTTGCAAACACAAACTGTGTCCTATAACACATCTTAAGATATTTTACATCAACAACAGGCAGACAAAGTACAGTGAACAGTGGACAGTGATCAGTGTACAGTGATCAGTGGACAGTGACCAATGGACAGTGACTAGTGGACAGTGACTAGTGGACAGTGAGCAATGGTGAGAGGTGTGCAGGGCTTTTGTTTACCTCCATCCTCTTCCTCGGTCTTGAGGGCCTCGCGTGAGTACATGGCCCTGCGGAGATTCTTCCTCTCCAGCACCGTCATGCTCTCCGCCACCGTCTCCTGAGCCCAGAGGCAAATCACAACGTGTAGTCATGTGCCAGTCAGTTCAGCTCAGTTAATTTTATTACAGTTGCATCTCGTATCATATTGACATACAATGCAAGAGCAAAAATCTTAAGCCCCCCCCTCCTGACCAGCAGCAGCCTAAAATGCATATGTCCATATGTTAAAACACACACACACACACACACACACACACACACACACACACACACACACACACACACACACACACACACACACACACACACACACACACACACACACACACACACACACACACACACACACACACACACACACACAGTCATGGTGAGCTAGTCAGACATACAGTAAGAGCATTTGCTCCACGGGAATTACAACCCCCCACTCCCACCCCCCTATAGTTTATGCCTATGGCTCCATCAGAGGAAACACCCTCATAGAGTAAACATGAAATTAAATGCTGTGATTACTTCATATTCCATCTTGATTTGAACCAATGTAAAATGTGCCATAGTATCATTAAATGGCAGTTCAGATGGGTATGATTACTGTAAACCAGAGGTCTACCAGTAGCTCTCCACCTGTTTCTAAGTAGCTCTCCAAAAGGTTTGAGGAAGATGCTCATAAATCTGATAACCCCGTCACTAAGCAAACATGTTACAATTCCAATGATATCAAATTCACAGTCTACAAGGAGAGAAGGCAAATGAGTTGAAATGAGGAACCTTTAAAAAGCACACAAATCTTATGCAGCAGTTTTGGGTGGAGATCAGCTTTGTGAATACACGGCATGCGCTACTACTAACATAAAAGCTCTCAGCCATGTCCATTTTGTCAAAGTAGCTCTTGGAGGATAAAAGGCTGAAGACCTGTGCAGTAAACAGACTCTGAAGAGTGACAGCCACTGTACTGGGGTGGGGGACGGTTCTTAATCATGTGGGTGTGGGCGGAAAGATATCTGTTATGAGGCCTTGTAACCAAACATGCAATCAAGTTAACCAACCAAGGACTGTTTCCCAGATGTAGGGGGTGGGGGTAGGGTGGAGGGTGATTGAACAGCGGTGGACCCTAACATAATGGCACACCTTCTCAAATTCCTTGTCCTGTCGGTGCATGAGGGTCTTCCACTGCTCAAACAGCTCCGGCTCTGCGTTCTGAATGTCCTTCAGGGTGCCCTCTGTGTGAATGCTCCCATCCTTCATGGCAATGATCTGGGGACAGACAAGAGAGCTGCTGTCATTAAGAACTCATCTGCCTCAGTAACAAACTGTTTTTCTTTTTCAAACCGTCAGAATAAATAACGTTAAAATAACGCTCTATCAAAGTAAACAAAGCCTTCTGCTTCCTAAACAACATCAAACATTGGAAAGAAAGACAAGCGCTGTGCTACCACAGTGACAGCCTCACAAAGAGCTGTTTTCACTGCGGGGGCATAACCACACACTCAAGTGCCCTCAGATGTGAGAACACATTTTGTCTGAAAGAAAGGCTGAAAGAAAGAAATGCTTCTGTAGGAACAGACACAGACACAGACACAGACACATCTCTGACTATTGCTCTGCGCTTAGTAAACAATATGGATAGCTTTGCTTGTTTTCTCCAAAGCTTATGATACTCATATGGACACAGCACAAGTTTGTTTGAGATCATGTGAATTTTTCATATCCACTTGCCTCAACTATTTACAGTACATTCCGAATTATTCAATTAGCAGATGCTTTTATTCAAACCCACAAAGGAGGAATAACAGTCAAGCTACAATGCAAAGGAGACCTTAGCTACAGTAACAAATAATACTGTAGCACATTACTCAATTCTATTACCAGAGGATGAGAGCGCAGATGTTCAAGCGCAGTGAGAGGAGAAAGTGGTAGAAGAAGAAGGTGGTAGGGGAGGGAATGAAGGGATCTGCATGAGCAGTGCATGTTAAGTGTGTTAGATTGTTAGAAGTGTTAGGAGAGGACACAACTGACACAAACCACACGTCAATCCAACCCACTTCACTCAAATATGCAATTCTTGAGTGCTGATATTAGTCTAAGACTAGTCTAATTATTCTAAGACTGATAAACACATTAGTGATTAGTCCACAATTCTGTCACCACTAGAAGTGCTTATAGTGTCTCAGTGTGGCCCAGAATTAATCAATGAATCGTGATAATGACTTCCAACGATTATGAAAACAACATAATTGAAATATAATGATTATTTTGCTACATTCAGTTTCAAAACAATGTTCTCCTCTCTCTTCTTGCATTAACTTTTTGCACTTGTTTATGTTGGATTATATTTAAAATGCATTTTTTTTGCATTTTGAAATTATTTCAAAGTTTTGAACATTGATGATAGTTCCAAAATCACTGCATAATTGTGTTTAATAATGGTGATCTCAATATAGAGTAAAATAATCGTGATAATGATTTTTGCCATAATCGATCAGCCCTACGCCCCTACCAGAAGGGAAGAAAATGGGTGGAGAAGCAGGCAGGTGGTCTTGGTTATCTCCCAGGTCTATAAGAGCTTTACTGAAGCACTGAAGCAATAAGTTTATCTTCAGACCCACCGGCTGGCTCGCTGGCTGAGTAATGACTGTGTGTGCAGTGTATAGAAGATAAGAACAGCAAGCTCAACAGTAAATTGGCAATAGCCAGAGAGAGGACACTACTGGGGGATACTGCCTGGAGACAGAGCAAGTAAGGAACACACAGGGAAACCGGGATCAAGAGGAACTACTCAGAGGAGAGGCTCATAAACCAAGATGCAGATACGTACACTATCAATAAAGCATTTGTATTTGGCGAGGCATTAAGGCTGCTGGCTTTGCTTAGAGTCCACATCAACAGGGCATACGAATGGCATGAGGCGGCTGCTTTACTGGTGATCATTTTTGTTGCCTTGGTTGGGCATTCAGGCTACTAGTACATGTTGTACTTTGAAGGAGGTCCACCAGCCAATGTGAATTGCTGCTGTATTCAGCATCATGTTGTGCCATATGTAAATAAATATAAATGTTAAATAGGCTTGCTTGATGATCACTTGTTGTCACTGTGGGAAATCCCCTACTTAAAGCAGACAAGATACAGTACGCCTTTCCTGTGTATACCTAAAATGGTGTGTTGACATCTACTCTTTTGACTGAAATGAGAAAAAAATGTATCTTTATTTACTGGCATCATAATTACTGTAAGATTAAACATTTTGACCATGCTGGTATGCTGAAAACTAGCCCATTCACAACAAACCTGATTATTTGAAACTATGAGAAGGCAAACTGAGATGCTTATCTGCTACTTTTCACCATCATAAACACTAGTCTACTCATGAAGTAAGGCAGGGAAACATTCTCTTATGGAGAGAGAGAGAGATGCCGCACACTCAGAGTTATAAGTTAGTTCTTTTAATAAAGCGGTAACGTTTCAGCCTTTGTCCTTCAGATCGCATACAAAAACAGAATCAACTCTTGTTAGGGAAACATTCTCTACCAGCTGCCCTGCCTGGTCCCTGTGGCAAAACGGCTCATTGCAGGCCTGTGTTTGATCCGCTATGTGGGTGAATGACCGCCATGACAGCCATGACTCACCCAGTCAGCGTGGGGCAGGTACTGCAGCTTATGAGTGACCAGCACTACTGTCCGCTTCTCCTCTCTCAGCAGCTTCAGGATGCCCTCCTGCATCAGGTGGTCGCTCAGGTGGATGTCCAGGGCAGAGAAGGGGTCATCCTGCAGAGGGGGAGAGGAGAGAGAGAAAGAAAGAGAGAGAGAGAGAGAGAGAGAGAGAGAGAGAGAGAAAGAGGGAGGGAGATACGAGGACAGAGGTTAAAAAGGTTTCATTGTGTCCAGAGAACAGAATAATATATCGGAATGGCGCCATTTACCGTCCAGCCCTTATCATCAACCTCTTCCGTGTATGTGTCACTATAATTTCTATACAAACTAAGACGGAGGATTCGTAAAGAGACTCAAGCACCCACACCATAAGTATAAGCTCTGTTCTCTCTCCCTCTGTCCCTGTGGGGGTAGAGGACCCTGTGCTTATGTCCACCTACTGAATAGGGGGCATTTATTAATAGCCCCAGCCTTACTCACGGAGTACAGCACACAGGGAACAGCAGAGGCAGGGGGGTCACTCAGACACAGGGGGGCGTGCTTTAGCTGCCACGCAACACCCACACTCAGCTTCAGCTGTCCTTCACTGTGCTTCACACTGATCACAACAGCAGCAGCGCTATGCTCAACCTCTGGTGCACAGGAGCTTGCTGAGACACACACGCTGTGGCTGATTGCATAGCTACGGCATGCACCTGCACTATTGGACTTATTTTGCACGACCACCTTGACACACACCTCATACTGGATCACAGTACCAATCCTCGGTACATCCACGTGCATCTTTATCTTTAGTATACTTTACTGTTCTTTTTAGCCATGTTGATTTGTTGATTTGCTTTTTATCATCCTGTTTACATTGTTGAGTATGTTGTGTGTGATGTCTTGAGCTACTGGGACCTTGAATTTCCCCTTGGGGATCAATAAAGCATCTATCTATCATCTATCTATCTACCTTAAATTGATCGAATGTACGCATGCAAGTTGTGGTTAAATATGTAATTCATCTCAGAAAACTATACATTTAATTCGCTGTTGTGGAAATACCTCAGATAGCATTCATAGGAGTCATGTACTGTAGATCAAAGGTGTATTGCATGTGGATGGGAGGCAAGTGATGTCCTTTGAAAGGCTGGTGATTTCCTGTCATGGCGCTAATACTCAACACACCGTGCTCTCCCTCTTCTTGGTGCGATCAACAATCGCAATACTCCAAAATCAAAGGGGATTGCACTTCAAGAGATTTTTGTTTTCTTTTTCATATTTTCTAATGTAGCTATAAGGGTAACAAATGTTTCAGCCTCTTCAGACAGATTAAGGAGTAATGGCTGAAACGTATGTTCGTTACCCCTGTTGCTAACAAAATATTAAAAAGAAAACAAACATTTCTTGGAGTGCGACCTTCTGTCATGGTGTTGAAAATATATGAATGAAATTGAACAGACGGTTATGCCCATGTCACCGCAGGTTTTCTGGCGAGATAGATGGATTGTACCTCCGAGCTTGACAGGCCTGAGTGAGAGTATAACTGGATATTACAACTGTTTGGTGGGGCTGTCTGAACCAATCATGTCACTCCGTATCTCATTCAGAGTCACAGTGGCAAAGCGAGCCAACAAGTTACCTGGGGGGAGGTGAGTCAGTGAGTCGCCGGGCAGATTCCGGTGAGAGGAGTGGATGTGAGTGTGGACGCTAGTGGGAGGTGTGCGGTGAGCCTTCTGTGGCTTAGCACTTTGATGATGACAACATGACTACACTTGGGTCCCTAATGGTGAAAGGATAAACACCCATATAGATACTGTATATGTACTCTAAGTACAAATGCACTCACACACACAGACACAGACACAGACACAGACACATGTTTGTTAATGTGAGATATTGTACTTGATGAATGTAGGCTACCCTCTTGGGGAACCATGTAGGTAATCAGACAGAGTTGTTAATGAGGGCACAAAGGGACACTTATAACACATACACAAACACATATGAACATGTGCAAATGCACACACACACACGCACCGAGGCATGCACACACTCACACACACACATGGAGGCACACACACACACACACACACACACACACACACACAGAGGCATGCACACACACACACATACACACACACACACAAACACGGAGGCATGAACACACACACATACACACGGAGGCATGCATGCACGCACACACACACACACACACACACACACAGAGTGAGAGAGAGAAAAGAGGGCTCACCAGAAAGACTACATTAGTGGACTGGTAAAGGGCTCTTGCCACTCCGATGCGCTGGCGCTGGCCTCCTGACAGGATGATACCCTGGGGGAGGGACACAAGAGAGATGGTGAGGGAGAGAGAGAACATGAAATGACAGCATGGGTAAGTGGATGAAAAGAAAGGGAGAGACAGTGCAGGAGGTGGAGAGAGAGAGAGAGAGAGAAAGTGAGTAAAGGGCTGAGACATTGGGATGGAAAGGGAAGTATTGAAAAATAATTCAGCTTGTGTGTGTCACAAAGTCATACATATGTTTTGTCTAAGCAGACTAGAATGTTTTATGTTCCTGAGTTATACGTTCTACAGCTCTTGGGGTAATTCCTGAACACCTGAGGTGCGTTCAAATGTGGCAAACAGTGGCGAACGTTCGTGGTGAACATGTTTTCTTTGAACGGTTCAATTTGAACGATTTGGTGTTAACATTCCATTCTAACAGTAATTGCATTATTGCGTTTGTCAAACTCACGTCCAGTTTCACTGTATGTTCGCGGCGCACCACCTCCTCAGACTGTTCGCGATTGTTAGCAAACGTTCGCCAAAAACTCAAGGCTAATGGAATACTGTTTGCGAACGTTCGCAAACGTTTGCCTATGTTCGCCTAAGTTCGGTGAACTTGAACGCACCTCTGGTTTGAGAGAAATGGCATGATGAGATGAGACAGCAAGGAAGTGACACGGACACACCACGTGAAGGAAACACAGAGTGAAGAGGGAGAGAGAAAAGAGATGGCACACAGCCATGGAGGAGATGAGGCCTTTTAGATTGTTGCTGGAGGTTGGTCCTCTCTGACCCTCTCTAGTGCCTCTCTATTGAATGAAGGCTGGCGCCTTAAGGCCCCTAGGGGATGTACGTGTGCTACATAACATTAGATAATACAACTGGCCTAGTCCAGAGAAAAGGAAGAGAGAGAGAAAGAGAGAGAGAAAGAGAGAGAGAGAGAGAGAGAGAGAGAGAGAGAGAGAGAGAGAGAGAGAGTGAAAAAAACAGTGGAGGGGGGAGGGTTCATATGGGTCAGACTAACAGAGAGGAGAGAGAGAGAGAGAGATGAAACAGAAAGAGGGAATGAGGCTGTATCAATATAATATTTATTCATAATTTCATGATATTAGAAATGTAATGTATGATATAATAGCTCCCCATCTTTATATTATATATTGTATTGTTAGTATATGAATACTTTGGCAATATCGGATCTGCAGTCATGAAGGCTTCTTAAATTGAAATGAATTGAACTGAATTGAATTGATAGACAGAGAGATAGGGGAAGATATATAATAGAGGGCAAGAAAGATGAGAGAGATGAGACAGAGACAGAGAAGTAAAGAGAGATAGAGTGAGTGAGAGATAGATGGAGAGAGAGAGAAGAGAGTGAGATGAAAGAGTACCGGTAAGAGGTATTAAAAGAGAGAGAGAGATTCATAGATAAACAGATAGAGAGACAAAAGCCAGACTGCCACAGCAAGATGACAGACAGAAATATAAAGCGCAGCGGAAAGGAAAGACGGCACGAAATGTCAAATGAGAGGTGAGAGGAGAGCACAGTGGGACAGCTACGGCAGTGCAGAGTCGCTCAGTGACCAGGAGTCCAGGGAGGGAGAGGGAGATGGCGAGTGGAGTGGAGTGGAATAACTCCACCGTGTCAGCCCCGAGGCCCATTTGAGCAAGACCGAGCTGCACATCACATCACAGAGCAAACTAAACAGCCTGCAGTGACCACCCTCACACAAAACACGACCGGCAAAGACCACCATCACACACAATAATGCCTGCAAAGACCACCATCACACACAACACGACCGGCAAAGACCACCATCACACACAATAATGCCTGCAAAGACCACCATCACACACAACACGACCTGCAGTGACCACCATCACACACAACACGACCGGCAAAGACCACCTTCACACACAACACGACCGGCAAAGACCACTCTCACACACAATAATGTCTGCAAAGACCACCAACACATACAACACGACCTGCAGTGACCACACTCACACACAATACAACCGGCAAAGACCACCATAACACACAACACGACCTGCAGTGACCACACTCACACTCAATAATGCCTGCAGAGATCACCATAACTGAGCTGAATAATGAGCTAAGGCTCTGAAACCATATGCAAATACACACACACACACACACACACACACGCACACACACACACACACACACACACACACACACACACACACACACACACACACACACACACACACACACACACACACACACACACACACACACACACACACACACACACACACACACACACACACACACACACACACACACCGCAACACTCATTTACATCCATTACTAGCAATACCCACGCTAATGAACTGCAATCCTGAGGTCTGCATCAGATACGTTTCTAATTCTAGGTTAATCAGTAGGGTGTGTGTGTGTGTGTGTGTGTGTGTGTGTGTGTGTGTGTGTGTGTGTGTGTGTGTGTGAGAGTGTGTGTGTGCGTGTGTGTGTGTGTGTGCGTGTGTGTGTGTGTGCGTGTGTGTGAGAGAGTGTGTGTGTGTGTGTGTGTGTGTGTGTGTGTGTGTGTGTGTGTGTGTGTGTGTGTGTGTGTGTGTGTGTGTGCGTGTGTGAGTGTGTGTGTGCGTGTGTGTGCGTGTGTGTGAGAGAGAGAGTGTGTGTGTGTGTGTGTGTGTGTGTGTGCGTGCGTGTGCGTGTGTGCAACTGACCCGCTCGCCGACCTCAGTTTGGTCCCCCTGTGGCAGGATGTCGATATCCGGCTGCAGGGAACAGGCTTCTATGACAGTCTTATATCTACACACAAAAGAAGATGGTGGGAAATCGATGCAAGTGTTAGAACACACACATACTGACAGGCACACACATATACACATAGGCACACTAGCACAAAAACACACAAACAAATTTGATGGAGAGTTGCCATATAAATGTAATAAATCCTCCCAGTGTCAGAGAAACCACAGCTGTTCATAGTTTACACAGTAGCCAGTTGACTGTTATGGATTGGTCAGATTACAAGATTTTTTTGTCTTCCACGACAGTCTTTTAGGATTGACCATGTCATACTACAAGATCATAAAACCATAAATTCTCACCATGTGTTGGTCAGAAGATTGGCTACATTACAAGATCATGTAGCCTATCGTAAATGTTGTGTGTTGTCATACTGTCAGTGTGAACACGGGTGTCGTAGGAGATTCCTTAAAAAATCTGACATGATAGACTTTGTGCTGTGGTGTTGTAACATGTCTCAGGCAATATATCACTGGTCACTGAATATGTCACATTACAACATGCCTTTCATATTTGGGCACGACACTGGAAATTTACCAACTACGAGAAAATCGTGGCAAAAACATGTAATCTGACCAAGCCATTACCTATAATATTTCTAGGACATTCTACCAGAAGCATTAGCTAATAAAAAGCGTGTGGCAGCACTTGGTGCTATTTCACGCAATTAGGGTTACATCAAATGTGAGGCAGGAGACCTAATGGGTCGAGAAGGGGAGTGAAGGGAAGAAATGGTGAACAGTGAAAGCAGAAGATGAAAGTTAGAATTGTAAAAGACAAAAGGATGAAAAGAACAAGCATGAAAAAAGAGATAATTTTCTGTAAGTGACAGGTGTAGACTAGAGACCAAAACAAAAGATTAAGGAGTAAATTGAGCAGAACAAACATCAGTGTCTATGTGATGTTACCACAGCAACAAGGAGATGGAGCCCATTTGTCTCCTCAAAAGACAGACCATTAGGCTAATAATAATTATATACTAGTGGCTAGGGTACATATGCATCTTTTGGTGTGTATGTCTATATCTTTATTTGTGTGTCTGTGTGTGCATAAGTGTGTCTGCATAAGTGTATGTGCATGAGTGTGTGTGTATGAGAGAGAGAGAGAGAGAGAGAGAGAGAGAGAGAGAGAGAGAGAGAGAGAGAGAGAGAGAGAGTGTGTGTGTGTGTGTGTGTGTGTGTGTGTGTGTGTGTGTGTGTGTGTGTGTGTGTGTGTGCGTGCTTGCACGCGTGAAAAAACAGGCAGCATATGGTGTTTGGGCAGCATTCCCACTGGCTGCATGGAACAACAGCCCACAGAAACGGATTACAGTATAACAGGCAAAAGCATCCACCACAGAGAGACTACTCAGAGCTGCAGCCAACGTTTACTGGAAGTGCTGCATTTGAGAACTTCCTGAACACATAACTGTAACAGCTCACAACTGGTATTCTGTTTATCTACTTCAAAACATTCAGCCCACAGTCAGCAAAGATGGTTTACATACTGTACTGTCATCACACATCCTTACACTAACAAAATGTTGGCAAAAGGGGTTTGATCTGACACGGAACCAACAGACTACACAGTCCTTAGCCCTTCAGTGGTCATTATAGTAATAGTTGTGGGCCATGTTGAGATGACCTTCATTACCCTCTAATGCAGGGCTGCGGCTAATGGAGGGCTAATTCGGACAAGACAATTTATCAAAGGAAACAAACAAACAACCTAATGATTGGAGTGGAGTCTTGATCGAGTGTCCATTTGAAGCATCATTGAAAGTGTGAGTGTGAGTGTGAGAAAATGACTGCAAAGACCTACCTCTCTTTGATCAAGGGCATCTCAAAGGTGATGTTCTCCACCAGGGTGGCGTTAAGGAGCCAGGGCTTCTGGGAAGCGTAGGCCACAGAACCCCTCCTCCTGATGGAGAGACATAGAAATGACCATCTTAGACCTGCCTGTCTAAACTACACTCAGGAACACAGGAATATTGAAATGCATTGATGTATCATGTATTGGTCTGAATACACCAAAATGCAGCTTCACAAATCCTATATTAGATTATAACTCATATTAATTAAAATAATACAAGTACAATTATTACCATTACAGTTTTTACAGTTTTAGCAAATTGTATGCATTGTACACTAATTTCCAAAATGAATATATTGTTTTAATAGAATAGCCTACCTGATATCGCCATCTCCGGCTGTGTCTTTGCAAGTCGGGCTACACACACACACACACACACACACACACACACACACACACAGAGAGAGAGGGAGACTATTGTTCACTTCTCATCAGCCAAAAAGGAATGTTCCAATAGCCAACATTAATCTCAATTAACCCCCCAGCCTCATGTGTCTGTGGCAAATGAAGTGTGCTTGTTGGAGGTGAGTAGTTAGGGCCCAGAGGCAAGGCAATAGTAGCCAGCGCTCTGTTACTGCACTGTAGTGGTGTGCTCATGGGGGACAATAAGTGTAAATCCACCAATGCTTGGAGCCCAGGACATGGAGCTCTTAAACATGATGACCTACAACATGACCTCATATCAAGTGTGCCAAATCAACCGCAGAGGTGGAAGTCAAACGATATGAAGCCACATCTAGCCAGAAATAGCACAGGCTGAAGTCAAACCTTGATCACTGCAACTTAATAGGGACTAAAACTCGCACAAGCCCAATACTATGTTAGACGTCTTAATAAGACGTCCTCTAAACATAAGCTGAAATCAGCATGATCCATATGCTGCTCTGAGCTCAGCACAGCGCACGTCCCGCAACCTGCAGGAGGTGAGTGTCCTTGGTGTGTCCTTGGCCCTGTGCTGCACAGAAGAGTGGTGGGCTGCTGTGCTGTGTGAGGTGTGAGTGTGGGGGGTGAGGATCTAACTGAACACACAGCACCTTCCATACCAACCATCTTGCTTTTGTAACCTCCAGGCACCAAGGCAGCTTAGACTCTTACAACCACACTGTTTACAACCACACACGCCTGATACACCAGGCTGACACTGACTGACACGACCCAGTGAGTCTAACTTATGATAACAAGTGTTTAAGAGCCACAATGACAGACATGGCAGTAAATATTCAGAAATACTACATCCTGCCAAAAAGACGGACGGCTTATCCCATGAGCTCATAACCAAATCCTATTACAGCACTACAGGGATTTGATGAGGCTTTGTGTGAATAAATTGCTTTTTTTTGTAGACCGGTGAGCAGGTGCTTCTCGCTAGACATGGTCAGGAGAGGTTGAGTTAGCAGAGGTTATTACTGGAGGAGAGGCAGCGGAAAACATCAAAGGTGAAGGCTTTTTATCTGAGAACAACATCCTCAACATGCCTGAAATAACAGCTAATGGCAGGGTGGTTGATGTGGGTAAAGGGACCCAGCCAATGGGAGACCTGTAAAGTGCCTCTCATAGCTTCAGTGCAAGTCCCTTACTGTTCCAAGAAATGCATTTCATGCTTTGAATTCCACTCGTATTCTCATGAGGTATGTACAGTGGTAAAGGGAAATTGGCTTGTTACCATTAACTTTGAGTATCTTAATGTCACCGTAATTGGCGTAATGCCTTCATACAATGTGCAATATAAGTGGTATGTAGCAATTAAAATAGATATAAGAATCATAAAATACCTCTCATCACCTTCTGAGTCCAGGTTGGGAAGACTGCAGAAATAAGGAAAAAATGAGATCAGTTAAGCAACTTTACATTCATACAATACTAAGTCAACAACATCTGAAAGCATAATCTGTCCATTTAACACCAATGTATGATTTTCTTCTCTGACGCAAGCAATGCATTGTTTACTTCCAAGGGACATGAAAGGCCATTATCTTTAACTCTGCTAATGTCAACATGATCGAGGAGCCATTCCAGTTATGAATAGCTGTGAGATATGCTCAGAAAACAAGACGAGGCAGTTGTGAAACCCATTATCAACAGACAGGATGGCAGCCAGCTCAGTTCATTCAGAAGCAACAGAGGGGGCTCAGAGAGAGCAGAGGCCAGAAATGGACACTATACCATTTTATACACAGTGAAATGGTGTGTTTTCTGTAGTTTGAAATGGCCTCATTACATGATAATCAGCCTCTAAAGCCTCCTAAACAGCCTCTAAAGATTTGTCTAGTAATGTGTCACTGATCTTACCACATTTGCGTTCAAAATGCTAACAGAACAAAAGCATATGCATACACACACACACACACACACACACACACACAAAATCTCACTCACACACACACACTGTCACGCACACACGCACACAAGCACCACACTAAGCAGCTGCCTCTATCACATCCCGAGGCACACAGGCATGACATTTACACCCCTTTGGCGGGCAACACATTTAGCTCTCCTTGACTTTTCAGAGACGGCGCCTCGAGAGGCACACAGAGGACACTGCACTCATTGTGTTGAGGAGGTGCTAAGTCCGTCACCACTCCATACATCCCCTGGTATGCTATGCTCAAGTATACTTAAAATGCCATGGAGCAATGCAAGGATGCTATTGAAACGAAGAGATCTGATAGCGGAAAAACAATTATCGGTCATCTGCTGGGATCACACACAATCTTCCACCAGTCACATCAGAATGATTTAGCCATGTCAGTCTTCTCTTTTCAAACACTCTTGTCTATGTCCATTCTCAGAGAAAAGCCTGATCCAAATCTGGAAGGGACGGTTCACTGACTGCGGCTGTGAGCTCTTGGCTGAAAGATCTAAATGAATCCAGACCAGTTGCTCCAGAGAAGCAACAGATGCCTTGCCCGGTTCGACCCCAGAAATAGTCACAGCATGATAAACTACTCACTCAGATGATCAGAGAGGCTCCAGGCTGAAAGCTTTATTTATTTACATATTTGTTTGTTTATTTGTGTGTTCATTCAGTCTATCTGTCTGAACTTCAACAAGCTACAGGACATCCCAACAGGAGATGGGTCTGAGTTAGCTAATGTTTTGGTTCAGACTGACTCAGGCGAGTGTTGATATGAGTGTCCAGTGCATCCAGAGTGGACGTGCCACAGTGGCATGGCACCTTAGGAGTTTGGGGACATCCAAAAGCCATTTAGACCGACTGTCTGCAAATGTCCTAATCACTCGGTGACTGATTGGGAAAACGGGAAATGAGCCGAGTCCAGTTTAGTCCAGCCCAGTTTCCCACCGCCGCCTTGGATGCCTTCGCAGAACAACACTGCCGTGAAAAATGCTAAAGATAAGGTTTTCTCGAAGGGAGGAGCGGGTACAATTTGCAGGGCGTGCCAGCTTGACTGTTGGCACTGGATGAGAGCGGAGAGAGAGAGTGACACGGAGAGAAGATCTAATGGGAAATCTGACCCTTTGCCCCCTGAGCATCGAATACAGAGGGTCCTCTTATCGCCACCAGATAATTACACACAAATAACCGTCAACGCTCTCACAGACTAAAGCTTGGCAACTCAATCCCTTCCCAAACCTCTCTCTCTCTTTCTCTCTCTCTGGCTCTCTCTCTATCTCTCTCTCTCTCTCTCTGTCTGTCTGCCACTCTCTTTCTCCTCCAGACCTTCACACCTCTTTGACACAGTAGACGCATAGCATTGCTGGGAGATCCCTTTATACAAGGTCACTGATCTTAATCATGACATCTTGCCAGAGTATAGCTCATTGAGTATCAACAGAGAAGGACATACAGAAGCTCCATATCACCCACATCATTCCCCTCTTCATCCTTCCTCTGTGGCTGAAGACTCACACTGTGTATTCACATTATGAGTATTAGGGTGTTGAGAGATTACTATGTATCAGAGCTTACTCTGCTCCACGGTCTCTAAGGCCTTCAGGGAGCAGACGCATGTAAAGTCGGCATAGTGCCGATCTCTGACAAAAATACTCTTGACAGCAGCGGAGTGCTAGAATGATCTAAGGCTAAAGGGAATAAACGTGTGGGTGGTAACGCATGCCAGAGTGACCGACATCTCACCTGTTCCAGAGGACACTCCCAGAGATTCTCTGCATCTCCCCCAGAGCAGCCAGCAGCAGGGAGGATTTCCCACATCCCACCTGTCCCACAATCATGGTGAGCTGACCTGAGGGAAAACACACACACACACACACACACACACACACACACACACACACACACACACACACACACACACACAGGCGCATACACACACACACACACACACACACACACACACACAGTAGAATACACACTATGGGTATAAGTACCAGTGTCTCCTCCAAATAGACATACTGACTAGCTATGATACAGAGTATACTTATAGTACACACACACACACACACACACACACACACACACACACACACACACACACAAATATGTCAGCAACAAATTAGTGGAGACCTACCAAATGGAATCTTTATATTAACATTTGACAGTGTGGCGGGTCCATCTACCCAGGTGAAGTATCCATTGCTAATCTGTTGAAACAGGAGGAGAAAGGTAACTAAACAAAGGCCCTAAACAAAACACGCACTCAGGGCAGAGTACATTCAACTGAGTAGACATGTCTCCACTGCACACACACACACAATGCCAATACCAATATTGTATACCAATACCAATGGCTGCCCAAAAAAGGCAGCGAAGTTCTTAGGAGTGTAATGTAATCTCAAAGCACTCAGAGCACTCAGAAACTGTGTGTGTGTGTGTGTGTGTGTCACCTTGATGCAGGTGTCCTCATCGTCCAGCGAGAGGCTCTCCTCCTCAAGGTCTCGCTGGAGTCCAAAGTTGTTCCAGTCCTCCCGGCCAGGACGCTTACGGTTCACCACCTTTAGAGGCTGAACACATACCACAGAGAGAGAGGGAGAGAGAGAGGGAGAGAGAGAGGGGGGGAAGAGGGAGAAAGAGAGAGGGAGAGAGAGAGAGAGAGAGGG
Source organism: Sardina pilchardus (assembly GCF_963854185.1). Classification (NCBI taxonomy): domain Eukaryota; kingdom Metazoa; phylum Chordata; class Actinopteri; order Clupeiformes; family Clupeidae; genus Sardina; species Sardina pilchardus. The sequence continues at coordinate 9,776,836 of NC_085003.1, read as the reverse complement.
AGAGAGAAAGAGTCAGGGAGAGAGACAGAGAGGGCACTCTAAACAGATTTCTTCAGCTAAAAATACACACACAAACACACACATACACACACACACAGGTCATTCTAGATTTCGGGGTAGGAGCCACGTCTCCGAATCAACTGAAGTATTTTAGACCCAACTAATGTATAAAATATTTGTGAAATCGGTTATTGTGATTTCGGAGTGAATCTCTCACTCATTTAAAAAAAAAGGAAACAGTAATATGATTAAAACCATACATACGATGAATATATCATGTAGACGTGCCATGATGTGGTAGCTAGTTTGAGATTAGGATGTGGCGTCAATCCACAAAATGATGGGAAATTGTTAACGTCAATTCTGTTTTTTTTAGCATTAATACAGATGCAGATTAATGATGGACAGAGTAGACTTGTCTTTCTCCATTTGAAATGTACCCACTCCATCCACACTCACCAGGGCCTGGTACTTGCTGTTCTTGGAGGAGGCAGGGGGAAGAGTGGTCCTGGGCTCCTGCTCTTCTCCGATCTCGTCACAGGAGAAGAACTCGCTAAGCTTCTGCACACTGAACCACAGCACACAGCCACACAGGGACAACGCATCAGCTTACTGGCTCTACCCAATAGAGTACTTACTGTACACAGAAAACACAGAAGCTAACTATCTCTACACAACAGAGTACGTACAGTAATACACAAGAGCAAATATTGTCTTTCATTTTGCTTATTTCATATTCGTTCTAAACAGTACTTTTTTTGCACTCACTGGTTCTAATTAATTTTTCACTGCCTATCTACTATACTGACCCACTCATTGAAATGCATATGCTGTACAAGATACAACCACCAACTGGAACTTAATTGAATAGCTCAATTCTCACGTGACATATTAACCTTGAGATTATGCAGTAAACTTGGTGCAATGCAGTATTTTGTACATCATAGTACTGTATAACAGCTGTCAACCCCATGTTCCTCAGTGATTAGTCTACAGTACAGTGTTTGTATGCCTGGCCTGTGTGTGTGTGTGTGTGTGTGTGTGTGTGTGTGAGTGCCTGTGCACATTTTTGTATGTGTGTATGCTTTTGCCAGTGCACTGATAGACTTATATCCAGCCAACACTTATATCATAAGATCGTTTCGACTTACTTTAATAAGTTTGACTTATTCTAAGACATCTTTATCAAGACAAATTTGCTTAACGCACCGGCAGCCAAATCTGTCTTAAAATAAATAAATTATTATCAAATGAAGTCAAATGTTTTTTGCGCTAGGTAAGTATCTTCATATTTAAAAAATACTAGCTAGATTAATATAAGATGAATAGCACTTGTTTAGACAAGATGTTTCTGCAGTGTCATAATAAACTACAGCTGCTTTACCCAACTCCCAGGTCCCTAAATACCTTCATAAATAACGCTGCTTGATTACCTGCACTCTTCCCCACGAGACCAGCCTACAGTATGTTCACTAACTACAATGTCTCACAAACAAAATGCATACAGAATACCAATCATATAAAATACAGCAAAGAACAAGCTTTCCACTTCCCAAATACAGACACATAACCACAAATATATAGTGGCCTTTGCAATGAAGTGACGTAAAAGTAAACCATCCATGATTTACACCAGCATTCTCTTCTCCGTAAACATTCCCAGCGGCTTGCTGTCTCACACACACACTGTGGGACTACAGATGCTTTAGACAGTACTTATTCATTGCTGGTTGCCAAGTTACTGGGTCTATATGATATGACACACACAACCCATGGTGTATTCATGTTATTTCTACCATATTCTTGTCCTTCACAAGGATGGCTTCATTTGCCCTATGGTTGCCATTCATCCATCACGACAGTTCTGAAGCAGTAAACACGTTTACTCACTGTTGTACGTGCACAACAAAAACTATGATATGCCACTGAAAATGTGAGGGCTGAGAGTTCTAAGACCAAAACAGTGAACCCTGGCAGTGACCGATTCACCCCCTCTGCACTCTGTGGGATCAGAGAAACACTCTCAGTCTCTTGTTTACACCTGTTACAAGCCCGCTTGGCTTATCTACCTCTCTCTACTGTCGTAAGAGGCCCTGGTTATGACCCTTTTATACGCCATTAGTCTGTCGTTAATGTCAGATATAACCACTGACTTCTAAACTATTTTCCACATCATTTACTTTTTTAATGACACTGCAACAGGTTTAGGGTACTTTCATTATTTGACTTACCCCCCAAACTCATTTAAATTCAACCTTAACAGGTTTATCATGCTCAAACAATATCTACAATAAAACTATTTGTGTCTGCCTGTCAAAGTGCACCAACGTCACGTCCTATTATTTTCCCATATTGGTCCATTCCAGATCATAATGAATCCTCCATTGTGCCCCACCTTGCTTTACCAAAGCATTATCAATGTGGCTAACCCAATAGGCAGGACCTCAGCATCTTGGCCAATTATAAAAGCTTTTACTCTGCTACATAGTACAGATAATTAACCTCCCTTGTCAGACAGTAAATTGGAAAGCACTTACAGAGCACTAACACCCATTAGCATCTCAAAAGCATAGCAGCCAGCAAAAAAGTCAAGAGCCAAACCAAAGAAAGAGAACAAAGGCCACAGTAAGAATAACAATTCAGTCACAGTAATAAGCAGCTACTTCAAAAGGCCTCAAGTCAAAAGCTTTCATAACTTCATTATTTATTATCATACTAATTGCATTTTACTCAGTCAAACATATGAAGCATGGCTATATAATTGATTAATTGATTAATTAATTAACCGATTGATAGATTGATTGATGGATTTACTGATAATACAATATTGTCAAATAATATAAAAATATACATCTTGAGTTATTTGATAAACAAGTTTACTTCATTAGTCCTACAACTGAATAACAGCTTTCATCTTATTGTGCTATAGCTTCAGCTACATAATACAGATAGATCATTAGAATAATGAATTAGAATAATTCATTCCTGTATGTTTAGCACAAATGTGAGTTAGTCAGAACTCTGCATGATTGTGGCGTTCACCTGACCAGGCCTTTGACGGTGGAGCGCACCACGCTGGAGAGAAGGAAGAGAGGCGAGACCAGGATGTGGAAGAGGGACAGGGAGGCAAACGCCACAGCTGGAGACAGACTCGCATCCTCCGAGATGTGAACGTGGACCACGAACGTCTTCACAGGCAAACCAAAAAGACTCATCAACAGGGTTTCAAAGATACTGTACATTACCGTAATTTCCCAACTATTATCCGTGGCTTGTACATTGATTTTGCAACATTTCTTCTGCTATGAGGTTAATACATGGGGGCAGTTAATACGGTATTAATATGGGTTTCTTCTTCTGCTTCTTTTAACATGCATAAAACACTGTCCTTATAATATTGTAAAGGTGCTATGAGGTGTTCTGTAGGCTTTGAGTTGTCGCAACCAAATGGCCTTCTTCTATTTACTTGCACTACATTAACACAGTGTCTCAAAAAGTGATATTACAAAGAACTGGGCTAAGCACAAATAGGAAAAATAAGGAGATATTTAAACCACAATGGGAGCATAACAGTGTGCAGGCATCTCTTTATTTTTTCATAGTTGGCTCAGCCTTGTACCAAGCACCTGTTTAATTTTCTGTAGATACGGGTGCACTTTCATTCATTGACTAAGCACAAATAGACCCATTGCTACCCCCAGCAGTACAGTATTGGCAATGGCTGAACGGCTTAGCATAGGTAATGACCCTCTGAGGTACTCAGATACCCATCATCAGTGCTTCACATTAAAGCAACACTATGTAACATGTTTTTATTGCGCAATTAGCTGTGGCGTCTTCTTCAAATTCATTCTGATGATATATGGTCACAATAAGGACAAGACAATACGGTGTTGTTTCCACTCTTATTGGTATTAGCAATCTTCTCGCAGTGCCAATAACGCTTTGGATGGTGTTGGAAAGGGTTTTTTTTGTGTCTTTTAGTTAGCTAAAACTCACATACTGTTGCTTTAAGTGAATCTGACATTGCACAGCAATCACAAATAGTCTCATTTCCATCCATCGGTATGGCAGGGGAAGTCTTGCTGAAGGGCTTAGTGGAGGTAATTAAACTTTGAGGTGCTCTTTGAAATGTGAGCAGAGGCAGACTGTCCAGGCCTGACACATTTGGTGGCCTGCCAGTTTCCTCTCAAAATGACCTTAGACACACACAGCTATCTTCTCAAAATGCCCTTCAGCTGACAAAACACACCATGTTCTGCTTGACTACAAAGGTACATGTTTGAATAAGCTAGGAAGTAACTGCCAAGAGGAAGTAGAGTTGCTATAATAACTCGTCTTAAATCAAAAATATACTTACGGTAAGAACAGCTGCGATTGGGATGGCTGTATTCATGAAAACTGAAATGGCAGAGAGGTCAGCTAAATGAATACCTTCAGGCACACACACGTGGCTCCTAATAGCTCTGCCAGAATCACTGAGATACACAGTATTAGCAGACACTGACAGATTCCTACTGACTGCTTCAATTGATTACTTGATCTGGCCAAAAAAAACTGTGTAAAGCTGTTCAATTCTACCTTCATTAAAATCAAGTTAATTAAATAGCCACTAGGTAAACTGAATAAAAATGGATGTGATGTGTGGGTGAGTGTGTCAGAGGTCTTACTGGAGATGGAGGTGTAGAGGGCGAAGCTCTGCAGGCTGGTGAGCTCCTTCTTGCGTGTCTCCTCCACGCTGCCGCAGAAGATGTGCTCCCAGGCGTAGAGCTTCAGGAGCTTGATGCCCCTCAGCAGCTCGTTGGTCTTCTTCAAACGCTCATTCGAGTACTCCTGTGGGACGGCATCCGTTGGGAACAGGCAGTGAGGCAGACACCTAAACTCAGACACCTGATTTCAGAGCTATCTTCTCCACAATCATTATCTACAACTACTCTTAACTTGCTAAATTGCTAAAGTCTCCTTTCTGAGACAGAGGGAGGGATTGTCTGGCAGAATGCCAGGCGACTGAATGGAATACATACTGTAAATACTAAAAGCTTTTCTTTGGTCACATATTGACCTACCTCATGAATACCTATTCAAAACAACAACATTGTGTCTAGCTGTGTCTTTAAACTGCCAAGGAAACTTACCAAAGTACTTTTTTGTGCTTCAGACAACTTGGTTGCCACAAAGTACTGCACTGGGGCCAGGAATGCAATGACGGTGGCTCCAATCAAGGCACTTATACCCAAGAGGTAGTACAACAGAATCACTCCCACAACAATCTGGAAGAGTGGGGACAACAAGTTTAGTCACCAGCCGAAGAGCAGATGGCATAAAAACACCATGCAGATGCCCAGGGATATTGAAGACATCCAAATTAGAAAGCAGATAGCTAATCATAAAGGCAACATGGGACTGCTAAATGTTCTTTTGTAGACAGCGTGACTGAATTGAAAATTGGGGTTTAAATGTTTAATGCTAGCACACAATAATAGAGCACAGATGTTGCTAACTTATTACAGTACATTAATTATTTTCCTAGACTGAGTCCCTGTGGATAGTCACACATGCAGATGTATGGGTGGGCTGCCTTAAACTAACACAATGTAGTTCCTTTTCCTCAAACAAACAGCTTCCAACTCATTTCGATGGTACACTGACTTACAACACGGAGAATGGAGTCTATGACATTGTCACTGTGTGCCTGGGACATCTGGCACTGCACTACAGTATGTAATGTTTCTACTTTTATCTACAATTAAAAGCACAGGGTGTGGATGCCTCAGCTATAGAGCTTAATACTTTTACTGAATTGCCTTTGATTGATATCATCAATAATTCAGTGCAAAGCTTGGATTCCTTTCCAAAATTGAAGTCAGTGGATCTCAGCCATACCAAGTTGCACTGCCATTTGAGTCCCTCTAGTCCTTGTCTGCATACAGACAACATATCTGGCACTGAATGAGACATTTTGAACAAGTCCCTCCGAAAGTTGGCTTCTTAGAAAATTGTAGCTCTCCACACTAACGTTGGCCCTTCTCCCAGCTCAAAGCCTGAACTGTATCCAGGACTGATGAGGACAGATCTCTCTCCACTGGATGAGACACCTCAACTGTGTAATGCCAAGCCTGCTTCAGAACTGGCTAATGAAGGCAGTGGGGAAAAGCACTGGCTTTAGCGGTCGATCTTAATTAGCTGCTGCCTGGTGTCATCAAAGTGCAGTGAAGTACAAAGCTGACCTAACACACTTCATCATAACAAAGAGCTTGTAGAGTTCTCCACAGGGATCCTCCAAACATCTACTTAAAACATTCTAGAAACAAATGAGTCCATTATCTTTACTAATCATGTGACACCAGGACAAGTGGCTGAAGCACACTAGAATGAAGGATGGAGGATCACTTTCCCCATAACTGCAATTCAGTCTGGCTGAGGGGATTTAGGGCTTTACCATGCAGTAAGTGGGTGAGAGGAACAGACCAGAGCATGGAGAACCATGGGGATACAGTTAATGAGAGGAGGGAAATGGGACATCGGGAGAAACAAAAGGGACTGCTTTTGATTTCATTACAGAGCTCAAAACATTTCTTAAAAGCACAACACATGGATAAAAGTGACATTTCAACTAAGATGCATTGAAATCTCAGTTGGTGAGGTTTTTCTTTTTTTTTTGTAAAGAAATGATCCTCAAATGAAATCTACATGTGAGTTTTGAGATTGGCAGTTATTTTTACATTGGTCCAGTCTATCTTCAGTTTGAACCTAGAATGGCTTATGTCTGGAAACTGCTCATGCTGCCAAGCAGAGAAGAGACGGAGCTGTGCCTGCCCCTGTCTATGGCCTGCCCTGGTATCATCACCTCATCAAAATAATCTGTGTGGGACTGTGGAGTGATTCGGCAAAACCTTAGATCAAAACAGAGGAAATGGAAACCTCAATAGCCTTTGATACGGATGCAGCTTGTGAGTTGCTTGTGATAAGATTGAAAAGGTTACACGATTAATATTACATCCTTTGATGACCATCTGCTATGTCCACCTTCCATCAACAAAGTCAAGATTGCTTTCTTGTGTGACCCCTCATTTGTAAAATGATTTACCAACTGATCCTCCTTCTCTGGAATTGTGGTTTGTATATTTATGATTATTGTTATTTTGCTGTTCTATTCCTTATATTTAGGGTACAACTATTCATCATTTAGGGTACAACTATTTTAAACTGTTCATTTTAATGTGAATTTAATGTTTATTGAGTCACGTTGGACAAAAGCATCTACTTTTAGCATTCTACAGCTACTCCAGTTCAGTAGCACTGATTTTGGTCATTTCTTTTCCTATTAATAGTACTGGGCCAGATCCATGTAAAAAGTAAAAAACGGGCGCATTTCACCTTTAACTCAATCAATGTAAAATAATAACTATTCTATTAGTACCATTTAAAACTGATTTTTACAGAGACTTAGGCAATTAAGTCAATAACAGCAAATGAATTAAAACTGAAAGTACAACTATGGGATATTTACAAATATATCTACCATTTCAACTGAACCAAACTTAATAATGGACAGTAGCAGACAGCTGTATATTCCTCAGAAGGGATTACAATGTAACGCCTACTGTAAATAGACAGACAACAAATTTGACCAATAAGGTCAAAGCAGTGTGTTATCTACCGGTGTGTTAATCACTGCTGCTTGTTTTTGCAACGTACATTGACAATTGCTGTGCGCGAAAATTAACCTCACAAGAAGTATTTAATCGGCTGACTTACTTGAACTGGCATGGCCCAGAGGTTTGGACACAAGAAGAAGAACCACATGAGCTGATTGATGTCGATGGCGACCAGGTTGCATATCTGACCCACGGTCATCTCACCCATCGACAAGTTGGACGTGCAGAGACGCATAATCTTGTTGTAGACCTTCGTCTGGATTGGACAACAACAAAAAAAAACTCGCTTTTAAATGCAGGTGTAGGAAATGTGTAGGTACCGTAGACATACATCTGACTCAATATATATATGACAATATAGTCCATGTCTAACATTTGTTCTAGAGTTAAATTAGGATAAAATTAGGACAAATTCTTGCCAATATTCACCTGGACTCGGGACACTGTTACCATCATTCAGCTGGAACTTAGCTAAATGTACGAGAGTATGGTACAGTAGGACCAGGGAATGTGTGAGAGTATGGTACAGTAGGACCAGGGAATGTACGAGAGTATGGTACAGTAGGACCAGGGAATGTATGAGAGTATGGTACAGTAGGACCAGGGAATGTACGAGAATATGGTACAGTAGGACCAGGGAATGTATGAGAGTATGGTACAGTAGGACCAGGGAATGTATGAGAGTATGGTACAGTAGGACCAGGTTCTGTCTAACTGTGTTCAGTGACGACACCTTCTGTGTGGTCTGGCTGAACTGCTGTAAATGCTCCCCACTGGTATTGTACCTGCACGGCTCCTCTGAGGTTGATGCCGTTCTCGATGGCCACGTAGTAGGAGGCCTGGAGGAAGGTCCTCTGCAGGAGCAGCGCCGAGAACAGCAGCACGGTCAGGACGTAGGCATTGGCCAGGAACTCCCGCGATGAGATGAAGTAGACCCCCAGCAGCTTCACCTGACCAACACAGTGACCCCACGCATCAGCATTCAGCATCAGCATCAGCATCAGCACTCAAGCAAGTACAACCTTTGCACGCATGCACGCACCCACGCAGGCACGCACGCACGCACCCACGCACGCACACACCCACACAGGGCACCCACGCATCAGCACTCAAGCAAGTACAACCTTCAAACTAAGGAAAACCAAGGGTCCTTTAGAACCCTCTCTCAACTGTCTCTGGGAAAACATATGGAGATTGCACATGTAAACGTATACACATACACATTGCATGCACATACGCACGCACACAATTGAATTTGAATTTCCCCTTGGGGATCAATAAAGTATCTATCTATCTATCTGTCTATCACAAACACACAAACACGCACGCATGCACACACACACACACACACACACACACACAGGGCAACATTCTCCCAGTCTCCATCCATCCCACCCTTAATATCCATCAATCAAATTGATGCCACGTTTAAGTACTCCGTGTCAAACACCTGATTGTAAAACTTTGGCTCCTCAATTTTGCTCGCATTTATTACCTGCAGTTACGTATTCATAAAACACTCATGAATGGTGCTGTTCGAGAAAATCCTACGGCGTCACTCTGTGATCTTTCATCAATCGATGAGTCATCATTCAATGTTGCATCTCAATGCACTTGCACCCACACTGGCTCCTATTTGCCTCCAGTTAAATGCGGATGTACTGAATGACTCACAGGACAGGTCAATGCACACACACACACACACACACACACACACACACACAAACACATCCCTGATGGTCTCAGATGAATTGAAAGTGTGACCTTGGCACGGCAAGCACATTGCTGCCCCGATTGAAAATGCAGAGGAGGGGGGCTACTAAAGGCTACAGCAGCAAGGACACTCTGGCTCCAGACTTCCTGATGTGCAGTGTCTCGTTTAATCAGCAACCTAGAGCCGTCCTCTCTCCTTCCCAATCCCACTGCTCGTTACACATCACGCCAAACACGATGTCCGATTGCCCTCATCACACAAGTGACGAGGTGGCTTTTGAGGATGTGTCCTCAGGGTGAGTAATCACAGTGCAGCCTGATTGAAGGATTCCTGGTAATTGAAGAGGAGGTATCTGCTGAGAGGATAATAGCCTCGGAGGCAGGGCTAATTTCCTTGTTACTATCATATTAATTTCATCAGTTTATATCATATTAATTTCATCAGTCCATATCACAGTAATTTCATCAGTCTACCAACACCAAAGGCAAGTCTGACCTCTAGACTTGCATGAGGTCTCCTTAGCAACAGCCTCCTGGCCTCGAAAACAATAGAGACCTCAGCAGGAAAAATATGGATATCATATCAGGAACCTTGTTCTTATCATGTATGGTGCATGTGTGTCAGGATTTATGAAACAGATTCCACTGCTGGCGTGACGGCTGGCACCCATAAAATGTGCCCATGTGACAGAACAGGCTAGTAATATTGCACCTAACTGTCTATGATAGAACAAGGCGATGCTCTATCTGGCATCTGGCATCTTTCCATCTCTCTCTCTCCCTTTCTCTCTCTCTGTCTCTTTCTCTCTCTCTCGCACTCTCTCTCTCTCGCACTCTCTCTCTCTTTCATACCTTATATCTATCCTCTCTGTGGGCAGAGGGCTGGTCCAGCCAGATTATAAATAAACCCTGTTGTAAATTATTTATAAGCACTCTGACATTTATCAAGTTCATTCAGCTCTCATTCTCTCATTTAGATCCTTTCTGAGCCTCATACTATTACCTCATGAAAAATGCAGCACAATTTCATATTTGTCTGAAAATGCAATGGGGAAAATGGCTAACAAAAAAATAACACTAATGGTCTTAAAACTAATGGTCTAAGTCGAGAATTATACCAAAAGACTACCTGAAGTGATAATGAGGGGAAAACACCTTGAAATTACACATAATTTGAAATCTATGTCCATGCATATGGTAAGGAGGTACTGTAAATGCGTACTGTCTAATCATTATTGTCTGGTGGCATACACAAAATATCTATTTGTGTCTGACATGAGAGGATCTGTATACATGGCCAATTGGCCATGAGTTGTTTTGCTCTTCAGTAATGGATGGAGGTATACTATACTGTACATGGCCATGAGTTGTTTTGCTCTTCAGTAATGGAGGTATACTATACTGTACATGGCCATGAGTTGTCTTGCTCTTCAGTAATGGAGGTATACTATACTGTACATGGCCATGAGTTGTTTTGCTCTTCAGTAATGGAGGTATACATGGCCATGAGTTGTTTTGCTCTTCAGTAATGGAGGTATACAGTACATGTCCATGAGTTGTTTTGCTCTTCAGTAATGGAGGTCAGTGTGGTGCCAGAACAGCTCACTGCACCCTGGAAACAGACACTCTATCATAACCTCCCCGGGGGGCACCTGGTGTCTGATATTTGAGGCTTAGACAGCAGGGTACCGGCCCCATAAATCTTTGATGAGTTGGCCTGCCAACAGACAGTGGCACCTGCGGGCACCAACACGGATATGAACACCGCTGACCGCCAGAGACGGAACATGACCACCAGCGCAATGCCCTAAAACCCAACAAGGAATTCTGAGTCACTGAGGATTGTGACTCAGCTGTCCAGAGAGTACCTCCTCTCCTGGCACTATCACCACCTGGACATGCTTAATCTAGCACATACCACTTCACTATCCCCCTTCTAGAACGGTCCCTCGCAGTGCATCTTGAACGTGTCCCTTTTTTGTAACTCACTTTGGATAAAAATGTCAGCTAAATGACTAAATGTAAATGTAATTGTGATGTGTAGCAAAGGAAGAGTGGAACCATCCAGGTTTATGGAGTAAAAGAAAATGCACCATGGCTGTCATGCTAAAGACCCAGAGTCATTGGTAAGAGACAGTATGGTAATAATAATGACAATATCTTACACTCGGCAGAACGTGGAGCCAAACGCGACTCAAGTTTTGTCTCTATCTTGCATTCAAGGCAGTGAGGAATTTTTCACCATGCACTTCAGTTGAAAATGAAAATGGTGAACTAAAGAAATTGCTATGGTCAGGCGTATTATTGCCCATAAATAACCAAGTGTAAAAATGTTTTATCGCTGCAACGAAGTTTGGATGAGTGAAAATAATAGGTGAGTGAGGATGCATGTAGGCTATACTCTGCTAGTCACACACACGTTTTAGTTACGCAACGTTAAGTGGAATCCTCCTGTTGCATAAACAGTCTTGCGTGCAAGCAGATTCCTTCAGCTGCGTTAAAATACTAATGCGCTGTTTGATGTTGCGCTTCTTGCTCTTAAAGGGAGTAACAGATGTTACTCTTATTGGTTAAAAAGACATTATGATTAAAAAAACACCCATGACTGATGAAGAAACATAAGAACAACCTTATTCAAAAATGTGCTTGGCGTCTGGCGAACTTATTACGCTGTCAATCAAGGCAGTGATTTTGGACTGGCCACCCCCTAAATGTATTTAAACCATCCACTTCAGACTGTGCATTTCAGATCATAAAATAGAGTTCTATAGAGTGCATACTCAACTGCACTGAGCGTACTCATCTTAGATATTCATCTCAGGATGAATAACAGAGCTCAAAGATATTTAAAAAAAAAAACTTAAATGCAAATGGTTCTTAAAATAGATGTATTCTCGAAATGTGCTGTCTCTCTCACCGGTGGCTGAATGGTGCGGTTCTCCTTGCTGATGTGGTGCACGATCCCGGAGATGCAGAGCGGCCCGGCGAAGCCCAGCAGGTCAGCCATGAAGCGGTAGGAGATGCTGAGGATCAGCGGCCTGCCGAACGCCTTTCGCAGGGCCTTCCAGATCCACTGGGATCCCTGGGGCTGACTGCCCTGAGGCCTCTGGAGGAGGGGGGGAGAGGAAGAGGAGGATGGGAAGGGAGAAAGAGAGAGATGAAGAGGGAGATAACAAGGGGGGGATAGAGAGAGGGGATAGGATGAGGTGGATGGGGAGGGGGAGGGGGAGGGGGAGAGGAGAGAGACAGTGAGGAAGATGAAGAACAAGAGGGAGAGGAAGATGACAAGTGGGAGTCAGAGAGAGGAAGATGTGGAGAATAACAAAAGAAGAGAGGAACAAAGGGAGAAGGGGGAGGAGGAGAGGGCAGGATTTAGAGAGGAGAGGAATGTGAAAATCATAAAAGAAAGACATGAACTCTCACACAGAAAATGTATTTTCTTCCAGGACTAAAACACACTGAAACTTTAGTGTGCTATGTACTATGAACATAAAACATAATAATTCTAATGATACATTTCTATTAGTTCTATTTCTATCCAGTCATGTTTTTGAATGGTTGTGCATCATTCCCTCAGTTTGCCTTGAGATGACCGGTTTTCTAAAGATACAAAGCTTAATGCTAATCGGTGAAGTGTCCCTTTAAAATCCATTGGATTTCGAAGTAATTCATTTTTGTCATAAGCTATATTTTGTTTGGTCTGTGTTCATGACAGTAAGATACAGTATGTATTGTATTTATCTGTCATATAACTCAGACAATAGGCACAATATGTATGCATTCACTCAATATACAGTATGCATGCATCTCTTAATGCAAATGCAAAAAAATCCTTTTACATATTTCTCCACCATACACCTCACAGCGCAGCTTGAATAATACAATTCTGAAGAGTTTGAGTTGACCTGGATTGAACTGTAGGCCTAGTTTTTGACAATTCTGCCAAAAAACACTCATAAAAATATGCTGCATTTTTTCCCTCTCTCACACGTAATACTGCCATTGCCTAAAGCTGTCAAACATCCTGGCTCCCCATCCGACACAAAGTCCCCATATCCGGCCTCCCACCAGTCGCCCCCAACAGCGAGCCGGAGTGCGTCCCTTCTAAAGCTCATCCTCCCTCCAGCCCTGGGCCCTGATCAAGCCATTTGTTTTCATTTGAAGGAGGACGTGTCACCCGAGCCGGAGCACAAGCGCTGTGAACTCGTGGAGGCGCGGGGGGGGAGGGGGGGGGGGGGAGGCACGGAGTGCACAGCGGTCGCCTGGAGCAGACGTGACTGCTCGCATCGTCTGAAAACATCCTGGACGCGTGAGCCGTGACGCTGACGCACCCCGCGGCGGCTTAGTGCATCCGGAGCATCCGTTTTACCTGGAGTTCAAAGAGGGGGTCGCCGTGGTGACGGTGCACGCACTCCGTCTTTCCCTCGTTCGCTCTCTCGTTCCCATGGAGTTCCTTCACCCCTCTAGGGGTCAAAAGGGTCCCCGCGTTCACAGTGGAAATGGGATCAGGGTCCCCACTCTCGGCATCCCAGAAAGAAAATATAGAGGGGGGGTTGGGGAGGGAGGGGAGTGCCTGTTCGCACTGTCCACGTAGCCTGGGCTCACACCACAACAGTGGAAAACCCTCACCCTGACCCTCAACCCCCCCACCATTACTCTACACTGTACTGTGGTTACTGCGTCGTCTGAACCCCCCCCACCACCACCACCAACTCCACCACACACACACACACACACATTCAAATCTCCATCAAAGGTCTGCATGGTGGAGTGGGGTGGTTCGGGTGGTGGTGTGGGGTCACGGATGGATAGGAAGTGGGGGGTGTAACATGGAGGGGTGGACGTGCTGGGGAATTTCACATGGTTTGTTTGCCGTGGAAAGGTTGCTCTTCCTGTGTTCTTCCTTCGGATTGGCTGACTCCGGGTCAGAACAGGTCAGTGGTAGAGAACAGAGCTTCAGGACGTCATTCAAAAGCCAAGGACCAGCGTGATGTTCATCTCTATGTGTCTCAAGGGATACTACAGCATTAACAAGACGAGTAGATTAATGGGCATGATGAAAGAAGCGTAATAATAGGCTATTTAATGATGCTTATAAATGTCATACTATGTTTTAAAATATATTGTGGGGGAGGGGGGCGGGGGCCTTCTACAGTGGAGGCTACAGCGTCCATACCATGTTTGGGTCCAAGTGCCCACAGGGACCAGGTTCAAACCCGACCTGCGGTCAGTTCCCGATCCCACACCATCTCTCACTCCCACTTACTTCCTGTCAAACTTCACTGACCTATCCAAATAAAGGCAAAAAGCCCAACAAATATACTAAGAAAACAGCAAAAAATATGATGATTGGGAGGGTAAAATGTCATTTTCCCCCTTCTTTTTATGAAGAAGTCTCCAAGGCTGTTTATTCTTTCAGCAGCTGCAATAAAGTCAACCTTGACCTGGATCTCAAGAGTGCAAGAGTGCGTCAGAACAATACAATTGTGAAAATAAGAATTCAGATGGGACTGAATGCAAACACCCAAGAGTATCACAAACACACACAAATGCTTTTTTCCCCTTTTTTTAAGCATGGGAGATGCCTCTAAATACTAAATACTGCACACGATCACAGCTTGTCAGTTAATCAGATCAGATGGTTTATGAAAGCCATTATTTGTGAAAAAGGTTGCCAGTTCAATTTAATTGCAAATTCCACTGCTGGTATTGGGGAATTGATTGCTGCTTGATAGGTATTGATTGCTTAAGTAGTGTCTTGGGCAGTGCAAGCATATCTGCAAATTTCCCTTGCAACTCCAGTCAGCTTACGCCAGAAACTAGCTAATGTGGTTAACCTGCTAAACCAACTGCTAATGCTATATCACCATAAAACAAATGTGGGATCTGAGATTCATAAGTGCAGAATGACTTGTAAATCTCAGAACAAATGCCCTGCTATTTCTTAAGTAGGGTTCATATCACAGATTCCCGACGAGACGAGACGCGACATTCTAAAACCTTGCAACTGCGACTAAACATGTTGAATGCTCTGCGATGGCTTTGCGACGGCTTCCAACTACGTTCAACATTTAATTCACGCCGTCAGTCAGTCTCATTCCGTCGGGAATCTTTGCTGTGAATTGGGCTTTATAATAACAAATGTCAAAATGTTTACCATGGCTATATACTATAATGAACAGTGAGACCTTTCCAGGCTATTAAAGGTATATGCAGTTTTGTCCTTTCCCCCTGGACGCAGACAAGCTGTTATATTAAAGTAAAAAAAAAACTTGCATAGGATGCCTTTAACAGCAAACATGGCATAGCCTACCCTCTGATCCTCGAAAACCTTGCGTAGCTTCAGGTAGTTGGTGAGCGCTCGCATGGCGATGGGGAGCTTGCCGAGGACCTTGAGGTCGATGGGTCGGCGATGTGCGTTGGTGATGAAGGTGTTCATCCACCAATATGTGCTTTTGGACAGCAGGTTGACGAACGGCTGCAGGAATCGGACACCCAGGTCCTGCAGGTCCTCTGGGGGCTTGACCTCTGTGGCTTGCTGGAAGCAGACGTAGCGCTGCAACACAAGACCAGCGCAGGATATCAGTGCACAACACCTACTAATATAAAGCAAGATGATCATTATAATTACACAGAACATTAATAGTGACAGATGCACAGGCATACCTTACATACATGCTTTCACAAACAAGCTCTAAAACACATACTGTACATAAATCATGGTAACATGCTGGTACACTTGTGGCATATCTAATACACAACTGATGGTACTGGTAGCACTAGGATTACACTAGCTTAGACCCAACTATTAGCCTGAAACCACATTACACTTCCACGCAGATGACACATTAACACAGAGAATATTTATAGTTCAGACAGCAGGTAGTATAACCGTATGCAAACACCAATATAGATGTAACAGAGATCATGTTATAGTGCTGTATCATATTACCACACAGGATGCACATGAGGCTAGCAGCGCTCACAGTAGCCTGTGCAAAGCTCCCAGACTGGAAGAGCACACAGAATCAAACACTTACACCATAAACAGTGTATACTGTACATGCATAATCTCTTATACTTACTCTCTGACACACACACACACACACACATAGATACATACACAGACACACAGACACGCACATACACACATAGACACGCATGCGCACACACACACACACACACACACACACACACACACACACACATATGTATACAAATACAAAACATACATACATACATTCAGAGAGAGAGAGAGAGAGAGCAATACAAATGCCACATTGTAAGTGTCCTGCATTTAGCCACAGCGCTAGTTACAGCTACCAGCTAGCCCAGCTCATAAAGTCTAACAGTTTATTTTGAGTGTCCTTGGTCAACTTGTAGCCGTCCTCTGCAAATGTGGCAGTGGCCTTTGCAGCTGAACTGTGGAGAGCATGATTTACTTTCACACTGCATGCGTGGGCTCAGGATGCTGTTGACTCAAGGCTAATGCTAATCCACTAGGATCAAGGGAGCACTCACAAAGCACAGCACTGCCCTTAGTAGTGTGACTGGGTCAAAATGCAACCCTAAAAAGCATAGGGTCAATATGTGGGTTCTATTCAAACACAGACCCTAACTGCATATCTCGGCAGTAGGACTTCATTTGCAGATTGATTTTACGACCAGCAGTTGACATGAATCAGTCCATACAGCATTTTGTTGGTAGTGGGTGTCTTTGTTCTTGAATGTCATTGAAGGTCATTCCCTCCATTTACTTTAAAGGTGAGTGCTTTTTTGTGCGTAATAGCATGACATGCAGCTCACAGAAAATCTGAGAGGCGGACGTCAGCGCTTTCCTGAACCTCCATTTAGTCCTGACCTGCATCACAGCCACTTCCTTGAAACTGCTGATGACGTGCCTCCACACAGAAAGCTTTTTTTACACACTAAACGGCGCGGGTAAGGCCATGCATGTTTCAGGACATTTACATTATTGCACTCCTTTGCAGGTGCTGTGCCACTTTAACATATGACAAGCTCCTACTGTAGGTAGCCAGCTTGCAGCTTTTAGAAAGAAGTAGGTTACATCCAGTGTCAGATTGATCAGACGATTTCATTCCATGCATATGGGAACAGCCACCGCACGGCCAGCTATTTATATATACTGCACTGCTGGAAGAAACCTACTGCATTGGCTCACAGCTTGAGGTTTACCATGAGCAATAAACAGGTCTTGTTTGGATAGCAATAAATAACGCTGCTTAAGTGGTGCCATTACAGTAAGATAAGCGTGGGCAATGGGTCCTTTAAAAGATAAATTAGATCTCTGGTGATCTAAGAATAACTACTCTGACTTATAGAAGGTCCGAGATTTAACTCATAGATAGAGCCCATAGATGTATTTCTAACATGAGAACTGAGACAGAGGAAAATCTGAGAAAAAATAATATACATACACATTCACACACATACACACACACACACACACACACACACACACACACACACACACACACACACACACACACACACACATACACACACACACACACACACACACACACAGACACACAATAGAGACAAAACCCCACACATTTTCTGTTCTCCCAGCCAACTTCACTTTTCTCTGCGCTCCATCACATTATCAGCATGACCTGACAGTGTGTGCATGTGGACACGGGGAGGTGAATGCACCCTGCAACGAACCACACGGACACAAACCCCCTGGAGTCAGCTGGCAGTCTGCCTGCACCACTACTGCCCACGCACACTGAACACTTTAGTTAGGTCCTTATTACTGTATCACCATAGCCGACATGATCATGAGTACCATCATACTCATCAATAGCATCATGATCATCAATAGCATCATGATCTTCAATAGCATCATGATCATCAATACCATAATCATCAATAGCATCATAATCATCAATAGCATCATGATCATCAGTACCATCATGATCATCAATAGCATCATGATCTTCACGTAACTCTATAATAGTACCACACACTGACAGTAGACTGGGGGTGATCATCACAACACAAGTAAAAGAAAAGCCGCTCCTTTAGAGAGAGAAAATGTCCCTCTGATCTAAGACAACATCAGGCCAATAACTTGCATCCAATATTGGCTGAGTTGCTTTGTC
>NC_085003.1:9728337-9753337 GCF_963854185.1 Sardina pilchardus | reverse complement strand
GTGTGTCTCTCTGTGTGTGTATGTGTGTGTGAGTGTGTGTATGTGTGACACTGAGCAATTCAACAAGCAGAGCGAAGGTGTGAAAAGCCTACCCGTCGGACACGATGCCCTCGGCGATCTCACACACCAGGACGAAGAGCAGGATGAAGGTGAGGATCCAGCGCAGGTTGTGTCCAGGGAAGTGCAGCCAGGTGCTGTGATGGATGTGCACCTTGGAGCTCTGGCTGCCCCAGCCTGCAAACAGGACGGACGGACAGTCGGTCAGTTAGTTAGTGACCTTGTGCACCCTTCATTTCTGCACACACCGCAAAAAAAACCCCAGCTTATCTAATCACATCTGAAAACGATTAATTGTACAGTATATCAAAAAAATCTAGCTGGGCCCCAGTTGTGGCGCTACTGGCTAGGGCACCTGCACCGCACGCCAGCGACCCCGGTTCAATTCCTGCCCCGAGGTCCTTTCCGGATCCCACCCCTGCTCTCTCTCCCACTCACTTCCTGTCACTCTCCACTGTCACTATCAATAAAGGCATAAAAACGGCCAAAAATATTATAAATAAATAAATAATATTTATTATAAATAATATAATCTAACTGGTATTGTTTTCAGTATAAAGAGACTCATCATCATGTGACGTAATTTAAGAAGAGTTTGACTATTTTATTTCATCCTGAAAACAAGCAAATTGCTTTGCCAGTGCGTTAAGCAAATTTGTCCTAAAAACAAGTACATTTGACTGTCAGTGTGTTATAGTAAACCAATTTGTCTTGATAAGACTCAAAGTATTCAATCAATTAAATCAAAATTGTCTTTTGAGAAAGCATTAAGTAAGTCTCTTCATACTTAAAACAACACCAAATCGATTTTTTGATCTTAATAGACGATTCATGACACTCAGTTAGATTTTATCTTTTGCCTTGCAGTCCAGTTTCAAGCAGTTAGGTTATGCAGCTTCAGCACAGTTTTTCCATGGTCAAGTCCTGCATATTTAGGCTACAGTAAGCACTCTACAGTTAAGTTATGCCTAGACAGGTTATGAAGAGTTACATTCTGCACAGGCAAGCACCACTTTGCTCAGAAAATATTAGCACAATTTTGCCTTTAAAATATCTGCTGCTATACAGCCTTATCTTCTCAGTAGTGACATTTATTCATGCAGGCATTTTGGTATCCACAAATAATGTATACTTAGGGGGGTTGCACTTTAGGAAGGTGTTATTTTACTGTAAGCATTACATGTTTTGCTTAAAATACGATCTGTTCATTCAGAAGCTTGTACTGCTGAATTATTACTGTACGCATGCAAAACGCTGCCAGCACCTGAACAGGGAAAATTTCACAAGCAATTGCATGGCTTACGAGCGAGGGCGTGAGCGATGTCTCCTGAGCCGTGAGACCATGAGCAATGTGTTGTGAGCCATAAGGAGGGTTCAGTGGCCCCGTGATGAGACCAAACTGAGCAATAAAGAGTCATCCCGGAGCAGTTCCCCGGGGAGCTAGGGGCCTGTCTGGCCCTCAGCTGTGCCTCTGTGCTCCTCATGATCTCCTGCCCGTCTGTGCCAAGAGCGCACATCTGTCCGGCTAATGCAATCATTCACACTCGGCCTGGACCTTGGCCTAAGCTGACTCATTGCTGTTGATTGCCTTGAAAGTATCGTCGCCATGCCTGCTGCCAGAGCCCAGGGCCTCGCTGCCAGGCACATTATGCTAATGGTAGCATGTCTGGCTTGCTCCCAGCTGATTGTCACAAGAGGAGCGTGTGTGTGTGTGTGTGTGTGTGCATGAGTGTGTGTGTGTGTGTGTGTGTGTGTGTGTGTGTGTGTGTGTGTGTATGTGTGTGTGTGTGTGTGTGTTGGACGGGGGTGGGGAAGTGGATGTGTGTGTGACAGCACCGCCTGTTCAACTGATCTCTCCGGAGATGCGACAGGCAAGTGACTCGTTCTCACTCCACCGCCCACATAGCCACCAGCAATACCTACAGAGCAATGGCATCTCAACCACTCCATACACACACACACACACACACACACACACACACACACACACACACACCTCAAGAGGACTTTCAAGAGTCTAAATGGCATACAGAAAGAGGAGTCAATGGGATATTAATACCGTATTAACATTAATACGCGCTATCTGAGTCCCATGAGCTTTGAGGAATGGGTTTGCCTTTGGCTGACGGTGCCTGTTCGAGCCTGACACAGACGGTCATGGCAGGGCACATTGGATGCCACTGACACCTATGGTATGGGGCGGTGTGGGGGGAGGGGGGCGGGGGGCTGCTTGTAACCCGACTCCCAAAGGGATGATTGCTCTGGCTTCTGCTCGGTAAATTCCAGTGGTAAGGTCACATTTGTTTGTCTAAAATAAAAAATGCTTCCCACGCCGTGTTCTCAGAATATGCTTTCACCATCGCGGTCGGCCCCAGACTCGTACATCTATAAAAATGATACTGGGGCTCGGCTAATGGGTGAGAGGTGAGAAGGTGAAAGGGAAAAGGAAAGCTCGACACTAATCTCTGTGTGAACATAAAAGTTAAGGCATCGGGCCTCAAATAGCTTGAGACCTTGTCCTCTTGTCACAACACAAGACAATCACTCTCTTCTATGATCATTCATTTAGCATAGACCCAATGTACAGTACTGCTCCAAAGCATTTTTACAATAGCACCAGACTGCTGTTGGACAAGCTGATCATAAACTGTAAGTGCCATCAACACAGCATGAGGTGACAGTAATGTGACAGATTATAACCACGTGATCCACTAGTAACCCTGATCACTGAACTACTCTTCATCATTACACAGGACACATTACAAGTTGGCGTGGACTTTTCTGATTTAGTTTGCTTTTATTATTTATTTGATCTGTGTTTGTTTTTGTCCGTCTTGTAATGTCTTGGTGTCTTGGAGTCACGGGTACGCTGGCGATTACGCCGCTCCGTCCGGCATCTTTTGTCTTGTGCCAACTTTGTCTTTTGAGTGTTTGTCTGTGTTGTTTTTATTATTTGTTGATTTTTGTCTGATGTCTGTGTTTGTATGTCTTGTCCCACGGGTACGCTGGCTAGTACGCCGCTCCGTACGGCATTTCTTTATGTAGCGATTTGTTATTTTTTAAATTTGTTTGTTTGTCTTGGTGTCACGCTTGGTGGGCACGCTGGCGACTACGCCGCTCCGTCTAGCCTCTGTTGTCTTATGTACCCTATGTTTCTTGTTTGTCTGACTATTTGTTTTACAGCACTTTGGTCAACTGTGGT
This sequence comes from Sardina pilchardus, assembly GCF_963854185.1. NCBI lineage: Eukaryota > Metazoa > Chordata > Actinopteri > Clupeiformes > Clupeidae > Sardina > Sardina pilchardus. The sequence goes on along the minus strand of NC_085003.1, from coordinate 9,750,078 downwards.
TGTTTTTTAAAGTGCTATATAAATAAATTGACATTGACATTGACATTACACAGGACTCCATATATTGAAGTCAATACTACAAGCATGATGTGGCTACTGGACCAATTCTACGCCATGTCCCTGTGCAAGACGTCTCTCAGAGGGGCGCTCGGACTCACCGATGAAGAGGATGGGGAAGGTGATGAAGAGCAGAAACACATGGGGCACCACGGTGAGGGCGTCCAGGAAGCAGCCATTGTTGAGCACTCCGCCGTCCACGTTGTAGGCGGCCGAGTTGTTCTCATTGCCGCAGAACGCCAAAGACATGGTGGAGCCAGGACTCTGGGGGACCGGTGGGTCAGGACAGACAGAGAGACAAAGAGAAGAGAGAGAGAGAGAGAGAGAGGGAGGGATAGAGAGAAAGAGTAAAGAGAGAGAGAAAAGAGAGAGAAAGACAGTGGAGTAGGGAAACAATAGAGAAAGAGAGGAGAGAGAGAAGAGAGAAAAGGACAGTGGAGTAGGGAAACACAAGAGAGAGAGAGAGATAGAGAGAAAACAGCAAAGGAGAACGAGATACAAAGAGGGAATTATGAAAGAAAACAGAAATAGAACAGAACAGGAGGAGAAGGAGATACAGAGAGAGCGAGACAGAGACAGAGAGAGAGAGAAAGCGCGCGCGAGAGAGAGATATGAGTAGGTGAAAGATATGAGAGAAGGACAGAGGACAGGAGAGGAGAGGAGAGGAGAAGAGAGGAGAGAAACAAATGATCCTCAGTAAGCCGCTCTCAGAGCATGCCAGTGAGTCCCTGGCTGGACAGTTGAGGAGTAGTGACCGGTGTCCTCGGAGTTGTGAGTTCAGGTGAGCAGCACAGCACAGCACAACACAGCAGAGCAGAACACAGCACAGCACAGCAGAGCGAAGAGCACAGCCCCTTCTTACAATCCCATTCACAGTCCCAGTCCCTGGGGAGAGACAGCGACCCGCGAGCGGACACAGCAGCAGCAGCAGCGGCGACCACAGCGGCAGGGGCTCCAGACGCGCCGTAATTCCAGCTGTCGACGGAGCTCGGGCAGAGCCCGCGAGGAATCCCGGCGTCGCGCGCGTCCGCTCTCCCGCGCAGGCATCCTCCAAATAACCCCCTCTGGCGGAACGTCGGCGAGCTCTTGTCCCCCCACACACACACACACACACACACACACACTCACTCACTCACGCTCTGACCATCACACACACACACGCACGCATACACACACACAGTTGTGCAGGAGCCAAAAGATCCCGGCGAAACGTCCTCTAGTATAGTTCTGCTATTCCTGTCTATCTGTGTCCCGCACGCGCTCTCTCTGAACAAGATTTCAACGGTGACCTTGCAAGACGAGAGCTGTGAAGCAGTGTGTGTATATGTGTGTGTGTGTGTGTGTGTGTGTGTGTGCGTGTGCATGTCAGAGAGACTAAGGCAGACCTGTGAGAGGTAGGGGGAGGGAGGGAGAGAGAGAGAGAAAGACAGAGAGAGAGAAGGGGGCGGGACTGAGAAAGAGGGAGGAATGAGATATTGGGGGGGCAGAGAGATAGAGAAAGAAAGAGAGAGAATGCAGCAGCACCCTACATCAGAGGCTGGTGTGTACGTGCCAGGAATAAGTATGTAACTATGTGTGTGTGTGTGTGTGTGTGTGTGTGTGTGTGTGTGTGTGTGTGTGTGTATGTGTGTGTGTGTGTGTGTGTGTGTGTGTGTGTGTGTGTGTGTGTCTGTGTGTGTGTGTGTGTGTGTGTGTGTGTGTGTGTGCGTGCGCGCACGTGTATGTGAATCCCTTGGGAGACCACACTGGAATTTGCTGGACCTCTAAAAATATGATAGATTGAGGGCAGACAGATAGGATATGGTTGGCGAGCAAGAACACAAATTCCAATTGATCGCAAAGCTAAAGAATCATGTACCTGACACCTATAAAAACAACAGCACAATTACGCATCCATTTGCATGCAAATTATCATGCAATTACCTTCTTTTCCGGTCTATAAGTTCTTAAGAGGTAAGGTGACGTGAGGGTGCTATGAAGAGAATATGATTTCAAGAACTTTAAAAAATATGAAGAGAGTAAATAGTCTAAGTCATTCTGAAGCACACCCTTGCAGACTCACAACGTCAAAGTATAGGATCTCAGGAAGGCTTCGCTCCCACGAATCCCAGCCCACCAGCCCACCTCGTCACCTGAGCCGAGGGCACACTTGCAAAAGCCATCACTCCCTTCCTCGCACTTCCCGTGCCTAGTGCTAAAATACCCATCTGAGCCCAATACCACTACACGCTCCTGACAAGAGATCCATCACCCCAGAGGCACCATCAGCAGGAAAGGGTGTGTGGTGTGTGGTGTGTGTGTGTGTGTGTGTGTGTGTGGGGGGGGGGGGGGGGGGATTTCAGTGAGTGGGTGAGTGGACAGAAGTGTATTCCTACCACCAGAGCCAAAGGATCTGTCTGGGAGGGAGCGGTGGGGCTGTACAAGCGCTGTCCAGTCCTGTGTTTCCGATAACATGGAGGCTGATTGAGGGTGAGAGAGTGCTTCCCTTGCCGTTGTTTGAGATTACAGCCCATTAAACAGATTGGTAGAGCTGCGGGTGTTAAGCAGCCAGCAGCAGCACTAACATACACACAGGTTGGACAACAGGCTCATCTATAAAGATAGTACATTCCTTGCCAGCTTTGCTTGTAAGATACAGTAACAGCATACAGTAACAGCATGTACGTGTGTGTGCGTGCACATGTGAGTCTATCTAGGTGTGTGTGTGTGTGTGGGGGGGGGGGGGGGGGGGGGGGCGCGTTCTTTCAGGACACCTGAGTTTCAAACGTGGAACAGCCCTCTCTACTTACACACACACACAAACAGCAAAGCAGTTCATGGCAGTGATTGCCATGCACATAGTGATCGATGTCTTCGTTGCTGTCTCCATTACAATAGCCTACATTATGTATGTGTCATCATCATTATTCACCTGATTCATAGTACAACTGTGACCTTCAAACATATAGAGCAGCAGCAGAATCGAACACAGAAACACGCAAATGCACGGGAAGCTGGGAAGTGTCATTGCGAGATATTCTATAATAAAAGGCATTACTAACGCACATACACAGACGGAAACAAACACTAAACACACACTTTATCGACATTCAATTTGCTCTCACGGGAAGGACGAATAAATCGGCTAAGATTGGTGTATCAATGGATAGCCTTGTTCATAAGCGACGCGACGGAACACAAGCCTATTAAATGCAGAACAGCAACACATTACATAGCGCTTTTCACGACACTTAACGTTTCACAGTGAAGAGAGAACCTTAGTAATCACCACCAATGTGTTGCACCCACCTGGGTGATGCACGGCAGCCATTATGGCTATTAAGCCAGTATGTTACATTATAATTAAATATTTAATGCATTCATTTCAGATGGTCAATCATTTTGCTCTGTAGGCTACAGTATATGACATGATGCCACCACCAACGTCAACGAGGGCATCAGTAGGAGAATGTCTCTGCTTGTGGCAACGAACATTTACGAATGACAATGCTTTATGAACCTACAACTAGGCCTACATTAGCGGTAAAATTAAATTAATTGACGAACCTGAAACTCCGTCTAGACTTAGACTAATGAACGCACAGTTCTCTGGTGTAGCGCGTAAATCATCAACGCATTGTTTAGCAAATATTGCACACATGATAAAGTGATCTAAAGATCTGGAAAATTGTCCGTTTGCATACCGGTTTGTACCGTGGAAGCATCTTTGTTCCCAAACTCCGCTGTCTCCTGGATCAGTCCTCATTAGCCTGTGACCCTCTAAACAACATAAACTAAAGTTCAAACTCAGATTATCTCTGGATGCTCGGAAGAGTGAAGTTTTTTTTGTTTTCTGTAGATCTTCTGTCCCCAGTGGCTGATAAACCAAATGTCTAAATCGTCAAACGATCAACTTTAATTGGCGATAGTAACCTAGACTATTTTCCGATGACGTTGGCGTCAGTTGTGGACGTGACCGCGAAGATATTGGTCACTGGCCACAAATGAAAAAAAAAAACGGAGTGATTATTTGCACCCGGGTGTAAATAGTGGAATGGAGGCATTTTCTTATTTGCACCCAAACCGGAAATGCGTGCTATCCAACATAGCGGGACCATCTTGGCAGGAGATGGCCTACCTAAATCTAACAAGTTAGGATTATTAAAACTATATTTGAGATGGGAAAGTGGTGCTAAATTTCCACAAACTTTATTCAGTGAACGGGTAAAGCCGTCCGTTTGCAAGCAAAATCAAGAAACACGATCTTTTAGTTTTGTTTACCGTTACCTAGCAACCCCAACAAGTGAGTCAATAATTAGTATTCTCCCCTTCTCCTTCGACGGGGTGCAGTACAGCAGTAAAGTATCCTGGTTACCATGCTCGAGATGTTGGGTTCGAACCTCAGATGAAATTTGTTTTTTTTTTGCCTGCCAAAGTAGGCTACGCACCATGACTTCTTTTTTCTTAGATGACGTTACCTCGCGGCAAATAAGAGTTTGTGCTTTTTGAACCTGTCAAAGATTGACTGGTTTTATTTCAGTTATGATACAGTTAAGTAGAAGTAGGCTTCAGTAGTTGTTAGAAAGGTTGTGTTTTGACTTTGAACCCCCAACGCTGCCTGGAAGGCGCTTAGGCGTGGGTTAAGGTTAGGTTAAGGTTAGGGTTAAGGTTAGGTTAAGGTTAGGTTAAGGTTAGGGTTAAGGTTAGGAGTAGGATTAAGTGTTTTTAAGTCAACAGTGGTAGCGCTGCCTGGAAGACAACTCAGAAAACAACTCTTTAAAGTAGCTTGTCTTTGATGAAGCTACCATATGACCACTCATTACCCTAATATCACTTCCAAGTAACCCAGACATGGCAAAACAGCTAAAAACTGTTCAAAACTAAATTAGGCCTAGCCTACTGTAGAGCTGGTAAATACAGGCCTATTGACAGAGAACATGGATGTTAGACATCGGGTGTAAATAGTATTGTTGATTATTACACTATTTACACCCGGGTGTAAATAGTAATGTTGATTATTACACTATTTACACCCGGGAGTAAATAGTAATGTTGATTATTACACTATTTACACCCGGGTGTAAATAGTAATGTTGATTATTTGCACCCGGGTGTAAATAGTAATGTTCATTATTTACACCCGGGTGCAAATAGTCTCTGCCAAAAAAAAATGTTGTGATGTTGAGGAGGCTGGTGGGCAAACTCCCAGTGGAACTAGCCAAGGTGCTGAAAAGAGAAAGGCTACCAGAGGCCACAAAGTTCCAAAAGAGCAATACAATGATTGTCAGTTTCCATGGAAGATAAGTCACGGAGTTGCGTCTAGTTGTGTGGATAATGTCTACAAACACGCTTGAAAAAGAGCTAAAACGTCGATGGTCTACATAATTACATAACGCTTGGTGGGTCTGCCTAACGTTGCAACATGACATTACGCCCCCACAGTGCAGCTCTAACCTATACAGTTAGCCTACTCTGGATCTGATCTAATGTGGGTTTTTTATTCCGTGATATGTATGGCCTGCCATTGCGATTATGTCTCTGTTATTGTCAGTCATTATCATATCTTTAAATGGTGGATGCATCATACAACGCTGTAAAGATAAGGTGGTTGAAATGGCTGTTGCTGGTATTGGATATTTTAATTGTATGGCTTTTACTGTAGACCGCATATGCCTTCAACATACATTATGCTCTCTCGATTGCTTAGATGAAACTGGGATCCACTTGATCTTGATCTTCACCTTCCTAGCACAGTAGAGGTCTTTTGCAAATTATTTAACACATTTAAATGGTTTAACTCGATTTACATTATTTTACGAAAACACAGTTGTCTTACAAAGACTCCAAACGTCATTGAAATAACTGTGTAAAACAAATGGAAATCATTTGCTCACAGCTAATAATTAAAAAGTATGCATTTGTAATGTAAATAAGGAAATCTCTTTCTAACAATAATTGTTATTATTTGCTAGGATGGATCTAAGGCACATAAGGGTGACAAGTCCAGGTGTTAACTACTGTAGATATATTTCAGTGAAAAATGTTCAATGTTGTCTTGTCTGGGGCTTACTGTAGGCCTTACTGTACATGTCACATCTTGGGAGGAATGAATATATAATTTTTATTAAATAGAAAGAACTGCATTTTGCAGTGTGTTGTCTAGTGTGTAATGATTGACTGAAATCACACAGTGATTTAACTACAATATGCGTTGTTTGAAGGCAAAATTTGGCTTTTGCTGCATGTTGTAAATGTTTTGAGAGTGTTAGAGTCTTTATCAGGTGAAATGTGGCCTTTTGGCCAGAGTGCTCCTATTTAGATCTGTGTGCTAATTGTTTTGAAAACATGTCAGAGTTGATGCAAGCACTAAAGTGAGCGATTAAAACTGTAAAAGGTGCACCACTGCCCCCTAAAGGTGTTTCAAAGTACACTAATTTCATCTCTCTCTCACACACACACACACACACACACACACACAGGCACAGAGACACACACACACACACACACCCATAGTGGCAGAAAGCATATTAGTTACCTAAAGGGCAAGGCCAATAACCACTGCAGTGTACCTCTGCTGGCAAAAAAACACATTTATTATTGAAAAGCGCATTGTTTGCATGACTGAGGCAGCAAGTATTTTCACGATACATATATTTATTTATATGTACCCTATGTGTACATATCCTTGTCATTTGCATTAGATAACAGCTAAAGTGCTTGTCTAGCACATCATATTTTCTCCCCTGTAAATACAATTTGTATGGGCTCATTTCCTTGTTTGAAGCAGCTGGATCATGCTGGGTTGTGGTAATACAACATGGGGGGGTGATGGCCGTGGAGAAGGTCCAACTTCCTGGGCAGGCCCACTCGCTGAGAGCAGTCTGTTCTTCCAAAGAGAGCGAGCGAGTGAGAGAGTGAGTGAGCTGACTCCTAGAAGAAGGTCCTGTGACAACAAAAAAAACACACAGCTAAACCAATGGCCAGTACAGGAGAGACAAGATGTTTCACCCAAGAGCATGCTTTATGTTTCCCTCCAAATCTATGTGCATATCAATGGAGGGAAAACCTGAAAGTGTGAAATAATGAGGCCAGAGGCCAGAGAAGCACAGTGGCAGAACAGCATGTTGTGAATTCAAATCATTCACATAATTCTGCACCATATAAGGCCAGAAATTCTTCTCCTCTCTACCTTCGAATCCTCCTTGACAGCTCCAATTTAAACCTGCCTAACCTGTCAATTGGTGTCACATTATGTCGAAAGGACAACATGCTGTGAATGAAACCATGAAAATGATCCCTCTGTATGACACAGACCCTTTAAACAACATCAATCAGAACGACTGCTGAGATTTCAACCTACTAAGGCTGAAACAAATGATGTGGTCTAGACAAATACGACTGGTTGTTCCTTACCAGAAGCCTATAGAGCCTACATAAATACTATAGATGTAGAAGGCCTACATATTTCAAAGCTCATGTCTTAATTTACCATGTCTATATCACACAGCAGTGAGTAGAGATTTAGACTTAGAGAGATTTAGACCTAAATCCTGGCTGAGTTTTGATAAACAGCAGGCAAACTTCACATCTGTCAATTTTAGAGGGAACTGAGACCGATACTTAATAAGGGCTTACTCATCACTATGTTAGCAAACTACTGTATCTGACTGAGATTATATAACATACAGAGGAGGTAATCTACTGCCAGATTCCTTAAAATTGAAGGTTTGAATGACAGGCAAAGGTGCCAGATTGAGACTTGAGATTGAGCAGAGATGGGGGGGGCCCATGCAAACGAATGAGGCACACACGCACACAGGCTGTGAGACACCCAGAGACTCTGGAGGCTGCGGCCCAGGCCAGAGAGGGAGTTACCCTGGGGAGGAGGTGGGCAGGCTCGGCCTCGCCTGAACCCATGGAGGCCCGGGGGGAGGGGTAGCTACGGCTGGAAGCGGTAGCCGTGTCTGTACAGAGTTGCACTGCCCACGGTAAACTGTCTGTTTGCAGGGGGACTGACTGATGCTGCCGTAGGGCTGAACATATAGACGACAGGTTCAGTCTTCACAACAGGCACACAAGGAAAACAACAAGCTCATTGATCAATCAAACACTAGCAAGGCCCGAGTTTGAGAGCGAAAACATTTCTGGCGGAAATGAATTTTTTCTTCCAGTCGAGGTAATGCCTGAGCGATAAATGAAATGTGAACATTTGCACCTGTCATCTACCACAGTGATTTATTCGTCTGGCAAAGAATCATCACATCCACTTCATCGGAAGAGTGGTGCTTAATCTTTATCCACACAGATTTCTGTATGAGCAAGGAAGAACAAACCTGCATAATGAGCTACAGTACGTAAATGTGAGTCAAAACTCAAAAGGTTAAATCAATCGACAGAGTTTCGAGTGTGGGAATTTGTAGCTAATTTGCAATTTGACTGATTTAAATAACATGCTCGAAAAGCAATAAATGGGTGTTTTCCATGAGGTAAATAAACCATCTCTTTTTTCTTCCTGTTTCTATTCACAAATTGTAGTCTAATTAGATGATGGAGATGAAGAAATCCAATACGTCAAAGCATTCAATCCTTTATCATGAGCTTACAGCCTCACATACATGATCTAATGATGTACTGCTCACTGCCGCTCCTGCTTTATATAAGTATCAGGTTTACACCCTGGTGTTGCCTATCTAAGTGTGGCTGGAGAACTCATTGTATTGCTGCAAAATGGAACAACTTTGAAGTGTATTGCACCCAAACTTAAAGCAGATTACAAGCAGGCTACAACACGCATAAGTAGGCTACTTAAGTTTCGTAATGTCAAAGCATGACCTACCTACAGAAAGTAACTGTATTTTAATGTATGGCCAGCTCCCATGGCAGTTTGGGCTATAAACACAAAACTATCAATCCATAGACACAAGACTGATCTTCCTATGTCCACCTGTTCAGATTTCGATCCGAGATTCCATTCTCAAACTCAGGCCCAATAAGTGCTTTAACTAATGGATTTTAATTACAGTTGAGGGTTAAATCTACTGAAAGAAGAGCTTTGATCTCATACGTCCGACAGGATTACACAGGATGGATGGTTTGGATGTGATTATGAACATCTAGCTATAGATTGGTGACAAAGAGACCGAGGAGAGACAGAGAGGAGAAGGACAGATGTGAAATGAAACATGTGGTGGGAGTACGTACACTTCATCCTCATAGTCCTTTGGTGGGGATACTGCTATGACCAGATCAATCCAGTCCTGAGAAACACATCAGCATTCATGCATTGGCAAAAGGTACAATCATTAGTATTGAGAGCAAATCAATTGTTGGACATTTTCTTTGTGCTTCATCATCCACTCGTCAACTCAGTTAAGGGCATGTGTGTGAGATCTACACACACACACACACACACACACACAAACACACACACACACACACACACTAAAATATCTGCTGAAGTGACGTTGGGTCAAGAAAGGACACAAGTGTGAAATAATGGACTGTACAATATGATGGGATACAGCACAATACATATAGAAGACAGTATTACGGCTTTGCACTGAGGCTGATATGGGAGGTCAAATGTTATCTTATCAGCTCTGTGATTGCAGGCAGGAGGAGAGACTTTGAATGGGTTGGACGAGCTCCTCACCCCTCCACTTTTCCAGGCCCTTTCCAGGGAGTTCTGTCCCTCAGTGAGGGTGACGTCAGTCAGATTTTTCCCATTCACTGCCATCACCTCATCACCAATTGCAATCCCACCTACACACACACACACACACAAACACAATGTCAAAACTTAAGCACATACACTCGACCAAAATAGCAAACAGCCAGATTAGATTGCTCTGAATGACACAGCACTGCTCAACAGCGGTGCTCCAGACATCCCACATCAGGTCTGAATACTAATGCCGAGACTTGTGAAACGAGCTCACCATGTTTGTCTGCGGCACCGCCATCATAGACGGCCGACACCACAAGCTTCCCAAGAGGGGACTCAACGCCCCCCTCCACCGCCACGTCCAGTTGCCCATCCTGTGCAATGGAAGGGCAGAAGATGAACGAATCTTTAAAAATGGGACTATTTTGTTCACTCGCAACTGTTTCAAAGCACTTGTGGTCATTGACAGAACTTCCTGCTCCATCATGTCACTGTACCTGTTTTACAAATGAATATGTACAGTAGGGAGAATAAGTATTTGAACGCATTCTAAAGTTGACTAAAAAGAGATAATCATATTTTGGAAATTGATCCTAATGTCTTAATTAAAAAAAATAATAGGCGATTCTATATTCTCCTTTTTCGTCAACTTTAACATGGGTTTAAATACTAATTCTCCCCACTGTATAAATGATGATGAAAAGAGTTGTGAAATGGGCAAAGTGATTACCTTTTTAATTCTGAGCAGCCGGATATCCCTCTCGTCAACTTGTTCTGGAGTGAACTGTTATTTTACACGACACAAGGCAATATCACAGTGAGAATTCACCAGATCTGTTAGCAGCTTCAGTTAACACAACTGAATCATGTGGATGTTTCATACAGACTGTGACAATGCACTCAGGAAAGAGGAGATTAGATGTCATGTTGGGTGGGGAGTGCAAAAGGCCATCTCCGACATGCTGACTGCATAAACTGATACACAAACTGCCTGTCAAACAGAGTGATATAAGCTTGTCTCAGACAAAGAATAATCCCTTAATCGAATTACTGGGGCCGATGGAGGAAATTCAATTCCCTCATTCTCTGATAAGACTTGCCCACTGCAAGAGTCTTGCACTGACTAGAGCGGCATGCTATGGCAAGTCCTTCTTTTTCCCCAGGCAGGAACCATAAGCTGTATCAGGTCATCAGTGCCTCCATACAGACTCACATCAGCAAGTGGTGAAATAAGGAACACTTACCATGGAGTATGGGTCAAAGTCTTCCTCGTATTTCCGAAATCCCTGAGGACAGAACATGTTAGAGGGTGTTCAAAAAGGTGGACACACAGACAGCCCTAAGGTAATTTGTCCTGACCAAAAATAGACCTGTCGTCATTGATGAGTTCCCCTCGCAGGATGCTCGTGTCTTTAATGGACTCGATGAATCTGTGATTAACGTGCCCAACAGAATCAGTGTCTAACACATTAGGTCAAGGAGGTAGAGATATTTTCTGTAATTGGTTTGGACAAGACAGGTCTTCCTTGCAATCATTTTGAATGAATTAGAAAACCATACCATGGCACTTTCGAAACAAGATTTCATTTGACAACCAAAAACCATTTCACTGAGTCTTCTGTTGAGAAAAAAAGAAGTAGGTTCTCAGAAATGTAACGGCCACTGTCAAAACTTTTATGAAGTTTAATGTGCAAAGGGTTCAGATTTGATGGTGCACAAACTGGGGTAAATTCTAGAAGATAGATCGATAGCTCTGCTCCTACAATATAAACTATAAATGACATTCAGTGTCGCAGCAAGAAATGTTTGTTGCCTTGTGCGTAGTTTACGAGTCTGACATTTGAGACAGCCTGACCGCGAAACCTGGTCATTTCTCTCCATGTAGCGGGAGACGTCAACAAGGTTGCTCTAGCTGGCCTTCAGGTGAGGCCAAAGCCATTCTGTGCATTCATGCATTAGGCTCCAGACAGGTTCTCATCTGGGATCATAGGCAGGGATGTAGTGGTACAATGAGGGATGGGTAAACTATGAATTCTGTAATCTCCGGGAGGTGGACTGTACCATGCGGTATCAGATTTAAAAAAAGGCAGAATGGTAGAGTGGTAGAATGAGGGGTGGGTAAACTATGAACTCTGTGATCTCGGGCAGGTGGACTGCACCCTGCGGTATCAGATTTTCCAAAAAGGCATTCAGAACATGTTTGATGATTTCGGAGGTTACTGTCCAATTTTGGAGGTTACTGTCCAATGTTTATAACAATACCGGTGGTTTTAAATGGTGCCTAGAGTGTTGATGAGTGTATGTTGTGTGAATGTGGATAACGGTGTTTTTTGAATGTTAAAGGTTAAACTGGTGAATAACCTCTTTTGAGAGATGGATAAATTCTATTTCTGAAATTTCAGAGGTGGATAAATTGATCATAACAGGACGATGCCACATCCATTTGAATTACCTGGGCACCACACTGATGTTTGAATTTCACATGATGTCCCTGGCTCATACAAGATCAATTCAGATAATTAAACTAAATTAAACTGGAATAATGACACAGTCTCTGAAATGAACTAGCTAAAGATAAGTAAATGTTTTCATCGGGGTCCCAAGGAAGAAACGACTATCCGTATCACCTTCTGGATCCAGGAGGCGGTTATGTTTTTGCTTGGCGGATATCTGCGCTCTCGGAGTGCTTTTCTACTGTAGTTACTATAATGGTTATGGCAGAGTCTGAACTGACTGAAGATCAAATCCATTTTCCATGAGTATGTTCAGAAGTGGATCACACCGTCTCAGCATATTCAAAGATAAAAGAGGAGATCAAAAATATTCAGTCATACATTTAAGAAGATGTGGAGCAAGACCAGACAGAAGCATCATGGAAAGCCATTATCCCTACTCACTATCACCAACTCCAGCAACCACACAGTGGACTCAGTGGAAAGTGTCACAGAGCCCCACAGAGGATTCAGTCATCCATCCATTCAGTCATCCATCAACATAGAAAAACCAAACTTTCTCACTAAATATTCACATGCAAAGTTAGGAAACAGTTGAACTTGCTGAACATCAACCCAATAGGCCTACACTGCAGAAGACATCATACTGTGCAAACAACCCATTCATTTCCAGTGTAGGCCTACACTACAGAAGCCACACCATACAAACAGTCCATTCATTTCCAGGATAGAACAACAAATATATAGAAGGAAAATGGTCTTGATTTATCCAGCCGGACATTATGGCAAAATAAATATTTACATACGTCTCAACACCTCACCCCGCATTGAGCCTACAGATTACTGCAATGTGCTCCAGCATATCTATGCAAATGGAGGATGCTATGGCACAACATTTATCAGTGGCTGTACCACTACATTTAATCCTTAAAAATGAAATATGCAATATGTCTGATTGATTTAGCTATTCCCTCTGCTGAAATATTTCATAATTTAGAATAACACTTATAAATGGCCTCATTGCCTCCAGCCACTTTGGGTTCTCTTCTTGCAGATGCATTAGAAATTCTGGTTGAATAAATCATGACTTTTGTAGCAGTGAGATAAAAGAGCAGGACAGTTCTCTGAAGGTAAAAAAAAAAAAAAAAAAAAAAGAGTGGTATCCTGAATGGCAGCCAGTTGTGGTGTAAATCAGTTGAGGGAAACGCATAAATATGGTCTGCTCAGTCAGGTGGCAAGCCGCCCACTGACTCCCGCAGAGTAAAACATGGCTGTCATTGAGGCTATGACAGAGTGCAGTGTGGAGAGGACATTGTGGAGTGTGAGTTACAGTTACTTGTTTCCTGTGGGACTTAAAAGATGTGTTGTACACCACCATCCGCTTGAGCATCTCCGGCGGCTGGAACACACGATCAGAAGTCTGGTGTTAATCATTGGGCTCGCAATCAATACTTCAGCTGGATTTAATTGCACATGTCTATGTGTGCAGGGAGTGTGGGTGTATGTATTGTGTGTGCGAATGTGTGTGTGTGTGCATGTGAGAGCAAGTGAGAGAAGAGATAAATGTGTGTGTGAGTACTGTATGCATACAGTATGCATGTGTGTGTGTGTGTGTGATAGAATGAGAGGAGAGAGACGTACGTGTGTGTGTGTGTGTGTGTGTGTGTATGTGTACATATGCATATGCATGTGTGTGTGTCTCTGTGTGTGCGTGCACGTGCGCGTGTGTGTGCTTTTCTCTAAACAGTACAACATCACCCAGACCACATCTAACACTGATTTGAATGACTGCTCAAACAAAGAGGTGAATGCCAGGCCCTCAGAGGCCATGCTCTATAATGGAGGTGGGTGGTGTATGCACATCAACAGATGATCAGCAGAGACAGGGACAAAGACACAGGGGGGGAACGGACAACCATGTCAGCACACTGTTGGACTGCTACTGAAGGAGCAGGATCAATAACACACACACACACACACACACACACACACACACACGTACGCACGCACGCACGCACACACACACACACACACACACACACACACACACACACACACACACGTACGCACGCACGCACGCAAACACATACACACGCACGCACACACACACACCACACACACACACACACACACACACACACACACACACACACACACACACACACACACACACACACACAGAGAGAGGCAGACACATGCAAACACATACACACACGCACACACAGCATATTGACATTTTCAGTCAATGACCACATGGTCCTCCCTGACATCTAAACGCACAATACATACAATAATGTAGTGGGCCATGATCATATGACAGAGTCATTTCCAAAGGTCACAGTGGCCGTGTACTGCATACTGATGGCTTCTCATAAAACACAGCAACCACAACTCTGCACTCTGAGGCCCTTCTGCAGCACCAGAATGGCGTGCCGTTGCGGCGGGCAAAACTCAGCCTGAGCTCTCAAGTGTGACTTCAAAGTTCAACAACGTTTAACTACCACGTTTGACTTCTGAGGAAGATGCTGTGCATCGAAAGGTTAGTTGTTTGCAACATTTAAGTCTGAAAAAGCTAACCATGTGCTCCGGTCTCTCCCTGGGTTGAGTCCTCTGAAGGGGCCCAGGGCCTTCTGCTGATTCTGGGGTCCCGCTCTGTGAGCAATGAGGGGCTTCAGCGCAAATGATACCCATTCCAATGGTTAACTACTATTTTACTCTGAACGCAGCTCCAAGCTTAGTGCATACTGCGTTGTTTAGTCGTATAAGACTAAAGGGCCGCTCACACCAAGAATGATAGCTATAACGATAACTATAAATTCACGAGTTCGCCCATCGGTAAGATTTGTTGTCTTTGAGTGTAACGTTAACAGAATGTTTGGCTAGGTAGCTGGCCATGGTCCTGGAATGCCTGAAGTGGAGATTGTGTTAAAGCGATGGCCGCTTGCGTCCCCTCCTGTGATGAGTAACTGGGCTAACTGGGCTATCAGTGAAATGGAGGAGTAGGGGGAGGAGGAGGGATAACTTTTGAGAACGCTGGGGCGTGTGGGTTAAGAGAAAAGGAGGCCGGCTTAAATACCCTTGCAGCGGGGGTCACGGTGAGTGGCTGTCAATCATTCCTAAGGGCTCCTCCCGAACATTGTTTAGAAAACATCATCAAATACCGCTCTCGTTAATATGAATGACAACGTTCCCGCACAAACTATGATAGTGACATGAAGAATGATATCATTGGGGATCACTTTCAGACTGATTTGATAACGATACAAAGTTAACAAGCAATCAGATCATCACATTTTAGCCATCACATTCATTAACAGACTTTTCTTATTAGTGAGTGTGGACGCTTTGGTTGCAACTTTTATAGTGGTTATAGTCATCATTATCGTTCTTGGTGTGTCTGCCACTTAAATGAGGTGAGAGACAGACAATGAATCTCCCTGCTTTCTGAGGACCTCTTCTTATATACCATTAATATCTCTCTCTGTTTAATTAACGCTAGATTACAAAAAGCAGATGCTACCAGCTTCCGATGTTCTTCTAGTCTGATCTAATCAGGGCAGGCTAGTTGTCTTGAGGATAAGGACAGGGGGGTTGGTGTGGACAGGATGATGCATTACACAATGCTGTCCTCCTGCACAGCGAGGGGATGAGACCATATGAGAGCGGTAACTGGGGAATCTTTATCGCAGGATTGGACTGGATCATTTCGAAGCCCCACTGCAGGGGTAATACGACCTAGATTTTGCTTTTCTAGTCCTGCAGTGAAAATGTTCACACACACAGTGAATACACAGTGCATGTATGCCTCCTCTCTCTCTCTGTCTTTCAGCATGTTTCAAGATTTTCGGTCAGTTCTCCATCCAAACATCCAAAACACGCACAGACAAACACACAAACACACACACACACAGACACACACACACACACACACACACACACACACACACACACACACACACACATAAAGACACACACACACACACACACACAGATCTTACCAGGCCCTCGGAGCGTTGTGTTGGCCTGTGAGTGACGCCCTGAGGCAGCATGACGGGTTTGGACATTATGGGGTTGAGCTGCCTCCTCTGGGTGGGGGGGCTTGGGGAGATTTGCTACAGAACAGTCATCATTTTACATGAGAACCACGGATATAAACACACACACACACACACACACACACACACACACACACACACACACACACACACACAACCACATCCACATCCGACTCAACGGTCTTGCATCCAACACAAGTCTCCAAAATGTAAAGGAAGACTTCTAATCAGAGTAACCAGCATAAAACACCATGCGGTTTGGCTGGACGCTGTCTGTGCAGTAATTCTCTCAGACGCTGAGGAGACACTAGCCTCCTGGACACAGCTGTGCACTCACCACAGGATGGCTGGACGTTGAGATTCTGCTGGCGTGGGATGTGTTTCTCATCACCTGAATCACAGTGGTGCAGATAAGCCATTCCACACGATCACGGGTACACACACACACACACACACACACACACACACCAACACACATGACATGCACACGCACACGCACACACACACACACACACACACACACACACACACACACACACACACACGCACACACACACACACACACACACACACACACACACACGCACACACACACACACACACACACACACACACACACACACACACACACACACACACACACACACGCACACACACACACACACACACACACACACACACACACACGCACACACACACACACACACACACACACACACACACACACAACATGCACACACACACACACACACACACACACACACACACACACACACACACACACACGATGAAGATCCACTCTTCTAAAAGCTATCACACTGTGCTTCGGCCAGTCAGCATGTGCGGTGCGATCAACGTATGCCGAGCTTCGTCACCCTCACACCAGAGCACACCATGCAACACTACGCACATAAAATCAATTCAGTCACGACTCAATGCCTCACGTACACACAGAGCACAAAAGCAACGTTACGCAACCAAACACACACACACACACACACACACACACACACACACACACACACACACACACGCCACCATGCTGCAAGAGTGGATTGCTCTCTCCAAAGGTTTCGGCAGACCACACAATAGGAGCATGATTACGCTCATTACTCAGAAAAGGCACAACAGTTGGTTGGGAAGCGTTCTCGGTGTCTGAGTGGAATAATCATGCCTGTGGTGTTTGGGCATCCACAGAAGGTTAAGAGAGAGAGAGGGGGGGGGGGGCAAAGGCAAAGCAGCCACACAGTTGGAAAGCTACTGGACTGCCACTGACTCACATACCAGTAGCACTGAAGGAGCAGGATTATAAACACCAGCACACACACAGAGAGAGAGAGAGAGAGAGAGAGAGAGAGAGAGAGAGAGAGAGAGAGAGAGAGAGACAGGGAGAGAATGTTCTTTGTCTCTGAATGGTATAATCATGCCAGACTAAAACCCTCACCTACACACACAAAGCATTGTTGTACATATGAAGAACATATGCACACAGCCAAATGCAGACATGCAACCACACACACACACACACACACACACACACACACACACACACACACCCTAACACTCTTCTCTACCGTGGGACTTTGCGGATAGGAGAGTTCACTGGGCGGGCTGGGTGGACGGTACCCTCCCCTCTGCCGGTAGCCGTTACTCTCCCACTCGTTTCCGTGCTCAGCGGGGCTAGTGGCCCGCGGGTATCCCGAGGAGGAGAGCCGCTCGTCGGTCATGTGCTGTGGGGGTGGAGGGGGAGGGGGCGGCGGAGGAGGGGGAGGCGGAGGTGGGGGCGGAGGCGGGGGGTGGGAGGATGACGGAGCCCACGAGGACGAGGATGATGACCCAGAGGGAGGGGGGCCGAGGGGATGGCCTGGCGGGGGAGGTGGGTGTCGCCGGGCATTGGCTGCAGCGGCTGCTGCGGCGGCTACTGGGTGGGGGGGCATCCGAGGAGAGGGCGGGGCCATCCGAGGCGAGGGTTGGGCCATCCGAGGTGAGGGCGGGGCCTGGTGGGGTGTAGCGCGGCCTGAGGATGGAGGGAGGTTGGTGGGGTGGCGGTGGGGGTGGTGCGAGTGTTGGTGTTGGTGGGTGAAGTTAGGGGAGGGCGGCTGGTAGCCGGAGTTGATAGGGGGTGGGAGGTGGGCCGTTGGGTGGAGGCGTGGGGAGGGCGGGGGCAGGGGCAAGGGTGGGGGAGGATGACTGGAGGCTGGCTGTGTCGGGGCCAGTCTCTTGAGAGGCTGCCTCAGGCTCTTGTCCACGTCGTCCAGGTTGATGTCGTCCAGGTCTGTGGTGGCCAGCTGGAAGCCACCGGGAAAGCGCCGCATGGTGGACACGGAGGTGGCGGGGGAGGGACCTGTGGACTACACCACACGAGACACCCAAACGTCTCAAAACCACTACACCTGAAGAAAACTTCTCATCAAAGGACTAAAATTGCAATGGGACCTTGGGGTGGTTGACATTACAAGATATCTAATCATAACATACACACACACACACACACACACACACATAATCCAGCAAATGCCATCCAATTGCTTTCGCATTCAATTAAATTCATTTTACCGCAACATGAACTTCTCCCACTTGAGGCTAGAAGAGTAAAAATTCAATTAAAAAGTAATGTTCCCCTCAACTATGACTCTAATCTAACTGCAGAAACAACACCAACCCCCATTCACCCATGCATAGTACCCAGTGACCCATACACACACACTAACAGCCAGTGACTCAGCATGCATAATAGCTCTGGCGTGGGCACTCATGGGGTTACCTCCTGCCCATCACTCTCTACGATCTGCTCTAGTCGGGTCTGGCAGAGGCGTTCCACCCAGTGCTGGACCTTCACCGACTCCTCCAGATCCTCACGCTCCGTTTCAGACACCTAAGAAGCGCACCAGGACACAACGCTAGCCCGTAAGAACACACAAACACACACACACAAACACAAACGATACTGAAAAAAACCCACACACACCTGTTCACAACAGCATATTTTTCTCTTTCATACACACAAAGACATGTTTTTCTATTTCAAGGTCCTTCCAAGGCACTTCTCAAAACAGCTGAAAAACATGGCACATGACTCACACGTCCTTAGACCCTTTGTGAGAGATGCCAGTGACCTCGCGTCAAATGAGTCAAATCACACCACACAGATGCCGCTTCATCAGCGACCCCTGACCCCTGACCCCTGACCTCCTGGAGGTGTCAGCGTTACCTCCTGCACCAGCCGGTTGATCTTGAGCTGCTTCTCGCGCTCCTGCATCTCCTCCTTCTCCATGGCCAGCTTCAGCTCGTACTCCATCTCCTTCTTGTTCTTGCGATCGCCGGGCAGGGTGTCCATCTTGGACGACTTCTTCTTGTTCTTCTGCTTCTGCTTCTTCTCCTTCCCTTTCTGGGCCATTCACAGCAGGGTCATTTACACGGCACCACTGGTTTGTTTGGCAGGAGGAAATGATTTTCACCGCACTCCAAAACGCCATGCATTTACACTTGTGCAGACTATAGCTAACGCTCTCCAAAACCTTCTCCTCAGAAACAACAACAACAGCACGTCACACCACACCACACCAAGGAGTATATACATATATGTCTGTGACAATCTCTGGCTGTCAAGAAGGTAGAGGAGATCTCCATACCTATATCACACACACACACACACAACACTGCAAAGCTGTTCCAAGGAAAGGGTACCTTTTTAAGAGTAGGGAGCTTCCCTTCGTACTTGTAAAACCAGTCGAAAGCTATGGAGCACAATGACAAACATGTAGTAGACAGAGAGAGAGGAACAGTCAGGCCCATCTGTTCCCAATAGTAAACAGAACTGGGCCCAGTAAAGACACACGGCATGTGGCTTCAGAAAGGACACGCACGGATACATTACTACTCTCACTCTCCACCACTGAACTCCTGAAAATAAGAATGCATTTCTGTAGGTGTGGGGTTCCATGGTGAGTTGTGTACAGATTTGTTCGGATGTGGAATGGATCAGAGAACTATGGTCTGGTTGTCAGATGAAATCTTGCTGATATTTCGCGCCAGTCGTCTCTTATTTTGTCAGCTGTCACTCACCTCCTCTTCTTCTTCATCAGCATATGCATCAGCATCAGCATCTGCATCAGCATCAGCATCTGCATCTGCATCTGCATCTGCATCTGCATCACCACAGCACACCAGGAAGAGGACAAATAGAAAGAGAAAGAAAAAGAGATAGATACACAGAGAAAAAGAGAGAGACACGCAGAGAAAAATAGAGACACACAGAGAAAAAGAGAGAGAGACACACAGAGAAAAAGAGAGAGAGAGATAGACACACAGAGAAAAAGAGAGAGGAGGCACTCAGACAAAGAAGAGGAAAAAATAAGAATACAAACACATGCTTTAGTGAATGAAAAAGGGAAGCGGCTAAACTTAAATGTGAAAGGCTCTTAAATAAAGGACAAAAAGAGTAGGTGTGTGCTCATCCCACTTTGCAGGTGCAGGACAAATGGAAAGCAGCTTCAATAAAAACAATATAATGTCCTAAGTGTTGCGGACATTACATTCTTTTTATTGAATTTTCTTACATAAAGGACACAGAATCTGAGAAAAATTCTGCAGTTTGAGGGCCCATTCACACTAGGTCCGCTGGACCGGACCCCGGTTCGTTTGGTCCGATGGTCTGGCTGTTTTTGATAGTGTGAACGCAACCGTACCGAACTCGGGTGCGGACCCGGGACCGGACTCGGGTCCGCCTGTAAAGGTGGTCTCGGGTCCGGTTCGCTAGAACCCTGGAGCAGGTTGCTAAGCAAACGTTCTGAAGATTCTAAAGAATCTTTACCTTTGTCCTCTTCATTGCACTGCCTTTTGCTGTGTTGCCAAGTGATATTTTGTAAATAGAATTCTGGAAGTTCGTGTTAATTATGACGCAAACGGACCCGGGTCCGCAGACAAACATGCAATGTGAACAGAGACCAACTACGGCAGAAGTAACCGCACTCGGGTCCGGTCCAGCTAAACGGACCTTGTGTGAAAGCAACCTGAAACTATGAAATGACTCAACTGTAATTGAATGTATAATGACAGTGTTTGCATTATCCATCACACAGTTCAAAGCCAGCTACCGTAATTTCCTGACTATTAGCCGCAGCTTATACATAATGATTTTGCTAAATTTCTTCCGCTATGAGATTAATACAGGGGGCAGTTAATATGGTGTTAATATGGTTTTGTCTCTTTTAACTTGCATAAAACACTGTCCTGCCGCTTATACGCGGGAAATTACTGTAGAGAGAGTGGGAGGAATGTGTGGAAATGAGAATTGTCATGCAGAGTGAAGAGGATATGTCTGAGGGGGGGGGGGGGGGGGGGCGTACCGGAGCTCCTGGTCTTTGGGGGCGGTGGTGAGGGACTGGCGGGGGGCATTGGAGAGCCCTTTTTGGGGGGTTTAGGGGAATCTCTGGGGGCCCAGTCCTCCTCCCACTCCTGCTTCTGTTTACGCTCCTCTGCCTCAATTCTACAGAGTCAATGATAGAGGGACAGATCGTCAGAAACTACTCAA
>NC_085003.1:9695837-9725837 GCF_963854185.1 Sardina pilchardus | reverse complement strand
GTTATAGATTATTAAGTATTAATTAAGTAATAATGGCTCAAAACCTAAGCTAACATTATATACTGTAGGGTCTGGAGGTTTTGAAGGATCTATCTGAGTGTGGTGGATAGAGTGCTGTATAAAAAGCGCTATTGAAATGGCACCTTTTGCCTGCTTAATATGCCTTTAGTTTGTTCACCACTTTCTTCCAGTGCTTGATTTTCCCCTTTCAAACTCATACTGCCACAGACAGAAAGCAGTGGTATAATATACAATTATATATAAATATATATATATATACTATACACATCAAGAGAGAGGGAGAGATAGAGAGAGAGAGAGAGAGAGAGAAAGAGAGAGGAAAGAGAGTGAGAGAGAGACTGCGGTGGTCAAATAATTCATATGAGTGTACGAGTGAACTAGAACATCACAGCAAATGAACCGCAGCGCAGCTGTGTCTGATCAAGCTGTTCATGAAGACTGTTCTCCTCCGCCTCCATAAATGGGACAGAGTTATCAGATCTTTATGAGTCATGTAGTGCAGCCTCCAGAACAGCACTACAGTATATAATAGAAATGCCTGTCACAGAGGTTTGATGTATGTTTCATTAACCTTTCCATTTCCATTTCAGAGATATACAGCAGGGGCATTTCAGAGACACACAGCAGTACATGGAGGGTATATAAGGGATTACGGACGTGTATATCAGTTTCCTGACTTCTTTCTACCACTCATATCAGTATCAAAGGAACTACCGAAAAGGACTGTTTGAGTTTATGCAATGATCCAAACCCAAACCCGATGCAAGCATGAAAATGGCAGACAACGGTAGTTAGCGGCATTGCTCCATGAGCGATAACTGGTTAAGACACTTACTGCGCCAGTGAGAACTGTGATGGTTAAACTCCTGCTACTCTTCAGCACCCGAACTGCCTGCGAGAGGAAATAATACATTTCATCAGATAATAACATAGTTATATAATCACTTGTCTTTAACTACATGTACATGGATTATCGGGGGGGGGGGGGGGTCATATAATACATGTGTGTATAAAATCTGTACTAATTGAAAGAACACTGCATTGATGTTAACTATTACATTTTCATGAACAATTCATTGATGACCGTGGTCAAACCAAATATCAAGTGATTTTCTGGCCTACGGTTCTTACCTCCTGGTGGTCCAAATTGGTAAAGTCCACCCCATTGACCTCAACGATCTGGTCACCCATCTAATGTACAACACATATACACAGACACACACACACAAACACACAAACACACACACACATCAAATCATAAATCATCACATGATTCTGCACACTACTATCAAAACAGGTCAATCTTGAGTCCTGAATCAGGCAATCTGTACTGTAGGTATTTACTGTTAAACGTCTTATTTGATGTCTATCAAATGCGTCTGTGCATAGCTTATCATGGTCTTGCTTTCTCCCCTGTTCTGTGATTGGTCCCCTATCTCAGTCAAAAATTAGGGTGGTAGTTTCCAGACTGCCTCAGCAGCGTGAATGAAATCACCGCGCAAGGCAGGATGGGAGCACCCAGGCTAACCCTACCCTACTTTATAATGTAATATTCAGAACAGACAAGACACCCAGAAAATCTTTATCTGAATGTTGTGGTTAGATGGACAGGATTGTAGCTAGTACTCTGCAGTCACAATACACATGTGCTATGGCAGGCAGAAGTGCTTTACCTTCAGTCCAACTTCAGCAGAGAGAGAGCCTGGCTTCACATTGCTGATGTAGATCCCTGGCTTCTGCCGTGGGCCACTCGAGATGCTGTGAAAAATTTACAGACATGCTGTCTGAACATCAAAGGGTCCATGATATGTCTGATATTCATGCACAGTGTGTTAGCATGCCTCTCAAGCCAACATGGTCACACTCGTTCCTGATATTTCGAGAGGAAAGATTCTTGTTCCTCTTGTCAGATTGTTGCATATCTCGCCTACACTCCCACCAAGCCTGTGCCAAGTCTTGGACTTCATTTGCCATGAAATGGAGATTTTGTCTGACACTACAAAAACGACCTGCTTTTTCTCCTCCACACACACACACACACACACACACACACACCCTCCTCTCATACTTGTGACCCCCACAGAGTGTGTGTCGTCTGACCTGATGCCCATGCCTGTGGTCCCCACCAGACTCAAGAAGACCTTCTTCTCCTTGATCTCCTTTCCTCCCATGGAGGCCAGGCCAGCCACACTGCTCTTCTTGTCCTGTAGAGCACAGGGAGGAAGACAGTCATTTCCTGTTTATTAGCCTGCATTATGCATAAGCCGCAGGACAGTTTTTATGCAAGTTAAAAGAAACAAATCATATTAATAGCATTGTAATTGCCCTCGTATATTAACCTCATCGCTTAAGAAATTTAGCAAAATCAATGTATAAGCCGCGGCTAATAGTTAGGGAATTACGGTAGTACTGCATAGGAATGTCATGTACTGTATATCATGTACGGAATGTCTTGTACCCTCACGTGTGTTTGTATGTATGTATGTACTGTATGTATGTTTATTACACATCCATACAAAAGGACAGGCAGAACAACACAACAACTGACGGTGTTAGACAACACACACACACACACACACACACACACACACACACATACAGTACACACATACACACACACACAAACACACACACACACACACAGGTCTTTGCCGAGAGATTGGCGCCTAGACAGTAGAAATAGCGATGGTAATGATGACAGTGGTGAGGGCAGACACAAGACACTGACTCATGGTGATACCCCCTGGCACTTACCCCAGACTCTGACACAAACTGGTCCACAAACTGCCACTTCAGCGGGTCCTCCGTGGAGCTGTGAGAAAATGAGAGGTGGATTCGGTCATTTTAATTTCAATTTCAATTTAATTTCAGAGTGCCAAAACATTACACATGTCTCATGGCGCGTTACAGAGTGTTAAACATTCAGAGAGGCCCCATGAGTAACAGGGGCGAAGAAAAACTGCCTAGAATTGGAAATACATATAGGAAGAAACCTCGGACAGATCCACGACTCAAGGGCCCAACACCGTCCTAACCCATCTGCCTAGGGTCAGTTACAGTACAGTAAGGTCAGTAGTGCACTCTAACCATCCATTTACAGTTGCCTGTTAGTGAGATGATGCCTTACTCATTTTCTGAATGAAACTGGTTTCAGTTTCTGATAATGCTTATCTAAACTGCTATTTCCTGGCCTCAGGAACAATTTCAGTAATTCAACAGATTAGACATGTTAACTATATGATATGGCCTCACTACGCTCCCGACAACTGTTCTAGTTGATACATCCGATGATGATTTATTCCACAAGGATCAGTTATCTGCTGTGGGATAAATGTTGCCCTTTTAAACCAGTCACGTGTAACAGAATCTATAAACTATGCCCATTACCATGACAGCTACAAGCAGTAGGCCTACTAGACCGGGATGGCCACCATTTATAATGCAGGCTCCATATACCCATTACTGATGCTAAACAGAGTGATTTATCAAGCACACTTACAGACTGCTGCAATAAATGATTTCAATATCACTGCTCACCCTGAACATAAACACAAATAAATAACATGGGGAGAGAGAATGAGAAGATGATATTAAAAAGCTTGCCTCTTCACTGGTATCATTCCAACATCTGCAAAAACAAAAATGATTACAGTTAAAAATCATGAGCTTCTCTATTCACCATGACGGCAACATTAACTGAGCAATGCACAAATGTGAAATGAAACAGACAGTCCATTTCCCATAGGATTTATTATGACACTATATCGCTCAGAGCGGATTGGCAATTAAGACTTGTGCCTGCTTTTCACTGGCAAACAAAAGGAAAGACTAGAGGGAAAGGCTGTGGTTCCAGATAAGGACTGCAGTGGAAAAGGCTGCTCTTTTGTTGCCTGCCTCTGCTAAGCCTATTGCTCCTAGCACAGAGGTGAAATGGAGTCAACCCTTGTCTGCTCCTACCAGGCCAGTTCGTATGGTTTCAAATGCCCCATCCTGCGTTGAATTTCTTTTTTGAAACCTTTGCTTTGTGAGAGGAAGTGGACTGGTATTGAAAAGCAAAGGGGGGAGGATTGAATGGGCCGCGAGTGACTCACGTCTGACTTTCAGCGACACTATCTTCTTGGTTTTGATGAGGCTGATAATCTCCTCGTGGATGCAG
This sequence comes from Sardina pilchardus, assembly GCF_963854185.1. Taxonomy (NCBI): domain Eukaryota; kingdom Metazoa; phylum Chordata; class Actinopteri; order Clupeiformes; family Clupeidae; genus Sardina; species Sardina pilchardus. The sequence goes on along the minus strand of NC_085003.1, from coordinate 9,721,660 downwards.
GACGAGATGGAGTAGCCATTGATGCGGACAATCTCGTCTCCGATCTGAGAGGAGGACAACAAAGACGAGAGGACAAGGGTTAGCAGGACACTACACCTGCATCTCATAGAAGCTCCTTCATACCAACATGATTGATTTCTGCTGGACTTCTTTTTATGAAACAAGCTTGTTGTGCTGAGGTGCTGCCAGCATCAATTCTACTCATTTAATTGGCTGTTGTGTTGATGAAACGGCAACTCCAAATCAATCAGAGATGAGATAGGATGGCCTCTAGATTGAATGCAATTTGTGGATTGCTTAGTGTATATGGGATGAGAGCCAATATGTCCTGCCTCACAGATTAGGCTGTAAATAACATTCAATTGAGGCACTGCAAGCCGTTAGCCAGATTGGAGAGGGCAAAGCAATAACTATAACTCAGAATGATGTACTAGAATAGACAGTTTCAACTGCATAAACAGACACGGCCTTTGACAAGTCAACATTTTATAGAACATTACACAAAAGTCCAGTCTGTGGTTTTGAACATTTCGATTGGAAAGCCTCTAAGAGCTCTCTCAGATCGAAAAAGTCTATCTGCACAATTTATCATTCAAATGACAAAAAAAACACATAAAAGAGTGCATAATAAAATCAATATTGCATAATTTCTGCATTGATCTTCACACTGTGAAATTCAATGTGGAGAAGATGGAAAACATCACATCCTGACTAAATGAATACTCCTCTGTCTCCCCCTGTTGGTGACAGATTGCATTGAACATATCCCTAGCTCCTAGTGTGTCCTTAAGTGACCTGATTAGCCATCTCTAGGGACAAAATGCCACCACTCACAATCTCATTTGATAGACATATTTCAGTATTCCTCTGATCAATATCAAAAAGTATGATACAGTTTCTGAAACAGCCATCAATATTAGCAAAATGGATAATGTCCTATAGATCATGTATAATCATTCTCAAGTATATTCTTTAAGATGGCCAATTATTTATGTGCCAGTATAGGCATATCCAAATTTCAGTCTGGGAACCTTTTGTTGCCTACTGTACCTAGTTCTACCGGCAGTTGACAGTCCCTTGCATTGGTGAAAGCCCACCAGGTAAACACACAGCTAGTTGTGGTGGTGGCGTTATCCGGTCTACAGTGGCCTTGCTCTTCATCTCTTGTCCTGGAGCAGCAATACTAAAGTACTTGTTTTGGTGCAAGCTGACTCCTTTCACTTCACTTTTCCCCCAAGCGCCTAGCCTGGCAAGCCAAGCTAGGGTGCGTCTAGATTTCTAGGCTACCAAGCGCCTTCTTGGTGATGCCAAAGAGGAGCTGAGATGTCAGCGCACTTCATCATCCTCCCTGTCTTCTTCCTCCTCCTCCTCCTCCTCTGCCACTCTGAGTTTTTTTCCGGGCAATGTCACGTAGCCCTGGGCACAATGGCGTGACTCTCTTTCTGCGTCTCACCTCACGATATATCTGTCAAAGCCAGACATTTCTTTTTTTTGAAATACAGCTTTGTTGACTGGTTCGCTCTGGCTGGAAGTGGTGATGTATGAGTGCATGAGTGCATTCTCACCTGCAGGCCAACACTTTCGGCTTGTCCGTCCTTCATGATCTGAGAGATGAAGAGGCCGCAGCCAAACTCCAGCCCCCCTCGCACGCTCAAGCCCAGACCGTCTGGGTGGGTCCGGTCCAAACGCACCTCCTTCAGTTTTCTGCCATCACACACACACACAGACACACACACACACACAGACACACACACACACACACACACACACTAAGTGACTAATTTACATTTGCCTAGTTCATTAGCCCTGGGCATCAGTCAATGACCCTGAGGCTATATATTTAATTAGAGAGTAATACTTGGTTTGTAGGACCAGACCATTTTAATAAACATTGTACCCGGCAGCAGGGACTGTTTGTTCAAGGGAATACTGTGCCATACTTTGTAAGTTCTTTTTTACATTATGATGCCATTAAAAAGACGGACATGTTAAAGGTTTCGATGCAAATGTACTTATGCAAAGTGTCTTTTCTTCCTTTATATACACACACACACACACACACATACCACATACATATATATATATATATATACAGTATATATAAAGATATATATGACAGAGCTATAAAACGGGTAGAGAGGTAAACAGAATCGTAACCAAAAGCAGTTCCAATCATCTGTTCAACACAATCATCTGCCACCCCACCATCCTCATTATCTCGCCTCCCTGGGCCCGTGGTACACTGAGCGGGACAGCGCTTCTCCTCCATACTCACCGTGACCTCTTGGGGGTGAGCAGGTCGTACTCCACCTGGTGCTTGAGGGGGATGAGGGGTCGGATGGAGTCGAAGAGCGGCAGCCTGTTGGGCTCGTTAATCACCAGCTTCAGGTCCCCCACCAGCACGGGCAGGTCCATAGACCTACACAGGGTAGGGGCAAAAGATATCAGTCCACTTCCACAATCCTTCTCGCAACAACCTATATCACAGTCACATGTTGGCTACTGCATGATGAAATGAAGACTGGATGTCTAGGAAATCCCCTGAGAGGCTTATTACCTCCGCCAAGGAGGTTATGTTTTCATCTAGGTTTGTTTGCTTGCTTGTTTGTTTGTTTGTCTGTTCATAAGATAACTCAAAGTTATGGATGGATTTCGATTACATTTTCAGGGAAGGCCTGAAATGACCCAAGGTAGAAACTATTAAATTTCATCCTTGGGTCATTCACCGTCTGGATCCAGGAGGCGGTTATGTTTTCGCTTGGCAGAGGTTTGCACGCTCTGAGTACTTTTCTAGTTTCTAGTACATGTGAAACGACTAATATGACTGCATGCAAAACGATTTTATAACATCGTCATTGACCAAAAATAATGACGTTTAGTGCTGATGTGATGACTGTACAGTAAGTCCATTAGAGTGACATAGCTAGTAATGTAATAAACAATGTGGTTGAAGCAAGTCTGATATAAGTTCAGTAGTTTGTCTTAAGCACTAACTGCCAAAGGGTTGTTTACTGTTGTTGTAGTTGGTTTACTGTTTCTGTTGCCTCTATTGATTGAGAATTTGAAGTTGTTCGTAATACTCAGAAGATACCATAGATCATGGGATTTTTATATTTCATAAACTATAGGTTACCATAAAAACATTCATCACATGGTTAGCACCATGGCAACCTTGACCGACTTGAATTGATTAACTGTGGAACCTTAATCGAACCAAAAACAAAACAAAATGGGAAAAAACTAAAATAAAACATTGCCCTGAGGTTGCACAGCAATTAGTCAGGCAACAGTTTTGAGATTCATCCCATGAATCATTGATGGTTGCCATTTCATTCCTGACTCGAGTGTCAGGAGCAAAAGGGGCTTTTCTGAATGGCCGCCTCGGCTGGATGGAGCGCAGTGGAAACTCTCCTCTTCCTGGCCAATCCGGGGAGGAGAAGTCAGCCCTCCTGACACGAGATCAGGTGGAAACTCCTGCCAGAGGTGGGACCCGCGGGCATTCAGGCGGCATTATGGGCGCCAGCTGGGGAAGAAACCGAATCCTCCTCCACGAGCAGCACGTGTGTGTGCGGTTCCGTTTAGGGATTAACGAGCGGCCCACTTTGAGTGACAATGCAGAACACTCAGGAGTAAACCAGTCCCCCTGCCTCGTCACCTACTCTAATCTGAACTGATACAGGCCCCTGAGCTGAGACAGGTATGGAATCAGCCAGAACTGAGAGAGCAAGGGGACACAAAGGCTTCCACACTGATCTAGAAACATAAAGCATCAAGACGTGCTGTGACTGTTAAATAATTCAACAATCAATTTACTTCTTAAAAACAAGATAGATGCCTCGGATCTTATATGAAGTGATGTACAATGATGACAAACAGTCAGCATGATGAAATAAAAAGGGTTGTATAAATTATGACCATCAAGCTGAGAGGAATTCAATTACAAAAGAAGGCCTCTGTGATTTTAAATACCCTAACATTTTAGCATGTTTGTGGTCAATGACTGAAAACTGTCTTTCGACCAGCCATAATAGTGCCACTCTGTAGTAGCAATTAAGAAGGAATAGAAATGAAATATGTTCATTTTATGCTTTAGGGATTTCATATTTACATGGAAAAAAAAATGTTTGACATGAGCAATGTCCAGAAAAATCTATCGGTCTCCAAGCATTCTTATCATAGACAACATAACTTCCATATTGCATCTTGGCATGGGAGGAGACAGAGGACTTACTGGTGGTACATCCGCAGCACATCATACAGATAGTCCTTCTCTGCTTCATTAGCAATCAGCAGCTCCACCTGCAAGACAAAGTGACCTTTGAGCAGCTCCTCACCAAATAACCCTCATAACACTGATATTGCCCTCAGAGGCAGCCATAAACCCCCACAGCACAGACCTCGCCTAGTGAGCCTGTCCCCTCTGTTGCCAATGGGAGGGATAGTTAGAGATTGTGTGTGCTATACGCAAATCAGACATAGCAATAAATCCCCTTACCTGGTAGTGGCTTAGCTGGCGAAGAAATATTTTGAGGAAGCGCTTTGGCCATTCACAGATGTAGCACATTGCGCTTAATCCGTCCCAGTGTGTGCATATGAGTGTGTGTGTGCGTGCGTGAGTGAGAGTGTGTGTTTATCTAGCTCAATAACAGCAAAGTGTCGGCTGCTCATTTCCCCATCGTGGTCCCGTCCAGACGATATCCTGGGCAGGTGGCCTGTTTATAAAGACTCTGAGCTCCTGGCCTCATCTATGGCCTTATACACAGTAGGGGGTTAGGCTGGTGAATAGTGTCACCTTACAGCGCTCAGACAGCCTGATTCCACCACCTCCACCGCCAAAACAGAGCACCCTCCCCCCCCCCCCCCCTCGCCAGAAAGGAGCGAGGCACCACAGCACATCTCTCGTGCAAACCAGGAACCTCCGTATGCATCAATACATACACTCTTTAAAAGAAGGGTTCTTGGGGTGCTGTATAGAACCATACAGGCTTTAAAGAACCCTTAGGGGTTCCTTTGCAGAAATCTTAAAAAAAAACAATCTAAGAAAGTAAGGAAAGACTACAATGTCTTGTGGACTGTATAACAATGTAATATTTTTCTGTTTGCAGTGGTCTATGCCTTTCATGGAACATCTTCATGTATAATGTATTGGTTATCACCACTTGTCATAACTTTGGCTCAAAGGACAAATGGACATCAGTTCCATTTTTAACACGTAACCATTCCTTATTGTTGAAGATGATGTTTGAGTAGATGTGAATGTATTAATAATACAGGCCAGACTTATGTCCTACTGTACAAACAAATGCACACTGCAAGATCAAACAGCAGGACCAAAACTGAGGACATTTATGATGTGCATTTTTTAGTCCTGACCAGTCAATGACAGAGTGAACTCTGGACCAATAAAAGAGCACATGTGATAAAGCAGCAGTGTGTGAAAGATTGCAGTTTTACCAGTCAGCTTCATACAAACACACTTTGGAGAGTCAGGACAAAGACTATGCTGGATCATACTTAGTATTCTAAAAAACGAAATCCCACGATTTAGACATAAAAATATAGCATATCCTGACAAGAAACTCTTAAAGCATACACAGGCACATACACACAAACACTAGCATGGGCAGAGAGGAAACTAGACAGGCATAAATACAAGGCCTTTTGTTCAGAAGTGAACAGTCCTCCTCTCAGAGACCATGCTAGATATGCCATCTCTAATTGAGGCAAGGGTGTTTAACTACCCAATTCCTTACAGCTGACCGAGCATCTCTAACACAGGGAACATAATGTGATGTGCCCTTTGTGGATACCCTCCCCTCTTTCTCTCTCCCTCTCCCTCCCTCTGAATGTGTGCGCGAGTATGAGTCTGCATAGAGGTTCAGAACAGATGGCTGAAGACTAATATTACCAACAGTGATATCCTGTTCCGTTTAAAAACTGTTGTCTTGCTTTCGTAAATTGTACTCTCCTTTTCGAAATAACAAATTCCAGACAACTTGTTTTAAGAAAATTACATTGTGTCAGCCTAACCTACTATCTGTTCAATTTCCTGGCAAAACGTCAGGGGCTTTGAATAGTGGAACGCCCCAACATTTTACCTGTTTGCCTACCTTTGCCCAACTGCAGTCGTAGCCTGCTGGCGTTGCGTTGTTACGCCATTTATCTCTTTACCTATAGGGATTTTAACTACGCACGACTCTTTTAAAATATATCAAACACATTGGTTGATGATATTAATAAGAACACCACCGATGTAATCTAAATAATAAGTCAAACATACACGTCTCCAACTGCGTTAAGAAAACAAACTGAATACATAGGTAAAAACCGAAATACAATATGTCGTCATTGTCCAACAAAATAATTAAGTGCAATTCATGAACATCTAAGAAGTAGGTTAGGCTAACAACAAGACGTATTTCTCGGCAAAACTGTCAACAAGACAAGTTACAGGTTATTGCCTTGACAACCCTTCCGCCATTCATCTGCGCAAGGTGTACTGCTCTTAATAACGTCCAAACTATAAACTGGTGCGCTTTGGGAAGAATTGAGAAAAAAGAAAACAAGAATATCAACAAAAACAACTTTCTTACTTTATGTCTGAATTCTCGTGCCACTCTTCTCTCCATTTTTAGCTAAGGTTCCCTCACACCGGTTCCTAGGCGTTTGATCCGTCTGCGCACTTCTGTCAGTGAACACTGGGTGGGGTAGATAGTATGCTGGCAACTCTATGTAACAGTGATGTGCTAACCTTTGCCCTGATAGCCTATTACTATGACACACTCATGCCAATTACTGCTTTGTATCCTAGATTTTCTAAAACATTTCCTGTCTAGTCTTCTGCTCTGCAATGGGATGCAACAGGCCCTATATTCAGAGAAGCATATATCATGACAGAACGATGACTACTTGCAAATCATAATATAAAGCAAAGCGATTTAAACAACATTTTATAAATGCTGACCCATCTGTAAGTAAGAATGAAAGACAGACCACCCACATCAGCATTGTGTGTGTGTGTGTGTGTGTGTGTGTGTGCGCATGCGCACGTGCCTGAATCCACATCCTTCCAGGACACAGATGTGAATCTAAATGAATGCATAATATTTGGCATTCTTCCACATTCCTCTCTCTCTCCTCATCCTTCTTCTCCGTCTGACTGTAAAAACCAACTCTCCTCTTTTTACTTGTGTCTATTTAAACGGGGTGCTACTTTTAAAGTTGTGCGGAGGTATGTTGTGTTTGTGAACAGATTTGTACATGCAGTGCATGTGCTGAAATGAAAATGACTAGGCTAGGCTAATGGAAGGTGTAGCCCTTTCTCCCTTCTTTTAGTTAGTTACAAATTCGGTCTAGCACTCTAGGAAACTAAAGAGACTAGTAGAGCCTATTCTCCTATTCCTGCATTACATGCAGTGTGCTGCCACTAAAGGTTAGGTAAGGGGTGTGTGTGTGTGTGTGTGTGTGTGTGTGTGTGTGTGTGTGTGTGTGTGTGTGTGTGTGTGTGTGTGTGTGTGTGTGTGTGTGTGTGTGTGTGTGTGTGTGTGTGTGTGTGTGTGTGTGTGTCTCTCTATGCTCGAGGTGGCAGTGCTAGTTCAGCTGTTGGAGACCGGGTCCATCTGTAGGCCTGACATTGGGACTCCAATCTGACCCTTGCTCTGACGCAGGGATTTGCAGATGTAACCTAACCTCCTCTCTCACACACGCACACACACACACACACACACACACACACACACACACACACACACACACACACACACACACACACACATAGGACACAAGGACATAGGAAACCGGAAAAATGAATAATATTTACCCAAATTCAGGTAACGCAAACATGTACTGTATGTTACTTAATTATCATAAATTTTCTTCATAAACAGATTGGTGTGATGACAGTATAGGCCATAGGACAGTATATAATTTTCTATACATTTGCCTTTTTTTTAGCTCTCTAAATGCTCACAGACACAATTCAGAATGCAAAGTAATAATAATACCAATAATACTATACAAAAGAGACAGCACTCTACAGTTGATAACTTCTTGGCTATACGATAGAATCAGTTCTTTGGTGCTATATTACATAGCTTCATCAGTGTGATGTTATCACAATTACTCACTTCTGAATTTGCTGTCTGGGACACAAATATGATTACCGGTAGGATACTTGAGAAATACCTAACATTGTGTAAGTTAATATATAAACAACAAAAACTTTGATGACATTCCTGAAGCCTTTTGATAGACTTGTGTTACAGTAAGTTAGAAATGACAATATGTTGACCATTGTTATTTTCAGAAAATTACTTTGGACTGCAATTCAGCATTTGTCCTCTAGGTGGTGCCAGTTGTGCAAAGACACATTTGTTCTCCTGTCAAGGGGTAATCCCAAACTTTTCTAATATTTTGAAAGGTACACTCCCCAAAGTCCTAGTATAGTTTTCCAGGTAATGAGTTATCCAGTCATAATATCATGTTGATTTGCACCACTACCCAGGATTTCCTCCTGACACAAAGATGCTGAAACTGTTTACATGGTGTAAACACGTGATCCAAAATGTAGAGCAATTATACTCTTTTAAAGAAATGTTGAACTGTTACACTCTAAGTCCTGCCCAACTTGACCAGGACTACCAGGTAGAAGAGATATTGTATTTTGACCGGTTCTTCCTTGTCAAATAAAGGATAAATAGATAAAAAAACGAGTGTTCCTAAAGTGTCCCCAAAGCTGTCTTGCTGTCCTCCTTTCCTCATCATTAATTGTATTTCATTATCTTACCTCTTTAAGATTCACTAGCCTACATGTTCTTTATGTCAGCAAGGAAAATTGCAATGAAATTGTCAGCCAGGAAAATGTTCTTGATCTCATATGGTGATAATTAGCAATGATAAATAACTGATAAGTTATTACTAAGTTACTAGAACTAATTACTGATGTCAGGGACTTTATTTCCACTCGCATTTCCGCTTTCTACAGTGTTCCTTCTCAGAAAACAAAGTATTCAAGGAAAATGGATGAAGCTGTTTTCTGTTCACTGGTACAGGATATACTTATAGTACTCTGAGAAGTTTATGACTTCTGAGGACCCCCCCCCCCACACACACACACACACACACACACACACCACCCCCACCCACCCGGTGCAGTCCTGAGCAGCGCACCCCTCAGTAACTAACCCACCATGGCTATCGAGTTCCCTGGAGTGGCAACCCTAACCCAGGTCTGGATCCTGCACGCAGCGTGACAAAGTAAATTACTCTCCCTGTCTCCCTTGCATACAGGGAAAAAGCCCACACAGAATCCCTGAGAGCAAATAAAAACCTGATATAAAAAAAAGAGAGAGTGAGTCCCGTCTGGATTGGGATTCATGCTTGTTGAACATCCAAGGCCACAGTGCACAGTCAGGGACATGCTCCGATTCTCCCAATCGTAAGGTAGAAGCATCTTAAATCAACTTTTGATTCTGGATGGGAATCAAAGCCAGGGACAGGTGCACCTCTTGTGGCTCGTCTTTGATTTTCCCCCTGAGCAGAGCTCGCTCTTCCCTTACGTCACCCCTGGCTTCTGCTTAGGCACTTGGCTCACAGCTTCCCCACTGTAACATGGTGCCCTCTCCTCCACCATACAGAGATAATGCTGACAAGACAAGGACAAACCAAGTCTGGATGGCTCAGCTCACTCAGACATGTCCCAGGTCAAAGGTCAACTAAAGCCCTTACATAACTCGGAAACGGGGTGCGCCGTGCACCTAAGACCCCCCCCATGTCACGGGCAGAAAACATGGCACTTATGCAATCACCCCTGGTTGTTTTTGCACTCTCTCGATCCACAGGGAGCAAAAAGAGCTCTGGTCGGCCATGTTGAGCAACCCACCATCAGCCTGTGCGATCAACTTCATGGAGGCTACCAGCATACCCCTGGAGTCCAGGCCCTGAGTCGGGGAACAATGACGGCATTTATGTGGAATGATGGCCCTGTGCGGTCGGGCCCTCTCAGACCGCTGGTGGCCAAGCAGCCGGGGATTGTGGGATTGCGTTTATGGGCAGACGGTCGCGTTGCTGCATATGGGGGCTTGAGCCCTGCAGCTGTCGCCTGGCACACTCCAACCTCACAGAGACATGACAGCTTTTGTCAATGCCAGTGGTCTGCTCCCTTTGTGTGTGTGTGTGTGTGTGTGTGTGTGTGTGCGTGTGCGTGTGCGTGTGCGTGTGTGTTTGCGTGTGTGTGTGTGTGTGTGTGTGTGTGTGTGTTTGCAGGGTGTGAGGGGCAATGGGGGGACGCACAGCTGTGTCATGAAGCAGGCAGGAAGAGATACCTTCAACAGCAGAGCAGAGATTAAAATGTAAAAAGAAAGCACTCGTTCTAATATTACAAAAGCAATATTAAAGGAAACAAATACTTACACTTTCACATAGAAGACTAGGAACATGACATGCACAATTATGACAGTCATAGTTATGACTCATCTGTGTGTGGTTGTAGAAAGGAATGCAGCACATTGGTGTACTGCACTTAAACTTAAAGGTACACTATGCAAGATTTTCATCTTAATCTAATCATTATGAGGTCAATTTGAAGGTAAACATAAACAAACTTGCAATAGGCAAATCGTTCTCCTAGCAAGACGTAGCAAGTACCGAGAAAACAAGCCATGCAAGTGTACGACAAATCTTGCGAGAATCGTAAAACATTACTTTGTCAGTAGATATACTGTAGCTCTTTGAGTTATTGCCTGTTGCTAATCTTTCACCTTCACAAGAAAAGCATTTTCATTGTGTACTGGGGTGTACTGATAAGTCACGAGAAGTTTGCTATCTACAACAGCAGAGGAAAATATAATTATTTCGTGACTCTAGAGGTTTGCTCTTCAGTCACCAAAACTGCAAAAAACCTGCATAGTGTACCTTTAAAACAGAACTGTGATTGTGCTGCATCAGAAGTTGCATGATTGATCCATGATAGAGCTCATACTCATACTGAGCTTTTGCTACCTGCTCACTGGCCAGTAGTCAGCCTCACCCCCTTCTGTCACCCATAGACAACCCAGAAGGCGTGGCAAAGAGGAGTAGAACATCAGCTTCAATATACTGCATGCTTGCATGTGCTTCTGTATCTGCCAGTGGAAAAGTCAACTTGCATTTAACAACCCACCTCACAGAATCCTAGCAGTGCTATGACATCGAGCTGACACACTCATCTCAGGTTTGAATTACCGAAGGGGGGCTTGGCAGGTCGGAGGAGGAGGGGGGGGGGGGGGGGGGGGGTATGTTTGGGCTGAGGAAGTATCCAGGCTTCCGAGAGCCTGGATGCTGAGACAGGGTAATTACAGCCACTAAAAATACCCCCGCATTTGTTTTAGTTAATGGGAAAGTTACACCCGGAGCAGAGTCCCCATGCAAAAAGGCAGATAGGGTTTCTCTGCTGACCTCAGCAGATACCAGTGTAGGAGTGGGTAGAGCAAGAGAGTCCAGATGGGAAAGGTGGAGGAAAGAGGAACATCTCTTGGCCCAACACAACCACCCCCTACTGCCCTCCTCTCCACACACACACACACACACACAGAAGATACACTGACACACACTCATGGACATATTTACACACAGTGATATACAATGCTGGAGAGGGACTAGGAAAATGTGCGGATGATATGACAACACTGGCAGTAATCATATTTCCTGATGGCAGCGAAGCACAGGAGGAGTTGATACATCTAATTTGAAAAAAAGGGTGTTCTTCTAAATAAAAACTGTAAATAAATATTTTTCACTATCACATTGGAAGTTATGGACGTATACAGATAAGCTACAATTACTCTAATGTGGTATGCATGTAGTTAAACTTTTCTTTCTAACTGTAAGACACCCCCCTAATGATCCAGAAATGGCAACAGAACATGAAAACACAATTGCTTTGATGTAATGTCAAAAACGCCTTCGCTCTGTATTGTCTAGATACAAGTTAGCATGCCAATTAACTAGCATCGGCCTGATTCTCTTGTACACTTGTATGCTAGCATGCGTGGCACTGTAATACATACAATAGAAGTTCAGGACTCTGATGAAGACATTTGTAACGTGGAAACGTTATGTCATGTTTTGCACCTTTTAAAATAAATCTTAAAGAAGACATCTGTGTTGCACCGGCATTACTCTTCTTTCATACAATAGAAGTCATTGGAAGAATGCTGTGTAGCTGCTTTCAAGATGTCTTGATGCCAACAGAACATAGCCTACTGTACCTTTGACTTGAGATAGCCTAGTGGGAGACACAGCTTGTCAAGACTCCAAGTCCTTCTGGGGACTTCTCTGTCTTACAACAAAAGGTTTCTGATATTACATGAAATGCTAATTAAAAATGAATGTACATACATACACAGCAGAATCAACTCTTTTGAAACTATGTTTAAGCGGCATTCCAGTTAACACTGACGGCATGTGAAGCTAATCCAAAAGTGTGTGGAAAAGTTAAATCATACGCGGTAATCCGTAAATTTCATGCAAGCCATGCTTTCAGTTCTCACATATAATACTGCTCCAGAACAGAGGGTTGTTCCAAGAGGTTCTAAGAATACCCAAATCCAAGAATTCACTAAATCCTGTTTTGAAGTTCACTGTATAATCGATATATCATCACAAATTTCACGTGTAGGAAGGCATCCATACAGTTCTAAATGCTGTGGGGCAACACTGTGAAAGGGTACACCATGGTGGGCAGGAATCTCGGCCTAGTGCCTAACAAACTTATGCATAACCCTCTCCACAGACACACACACACTCTCTCTCATCCCCTCAAACACAGAGACAGACACGCAAACACAGTCGCAAACACACGCACGCACACACACACACAAACGCGCACACACACACACACACACACACACACACACACACACACACAGACACACACACACACACACAGACACACGCACGCACACACACACACACACACACACACACACACACACACACACACACACTCCTACATTAAGGGTCAGGACGAGCATGACACGGCTGCACAGAGAGTGGCCTGTGCACGTGCTCGTGGGCTTACGGCCTGATCCCCGGGCACATGACATCACCCTTGCCAAAGATCCCGTTTCTCAGAAGCGCGAGCGCTCATGCTAACATCTGTTCAATCAAACCTCTGGGCGGCCAGTCTCTCCATGCCAGGGGGGTTAGGGTCCTTCGCCCTCTCTCTCTCCCTCTCTCTCTCTCTCTCTCTCTCTCTCTCTCTTTCACTCTCACTTGCTTTTTTTTCTGAAGTGAGAGTTCTTATCTAACAGTTGTTTTATTATTTATCTCTCAGCAGTAAGCCACCAGTTGCCGCGCGGCCTGCTCAGCTCAGTCCAGCCCTTGTGTCGGCACCTGCAGCTGTCATTTCTGTGGTCAATGTGGCTACTGCAGACCCACTGCATGGCACGCTCCACCCCCACCCCCCCACATACACTCCCCCCCCACCATACACACACACACACACACACACACAGAGCACGAGACACAAAACTGCCCCACACAACATCCTGCCTCACCCAAATCCCCCCGGTCCTCTGAGCACGTCCTAGTTCTTCAACATGTCCAGACATGTTCTCAGTGCTCAAAATCGTTCCACAAAGACGGCCCGAGAAGTGTGCCACATTTGTCACTGAGTTCATAGGAAATTGGATGTGTGTCTGGTCTGTCTGTTGTGTCTCCGGACCGGTCCTATTGACACAAGAATTTGATTCAGGAAAACTCCAAGACCATGTGTGGGAGAATATTTCTCGTGTCATGCTTTAGTTTTAGGCCATGAAACACTGATAACCAACACTAAACTACAACAGATTGAAAACAGATTGCTTGCTATGACCTGAACAAATGTTCACCTTAAAAAAAAAGACATGTTGCATGTATCAAAGCATCACATAGGTTTCATGGGCAAAACGTTAACACTATAATCCCACCAAGAGCCATTCATGTGTATCCACATCTATGAGCTACATATCACACAGCAACATGTGGAGCCCCAACAACAGGATGGACAGCGATACAATAAAACAGCTTTTTTGTGATATTTTTTGGGGAAAAAAATTATAATTAGGGCAGAGTATCAACTTTACTCACAATGAATACATAAAACACAGACTGCAGTATGGCAATGAGTATATCGTTTATGAGAAGAGAGAAAACAATGTGATAAAGGTACCAGGGATGAGTAGTGTGTATTATGCATGTATTTAAAATGTGTATTTCAAATACAAATAGTATATTGTCATATGCATTTTAATAGGTTGAAGAAACAATACAATGTGATACGATAGCTTCATATTTTGTATCAAAATACTTTATGGGTGTGTGTTTTAAAAATACTGATAGATATTTTTGGTAAACCAATACATTTGGTGATGACAACATACAAGTGCAAAACAATGAATTTAGTCTCTGACTGGTGCTGACATAATGTAGGAATTTGCCCAGCCTTGTGTTCAGAATATTACAACTCAGGAAGATGATCCAGTGCAATATAAGTATTGCCCAGCGATATTGCTCAAAAAGTTACTCCATGTATCACCACAACAATGAAAATATTTTGTCCCCCTTTGGCGTTTACAGTATAAAACACCATTTAGCACTGATATGGTACCCTGTTAGTTAAAATGATCCTTGATGATCAACAGCATAACACAGTGCAATATCAAGCAATCTGGGCACCCTTGACAATGTCAGGGACTTGTCTTCACGTTGTACCACTTGACAAGTTCAGCTGTGAATGCATCCCTGACTGATATAGCATATACATGTAGGCTATGAGATATACTGTAACAGGCCGTTCAGCAAAGTTGATCTGTTGACTGTTTGTAGGTTTATGGCATGTCTCGTAGGTAGAGAAAATCTGTTGCTCTCTAACACTGTCCACTTCATAGTCTGTGTAGTGATGAAGAAATAGATGGAATAGATATAGATATGGAAGGTTTGCAGAGTGATCTCATGATGCCTTTAAAATACAAACATACTGTTTATTTTGATACGCTTAAAATGAGAGTATTTGATATTTTTTTAAAAATAATTTGATGTATTATTGTCCATCCCTTAAAGGCACCTAATTAAACCTCAAACTACAGCACCAATCAGTGATGGCCGTGCGGTCCACGAGTGTGGGCACTCATAAAGGAGCCCGCGTGTCAGCCGAGGTGCTGCCACTCGCTCAGTAAATAAAAACCCTAGTAAAAGCCCCCCATTACCGTGGCAATAGGGGCCTCACACAGAGACTGTACCCCCAACCCCCCGTAACTCCCAGATGGTTTTCCACTCGCGAGGTGAGATGCCTGTTTTGAAATGGAACCCAGAGTGATGTTGTAGAGGGGCCCAGCACTTGTCCCTGCCCAGATGTGGTGGCATCAACAGGTTTCGTGTCAGTTTTTACACGGACCGGCACCACAAGGGTCGGCTGAGGTTTCGCCACTGACTCATCCAGGGTCAAGTGCTTTCTTTACTTGCCTTTTCACTGAGGCCTTTAAAAGTGGTTTAGTGAAGGAGATGCTGTTTGATCGGAGGACAACAACCGATGATAACCCTGGAGTCCTTCAAATAAAGTTCACCAGAAAGTAAAGACTGAGCCTGGTAAATCCACCCTGGTAAACCCACCTCGAAAGCTCAACAATATCAACAAAATGATGACTTGAGGGTTAAAAGAACAAATAAAAAAGAGTGATGATGTGAGACAGTGGGACACAGTGAGTCGCTTCTGTGGCATTCAGTGGTAACACACCAGAGCTGAAGGCAGAAACCACAGAACACATGGCATCGATTGGCTAGTTTAATACTGATGACAAGCTGACCTTTGTTTCCGCGAGCTTAGGTGAGAATGAAATTCCTTTGACCTTACTGAAAGAAAGAAATATTATCTGAATGACCATGCCAAACGCAATGACATGGTTCCACTGTTAAAATACTTCTGGACTGTGCTGTCTCAGTGTATGTTTCATCCAGGCATCCTGAATGAAAGACCCCATAGGTGATGAAGAAGTTGCTTAGACAACCAGCCAACTAGATAGTGGTAAAAAAGAGATTCATGAGACAGACAAAAAGAGGGTGTGTGTGTGTATGAGAGAAAGAGAGAGAGAGAGAGAGAGAGAGAGAGAGAGAGAGAGAGGCAAATGATACATAACACATGAACTTAAGCCAAATATAGCATGACAGCAGAAAACTACACTGAGACAACTTTTATATGCAGCAGGAAATTCTGAATAACGGATATTTCCTGATATTTCTCCTTCGTTTTTAAAATAATTATGTTGACACTGATGCTAAAAACAGGGTGAAAAAGGGTGTTGTGAACCCCTCGAGCAAACCGGTGGCCAATCAGAGAGTTCTGTTTGAAAGGCGAAACTGCATGAGTGTAAACGGGGTCTGAGTGTAGCCTACTGCTACAAAACCCTTAGGTGCTATGTTGTATGACATGTCCAAAAGATGACATCAGTTTTATAATTACATAAAATGTCTTAATTGCCCTGTAACTTGCTTTGGTAAATATATATGGTAAATATTATACAGTAAATGTATCAGGACTTAATGTCTACACATCTTGATGGCATCTATCAGGCTATACATAGTATCTTATTTATATGATAAAAGGTGCTGATATGTATGGGACAACCAATGACAAATAAGTTGCTGAAGCAGCTGAGACATGGTAAACATCCTGTCAGTCCATTTAAAAAGGTAGCACTGCGCAATTTGATAGCCTATGTGGTCATATAATGGAGCATGATTTTACGTCAACAATGAACTCTGCTACTTCATCCTTGCTGAAACAATTTTAACCCTGCGATTATAAAATGTGAAATGTTACAGCCTCAACAACTACAGTACTTCAAACTCTTACAGCAATGTCTTCTCAGTTCAAGGACAATGAAGTCTGTTTAAAAAAACTCAACTAATGATGCCAGCACAGGAAAAAAACCCCTCCTGTTGAGCCACCGCATGACATGAAAAAGCATGACGGTCAAGGGTCACTTGGACCAGAGCCTTGTTGGCACCAGTCAAACGAATGTCTCAGACCAGTGGTCCTGCATCAACTAAGAAAAGCAGCCGCCAAAAGACTAAGGGTTGGCAGGATTCGCAGAATGCACAGATTGTGGGGATCGAACCACTACTGCACACAGTGCACAAGGGCCTCTCAGTGCCTCGCAAATCCCCCCTCCGCCACGAGGGCTCGGATTTCAGCGCCGATTTTCAGGAGGTTTAACTTCTTCCTGTGGAAATCAATATATTCTCGTGGCAGAGCGATTCAAGCTTGGGGTCTTGACGTGATATCCGTGCATTGCCCGCTGCCACTGTTGAGAGGCCAGAGCTTCAAAGTAGCGCCGAGCTGAAGCCCCTCACTGTCCATCCCTGAGGGCCTCTATTTAGCGGCCTTTACCTTCCAGTCCAGGGAGACAATCTCACCAATGATTGAATTGTCATGCCATCTCAACCTGAAATGATTCGTGGCATTGCCCTGCTTGATGATACACTGCCAGCTATGCAAAAATTATTAGGTACCATAACTCTCGAGAGTCCAAAAGTGTATTAAACTATATAAAGAAAACTGCTTTTAAAGAATTCCTTTCTACTTATTTTGTCATTCAAATATACAGCATACCTGAATGCCCATTATTCAGACAAATGAATACAAGTTATTACAAGGCTAGTCATTGCGTTCTTAGACAACTGAAAAGACATCTTTTTAAAGAAAATATAATGAGACAGACACCACAAATGCTTCATACAGCTTCATGCAAACCTTGTAAAAGCAAAGGCTAACGGCTAGGTTACAATAGTTCATTAATAAGAACACACACACACTTACACACTTTTGACACACACTGTATGGCAGTGATCCTTCCATAGCAATGGCTTTAGTGTAATTTGCGCCGCAGCTGTCGACCCCTGAAAGAATTGTGAAATTGTGCTGCACATGTTCAGCTGCAAGAGCAAATGCCATGTCGCAAATGAAAAAACAAGATGTCGAGAAAATACAGCCCTGTGCAGAAGGGGGAGATCACTAGTAGTTACTGGTTGTGGGTAGAGGGTCTCTTTCGCAGTTTATTTGGGTGCTTATGGCTATTGTTACCGCGGTTGAATGTGTGGCAGTCTTGCATGCTTGTCAGTCTGTTAAGATACCATCCCCCCGCCTTGCATCACCTTCCACATCAAAGATAACCTACGATTAATCACGGGCCACAGTGTTCATCAGTGCAGGTGTGGCAGCCTGTGCCAAGGACCAGCGCCAATGCTGTTGCCTTGCTTGCTCTTAAATCATGCGCCCTGTCCTCAGTGCAAAAACGAACCTTTTAGCACCATGGAGTGTGTTGCTTCACGCAAAGCCAAGCCAAAGTGTATTACATGCTTGGCAGACCATTCTGAGATGAGGAAGATTAAATCAGGGGTGCATGTGTGTAGTGGTGAAGAATGTTCCTCAATAACAACCAAGGGTACTAAGGAGATAGATTGGCTTGAGAAAACTACAGAGTAATCCTTGCTGGAGATAGATAGATAGATAGATAGATAGATAGATAGACTCATAAAGTATATCAATAAAGGTACACTATGCATGATTTTTACCTTAATAGAAAATCTATGAAGCCAATATGATGGTAAACAAACTTGTAATATGGGAATTGTTCACCTAGCGGTTTGCTACTGAGGGAACCAGCAATGTAAACTTCAAGAATTGTTAACACAAAAGCATCTCACAAAAATTGTGAAACATTGTCTTATATATGTCTTTATAGATAGTTTTTGCCTGTTGTTGGTCCTTTGCCTCCACAGCAAAAGTGGTTGTGTACAGTGGGATTGAGCCATGAGAAGTAGGCTATTTACAATGGCAGTAAAATATGACTAGCTCTAGGGAGTCTGCAAAAATACCTGAAACTGTATAGTGTACCTTTAATGCCAAAGGAAATTGTGGAGTGGTATTGAAATGTGAAAAATTAATGTCATCATAAAAACATTATTGTGCAATATGTAGCCTAAATGCCCAAGAAAAACTTCAGGCAGATATGTTAACTTTGTGATTAACCCTTCAGCAGGGGCGTTTTGAACATTCTAATAAAAGATTAGGTTCCACAATCATGTAAGATCTAAAATTCCATCTTGAATTCAATGAACTCAGATAGAACTCAATATAGAACATTAATTTCCAACATTGGTGTGACGGCACTGGTTCTAAATCCACGCATTGACCATGCATGTTGAATATCACACTCTAAAGAAGAGTGTTTACTTGTTAATATAAGTGAATATGCAAAAATAATGTAGATCATTACTGTACTATACACCCTCTTTACGTGCTAATATCATGCTGTTGTTCTCCCCTTGCAAACAAAAGAAAGACAGGCCTACAGTACTTCAAGGGGGAGAGAGAGCTCAGGGGCTAAATCTGTTGCCTGGATTGATTCGTGGGTCGTAGCGTAGGCTAATCGAGGGCTTTAGCCGCTTGGCATGAGGAGAGAGGCAGAAAGACACAGGATTCCTCACCGTGACGATTCGGGCTCTCTGAAATTTTATGGGCTGACAAAGGCATGGAGAGGACTGTGATAGCACTGAACGCCGTGCCAGACGTGGAGTGCCGGATCGCACGCTCCACGAGCCAAAGCCGTGACTGTCGGACAGCATGACGGCAGGACCTGAGAGGAATAACATGTCCTCCAACCACTCATCTCATCCTTCAAAAATAAATAAATAAATAAAATAATCGCCAGCCCGTCCTCCAATTCTCTGACCGTTAAGAGTGACTGGATCATAATGAGATGTTGCTGTCTGCTACTGCTCCAGTTCTTATCACTGACAGAGAGGAATCATGCAGGTGTGAACAATTCAAAAGGCTTTCTCCACAGGATCTACAGTGGATGCATTCACACGATATGTCCACAGACAAATTGTAAAGGAACTTGTTTAGTGGTGTGAGTAGCCTAAAAAACAGGCCCTGTTCAATCATGCACATCTCAAAGACAAAAATCAGAACATTAAAAGGATCATATCTACTATGTGAATAAACAAGACATGTGACACTGGACTACAACCTGTGAATAAAACCAGGCATGCAAAACAGCAGAACATTTGTTATATAAAAGCATAATTTCCCTTTGGGGATGAATAAAGTTATCTATCTATCTACAGTATATCTATCTATCTATTTATCTATCTATCTATCTATGGCTCAGGTGAATCTTCCCCCATAGAGACATACTGTAGGTGGAGGGCTGTGGTGTTAGTTAGGTTGTCCACTGGTGATGAGAACACATCAGAGCGGGGAGGCTCCCCAGCACCAGGCCAGGCATTTCTGCACGCGTGCTGCACATGGCTATGGCCTCCAAGGGCATTATCACACTGCCGGGCACACATTCCAGGGGAAGGCAGAACAGTATAGTGCCCACAGTCAAGTCCCTCAGGGACACACGCACACACACACACACACACACACACACACACAGTACCAGACAAACACACACACACACACACACACACACATGTGCGCGCGCGCACACACACACACACACACACACACACACATCCACACAAACATACCCACTCACAAATGCGAGACTACAAAAGCAGCAAAACAAAGCATGACCTCTAGCCCTACATTAAAGAAACAACAACAAATATTAACTATCATCATTACTGTAAAAGGCCTGATGTTGGGACAGTTTGACTACGATATTGTACTTAGGCTACGGTACAAAATTCTGTACCCTCTCAAACATATTTATATATATGTTTGAGATAATAATATGTGTTCACAAAGACACGTGGCCTTTAGAAAATGCCCCCACAAAACTGAAAAAGCATGCAAACACAGGCAGGCTCACGGCCAGACTACACACATGTGCCTGGCTCAAGCAATCATTCACCTCCGGCCTTTTGTTCGTGACATGCCTGCTATTCGAATGGCATTTTATTTTCACTTCAAAGAAAAAGACGTTTGTCAGGCGCACTGTTTGGCTGTCAGCACGTTCAACATATCTGCACACTCTCTGCAGGTGCCATTAAACTAGAAGACAAACAAAGTATATTAAGTAACAAGATATATCAAGTCAAGGCTTTAGCAGTTATACGGTCGTGAATTATAGAGCTCTTCGTATGTACTGTACTCCACATTTAACACAATTTAATCTAATATCCTGTATTTTAAATAAGTAAACAGTACAGAAAAAAGTTAGAAATTTGCCAGTAATTAATTGAGAAACTATTGGTTATTGCAAAACGTTCTCATTAACTACTCATCACAAATTTGAAAAGAAATGGGAATGTATCTGGAATGCTTTGATGTGTTAAAATGTCTGTCCCGTTGTGAGGGAACGCTCCGTCTTGTCATGTTGGTGAGCCCTCTGGTGGTCATCACTGGGTAAGGCGGTCGGTCACCATTACTCAACTGAGGGCCATATCCTGAAATGGCAAGATCTTTAACTTTATAGTTTCTTCAGGCTATACAAAGGGTTTTTTTTGGCAGCTTTGTCACAAACTTTATGAAGACTGAGGGCATATTATTATCGTAGTTAAAATCTTTTGTTTGTCCAAACAGGCATGCTCTCTCAATCTGAGTTGCAGGACCAATTAAACCAGTTTTTAGACACTGATTCTCAGTAAAAGTACTCAGCGTCACTTTTACAGCACAGTAGAGGAAGCGATGCTCCTCTGGCCAGACCTGTGGAAAGTGACATTTCTCCTGTAACGAAACCTCAACTATCGTGCATAACCATAAACCCTGGATCTCCATCTCATTCTGGCTTGCTTGCCTGCTTGTTAGACCCTTGCTGCGGTTTGTCCTCTGCCATCTTATCCTCCGAGAAACGATGCAGCGCTGGAAAGGTCACATAACTATCGCTGTGTGGCCGGGCCTCTGTTACGCTTGCGACAGAAATAGTCTCGTAGAGTCATCCATCAAACAAGCAGGCCAAAGGTGCCGAAGAGAGGCCGCCATTTAACCCAATGCATCTTGATGCACTGGAACTAGAATAATTATGAATATAACCACTTATATTCACCACTGGAAGTCATTTTAGCTAATGCTATAGAAATATATAGAGAGGGACTGTCCTGTTGTTCTTGTAAGCCTGAGTGAGTTGAGGTGTGGGATGGTGGCTATGGTTTTACTTTCTTCATGGCTGTTTGTTGACAGCAGCTTTTGTGGTGATTACATTTGTCATGTCCACTGGTCCACTTTCAGCTCGAATATCTTATGACACGAGCAATGAATACACTTGAGCCTGTCTCTGTGATGCCACACCAGTGCGTAAACAACAACAAACTGTATGGGAAATGTCACGGTTGCCCAATTGTTCTTGAGTTTCTTGATAAAAGGGCCCTTTCTAGGAAATAAAAAAAATATTTAAGAAGAATACCAATTTATGTAGCAGTGTCATCAAAATATTAAGCAATGGTCGAGTTGTGGAATGATATAGCAGTCAGGGCTGAGCAGATTGAGCTTTTCTTCATACTGGTGTGAGAAACTCTCACACATTTAATATACCTAATCCTTCCCTAAGTCTGGGACATGAAAGGGAAAGGCTGTTGCTTTTCTTTGAGCTTAGTGCTCGTAGTCTCTCCAGGATCCCTCTGAGACACCTCTACATTTCCTCCCCTCCAACTCGACACGGAGAGAGAGAGACGAGAGAAGGGGAGCCGGTGGAGACGAAACAACCCCTCCACCGCGCCGACCTCCAGCCAGCCCCTGTGTGAAACTGATCACAACGGGGCCCCCCTGACAACAGGGACCCCAAATGAAAACCAAACACGGTGCCCTCCCATTCATATTCCATTCATAAGAAATAACAAACCTATTAGCCACCGTGATCGACCGTAAATATCAAACAATTGCGGGCCCCAGATGGCTAGGATTAGCTGTCTTAAAGTCATTACGGTCACATCCTTTCCCTAATCTTCCAATTCCCTCTTGCAGGACCATTGTAATACCAGCGGGGATCACTTTTCCATATTAAACTCGACTGTTTGCCAATGGCTTTCTTGATGCTTTTGTTTCAGGGTGCCAAAACAAATGCCCGTGCTGGCAGATGAAAGTGTGAGTGCTATTCGTTTGATTAAATCAAGCGCTCCTGAAATATGCGGTTCAAAGTTGTTGTTCTGTGGTGGACTTTTTAAGTCTTTGTCTTTCAACTTTTTTCCCTTCCTCGACAATCCATTCTTTTCTCCTTAACCATTCCTCTCTCTCTCCTTCTCTCTCTCTCCCTCTGTCCTGTCTGTCTCTTTCTCACTCTCTCATATCCATTTGCTTTGAAGTCAGGAGAGTGTGCTCTGCCCTGCTTTGTCCGGCGTGAGGGGCTGTAACCTGAGACGTCAGCACAGCTTAGGCTTTTCCTGCCAGCGTTTTGATATCAATTAGATTTGAGGGCACCTGATGTCAACAGACTCTCTCTCTCTCTCTCTCTCTCTCTCTCTTTCTCTCTGTCTCTCTCACTCTCTCTCTCATGCATACACGCAGACACAGGTGCACACACATGCACATACTTACACACACAAATACACACACACACACACACACACACACACACACACACACACAAACACTCATACTAACACCTGCACACACACACACACACACACACACACACACACACACACACACACACACACACACACACACACACACTCACATACTCACACCTGCACACACACAAACACATCTGCAGAAGATAATGAGAAGAGATGGGTTTCTATTGGCCTGGTTACCAAACTCACTACTTCGTTTCACTTTGTGAAGAGAGTCTGGCCTCTCTTGATTGAAAGTTTCCAACCCTAGCATTGGAACGGGCCTAGACTTTGCATTTCAATTGTTGGTCCAGCCTGATCATGATCATGTTGATCAGGATTCCTAAAGTTACTTCCTACTGCACCTAACCTTTAGAAACTGATAATAAACTATATCTGCTGTTAAAGAAACTATGTATTTAGGTCTACCTTTGCTGTACATGGATTTCCACATTCTTTTTCTTTCTTTCACATTTTTTTTGCTATTGCCATTTACAACAGCTACTTTTGATTTCACAACTAACATCATCACCATGTCTTAGAGAAACGTTAGTATACTGTTCAAAAGTTTGGAGATATTCTTGCTTTCATCATTAATGTTGTAAATGATTGTTGTAGAAAGAAATCGCTGATCTTTAATGCAATATCTTCATTACCCATTATCAGCAACCATTTACCCAATGTTCCAAAGGCACATCCTCTTTTCCTTTTTTAATTCTAATTAAAAACACAATGCAACTGATCTTTAATGGAGTGGAATGATCATTTCCAAGTAACCCCAAACTTTTGAATCGCAGTGTATATTGTCAGATGCCAGACTACAATGCCAGTCTTTTATAAGCCTGTCATACTATTTATAATCACTGGCCACTTAATGTGCTTAAAGTAAATGTATGATTGTTTTGTGAGATATTTGTGAGAGTTTTAGCCTCTAATGCTTTATGACCGCCAAAAGTTATGGATGCATATATTGCGATGGAATATTCATTGACAAGAAGAGAAAGAAAAGGAGAGAAAGCGAGAAAAAGTGTTTCTGTTTCTGTACTGTTGTTCATCCTATGTGAGTTCAAATGTAAGTAAGACTCCACATACTTGTTTATTGTTTTCCTTAAGAAGACGGCTTTGACATTACAAGTGATACCATCTTGAGGAGAGAGAGAGAGAGAGAGAGAGAAAGAGAGAGAGAGAGATTTGAGGGAATATAGTCGGCTAGTAGTAGCAGCAGAGGACTGAAAGAATGGAGTGATAGAGACAGGGAGTAGAGAGACAGGGTGCAGAGAGCTCACAGTGGGATGCTAATGACTGGGGGGATGTGTGAGGTGGTCCTGGGGAAGCTCAGCTGTCCAGGGCAGTGACCAGTAACAGGACTGTAAACAACCCTAACCTCCTCTCACTGGCCCATAGTGCGGCAGACAGGACGCATACCCAGCCACTCCAGAGGAGAGGGTGCTGTGCCACACATCAAAGTGTCTGTATGATGCCAAAGCATGTTATGTTTTCACAGACAGAAGAGTAGCATTGTCTGTTGACTCACTGACCATATACACTATCACCAGGTTCATACTAACTTTGGATACTTCCCACAGTGAACGAAAGCCAACATGTGTTTCATTCAGTTTTTTATTGTGCCCTCTTCTCCTGTCACTTTGCAATGCTGAACACGCCGACGGCATTTTCTGAACCGCTTGGGCATAAATTTAGTTTGTCATGGGGTGGCACACATCAAACAAAAACGCTGGAGAGATGCCGGCTGGTTAGTCATCGCCTAAAAGCCTCCCTGGGCATATGGGGAGGGGGCGCAGGGGCCCGGAGAGATGGGGGGTCCGGAGCCCCGGAGCCTCCCCAGGGGAACGGAGACAGAACAGCGCAATCCTGTCCATTAATTAAGCCGGTCCCTCGGATCCACTCACCGCTCGCAAGCGGTATGCAAACAACCCTTAGGCCGGCTCCGATTTCAAAGTCAAGTCCTCCGGACCAGCTGCGGGTCCTCGGACATTTGGCCTGTCTAATGCACAGAGAGAGAGAGAGAGAGAGAGAGATGGAGGTAGAGAGCAGGAGGGCATTTGGCCCGTCTAATGCAGAGAGAGAGAGGAAAAGAGAAAGAGAGAGATAGAGAAAGAGATGGAGGTAGAGGGAAGGAGGGAGAGAGGTTGGAGGGGGAGAAAGGGAGAGGGGAGCTTTGGTTGAAAAGCTGCAGATGTTCTTCTGGACCAGTTTGAAGGCGATGACAGAGTTAACAGCGAGACAGCTTGAGAACACCCTTCATCTACACACTCCTAGGCACACTGTCTGTGGGTGCTGCTGTGTGT
>NC_085003.1:9670837-9688337 GCF_963854185.1 Sardina pilchardus | reverse complement strand
TTGAATTCTAATAAAGACAATGAGAAATAACTAAATTACTCTAGATACTCTGAAGACAGAGAAGAAGCAGTAGAGCACTTTCGAATTTCAGATCAAGAAAAAAGTTTTTAGATTTGAAATGGGGAAAAAACTGTCACATCTCAGTCAATCTAGTCTACAACACACACTGGTCACATGACTACACAGAAAGAAACACACGGGAGAGGAGAAAAGCTTCTAACAACAGAGGGCCTCTAGAGGGCGCTGTTCTTTATATGCAGCTTAATCCCCTATCCGTGTGTGTTTTGAAGGCCATGAGGGACTCTGGGATTCTCCAGTTGCAGGCAGTCAGACTGGCTGGCACCCCAAAAGTAGCTTCTTCATCCCAGAGACAGCTGTTGTCTCCGTGACGACACAGCCGACCAATGGGGAGCTATCGGCGCAGAGGGGGGAACGAGCGAGACCCGGGTGCAACGGACGAGAGCAGTGTTTGGAGTTGGCCAGTTGGCTCCGGACAGTAAACACCATTCCAAGCACTGCCAGTCCAAGTGTGAGGCCGCCCTGGCCACAGACACATGCTGACACTTCCTCCCACATGGCCAGCGCTTGGCCTGCCTCAGCCTACCATCCTTTGGACAGCAGAAGATGTAAGACTCTCCTACCTCAATGCATGTTCTGAAGTGTTGAGACCATGTATTTGCCTGCTGAAATGGTATATACTGAAATATACTGAAAATGAGCAGAGAGTAAGAAAGGGACTATAGGAGGCAAAAGAAGGAAAAGTAAGTTATAATTTGTACTTTGGGACTGATGATCCTCTGTAGACATGTTCTGGCGTAGGTGGAAGAGAAAGAGTTCTTTTTTTCCACAGCGCCCTTGTCTCTGAGCAGGTGCTGTTAACAGGATTGTGGTTTTTACAGTGATGGAGTTTGAACTTCAGGGCAGACAGATCTAGCGACAGGTGAAGTTTACAGGCAGCACTGTAATAGTTTGAGAGATAATCTGAAGCCTGTGACATGGCTCTGGGCTGAGAGGGCCTCCATCGTGTAGCCATCAGGTCCCTCCCCAGTCCAGTTAGTGCGAGGTGATGACAGCAGCACTGGCTGTCTGATAAAGACTGATGCAAAATCTCTGTCTATTCTAATGTGGTTGTTTCTCGTAGAAAAAAAAAGTAAATATTTTTAATTGTGTGGTATGTTTCAGAGTCACTCTGAGCAGAAGAGGGAAAGCAAAAGGGAAAGTATATTAAAAATATATCTTAAAATATACAGTATTCAATCTTTTGAAGTGAGTAAAAGAAAGGCAAGAGGAGGGAGATACAAAAGATGGCTACAAAGAGAGTCTCATGTTTAATGTACTGGTTTATCAGAGCCTCAGTGTGAGTGAGTGAGTGAGTGAGTGAGTGAGTGCGTGAGTGAGTGAGTGAGTGAGTGAGTGAGTGAGTGAGTGAGTGAGTGAGTGAGTGAGAGAGTGAGTGAGTGGGCTCCCCATCTTATACTGTAGCAGGAGTCTATCCTCCTCCATTCATCTGCACAATGCATGCAATGTATATAAACACAAATACCCCAATAACAAAATAAAGCAAGACGAGCTGTGTCTTTGAAAGAGCTCCACAGTATCTCTTTGGCAGGCACAAGGCACAGTACCTCACCCAGCTAATCCTCCCCCATAAAGCACATGGAGCGGAGAGGAGCGGAGCGTCCACCTGCCCCAGCGTCAGCGTCAGGGCCAGCAGAGCAGAGCAGCCGCAGCAGCGCTCCCGTCCCGCGCTGGACACAACCTCACTGATGCACTCAGCAGACGCCGCAGACACTTCACCCCCACGAGCCCAACACCAACAACCCCACCTCCCTCTACACACACACACACACACACACACACACACACACACACACACACACACACACACACACACACACGCACCCGTACACACACATACACACACACATACACACACTTGTATGCACGCGTGCATGTAGACACACACACACACACACACACACACACACTCCTGTCCACACACACACACACACTCTCATACATACACATATGCACACATGCACACACACATACAGTACACACACACACGCACACACACACACACACACACACACACACACACACACACAGTACGAACGACACACATACATACACACACACATGCACACACACACACAATCCCCTATCACTCTCCTCCCCTTGGCACTCACTGCCTCATTGTTCGTCCAGAGGGCTGCACTGGTCCTCTCTGATTCCCGTGACTACAGCGGCAGCTGGACGAGACCCGCAGCCACTAAAAAGCCCATAAATCTCTCTTAGTGCTGAACGCACAGTCCACGCCATACTCACTAGTCACTACACACACTACTGAACACTACTGAACATACAGTCCACCCCATACACACTACACACACTACTGAACATACAGTCCACCCATACACACTACACACACTACACACACTACTAAACACACAGTCCACCCCATAAACACTACACACTACATACACTACTGAACACACAGTCCACCCCATACTCACTAGACACACTACTTAACACACAGTCCACCCCATACACACTACACACACTACACACTACTGAACACTACTGAACACACAGTCCACCCCATACTCACTACACACACTACTTAACACACAGTCCACCCCACACACACTACACACACTACACACTACTGAACACTACTGAACACACAGTCCACCCCATACTCACTACACACACTACTGAACTCAAGATTCACCCCATTCTCACTACACACACTACTGAACGCACAGTCTACCCCATTCTCACTACACACACTACTGAACACACAGTCCACTTCATACTCACTAAACACACTACTGAACACTACTGAAAATACAGTCCACCCCATACACACTACACACACTACTGAACTCAAGATTCACCCCATACTCACTACACACACTACTGAACACACAGTCCACCCCATCCTCACTACACACACATTACTGAACTCAAGATCCACCCCACACTCACTACACACACTACTGAACACTACTGAACACACAGTCCACCCCATACACACTACACACACAACTGAACACACGGTCCACTCACTACACACACTACACACACTACATACACTACTGAACACACAGTCCACTCCATACTCACTACACATACTACTGAACACACAGTTACTGCACACATTACTGAGCAAAAGCAGAGGGGAAGTTCAGGGGAAGTGCTTGTTTTGTTAATTTTAACCAGGAACTAAATCGGTATTCAAACAGAGCTTTTTTACTCTATGAATGATGATTTGAAGCGTAAAACAAGACAAACATGTGGAAGTGATTTTAGTGTAGCGAGGAATTCAGAATGATTTGTCCTCTGTCAGAATAAATTGAGACACCTTTCTCTGTTTCAGATTGCTTTCTGTGATGCAGTGTATCACAGCCCTTCCCTAAGGTTGCAATGGGGCAACTGCCAGTTGAACATTACTCTGTGCATCGCTAAGGAAAAAATCCATCACCAGTCGCTACGATTAAACACAAAATTAGACTATTTTATAAAAAATACTAATATTTGGGGATTGCAGTGACTAGAGTCCCTTCCCTGCCATCAGTATGATTTGAGATGCTACAGCAGATGTATGTCATATGCTTGGAAAAGTAACACAATTGAATTGTGTCTGTCAATACTGATGCGCATACGGACAGCCTGGCATTGCACTATGTAGCTTTGATGTACTGACCAGGAAAATGATCCTTTTCATTAGTTCAGGACAAATAAGGTACACCCTTAGTGCTGAATACTGCAGGTACCAGATATGTTCACCATTAACAAAAAGGGGCATTCCTGTATTGTGTCATTTTTATCTTCCCAGAAACCACATCAAATAGAGCTCTGACAATAGGTGCAGTGATGTTTGAGGATAATCACTAAGCCTACTAATTGGCTACTCTGTTGACAATCACACCATTATGACCACTTCATCAATTATCACAGCCATGGCGAATATACCACAAATGGTTCTACACACAGACTGCTGAGGTTTTGTTTACAAATGTGAGACACACTTCACGTTCTAGTTAAGACATCTGGTATAATCTGAGAGATCAGCGCTAGTTAACAGGGTGATGGCAGGGGCGGAGGAGGTGTGGGAACGGCCACCTCGGACAGGATCAGGTGTGGAGGCCTAATGACGAGGCCAGGCACAGAGGCCAGAGTGGCACAGACAGGGGGGGGTGGAGGGAGGGAGGGAGGGAAGAGGGGAAGAGTGGACCAGAGTGGGCCTGAGAAAGGGACAGAGGGCATGACATTTGTCCCCATGGAGCACCTTCCCAGGAAGTGGCTGGAGAGCTTTGCCACTTCCAGAGAGCCAGTGTCCCTGTGTGGGCTGGTCTTCTGAAATCCAGATGGTCACTGCTACCTCTGCTCTGGCCTCTTTGATGTGATTTAAAACCAACGTGGTTCAGGACAACAGTGCTGTAAGTTATCAGGAAAAACTAGTCTCGCTATCTCTTTTTGCTTTCTTTCTTTCTTTCTTTCTTTCTTTCTTTCTTTCTTTTTGTCTTTATTTCATTCTTTCTTTTCTCCTTTCTCTTTTGTACACACACACACACACACACACACACACACACACACACACACACACTTGCTTTCACAAAGACACCCCCCCCCTCCTCCTTTTCTTGCTGTCAGGTCAATACATTTCTAATAATGAGAGCAATTAGCGTGCTGTTACCAGTGGCAGGCCAGTGACAGGCGCTGTCAGTGTGAAGTGGAGGTGGAGGCCACAGCGAAGGACCACGGCAGCAGAGCTCGCCATCTCCTGCCCACATCCATATGGTCCATCTCCACCGAGCCAGCACGCTGAGGGGAAATCACACCTCCATTAGGGAAGTCCAGCCAGGAAACTCGACACTAATGATGCAGGAAGAGGGGCCTACTACTGCCGCCATGACGATCAAATCACAAAACTCTTAGCTGCTACTGTGTTTTATGTAAATGTGTTTTATGTGTTTGTCTGTGTCTGGAACTATTTGTTTGGCTGCCATTTTGACCAGGACTCCCTGGCAGAAGAGACGCTCAGTCTCAATGGGACAATTCCTGGCTAAATAAAGGTTAAATAAAAAAAATACAAAAAATACACAGCTACAGGAAATGATGCTGTTGTGGTTTATGATGTTCCGAGTTTTGATATTGACGGAAGTCAATGTGCTATCATCAGTTGTCTTGATTTTCCATTCACTGAGCATCAATATTATATCCAAATAGAAACTACTTCATTGCGAGTGAAAATGAGGCAAGATGACAAAACGTGAGCACAAAATATTGATGGCTCAATTTCAATCATTTAGAAGATGGACTTTTACAGACCACACGAGGGCACAGTAAAAATACGATGTGTGCGCATATTGTAATACCCAGGAAAATTATTCTGACATACTGTATGACACCTACTGGGTTCTGTACATAACACAATGTTAATCACATATGATACATACTAAGGCTATGGAATCTGTAGTATTGTACAGTAAATGTTGTCTTTCTTCTTCCTCTGCATAATAAAACCATAGATATGGCATTATGTGTTTATGTACATTTTTATACGGTCCTAAAGGCCAGTTTGAAGAATGTTACAACAGCAGCTGAACAACTCGAGGTATGTTTACCCGCTCAGGTCAGCACCCAGTGTTTCTCATAAATTTACTGCTTCAGCTGACCCCTGCCAAGTCACGACAACATGACGTACGCCACAAGGTTGTTGCCATCGGAGCTTGAGTTACAGCGAAGAGTACGAGGCTTCCATTGTGTCCTGAAATATGATGACTGTCCCATTTACTGATGACAGAAGAAATTCACTAAATCAAACATACACATGTACCTGTACAGGTGCTCTTTGGATCAACAGGTTGTCCATTTGAGTCACGCAGAATGAAGTTCACAAGGATGAGGAACCATTTGTTTAGTTAATAAATTACAATAAGTTATATCACGACCATTCATTATTAGGGGAGATTGTCTCAGATGGCTCAGGGCAGAACCTGACTTAAAATGTTTATATCATAGGGTTAAATAAATGTTTATATTATAGGGTTCCTCCTATTGGTAAAGTGCAGTGGAATAGATGGAGTCAACAAATGTGGCTATACTGCCATTTATTTTAGCACATTAACTGAAAATGCAACAGAAAATTAAAATACATAAATGTAAGTAACCAATGCATTTTTATCAGGCAACCTGCTTTTATCAAGCAACCCGTGAAGATATTTTGAATGCTGGCAGCTTAAACAGTTGTCATGAACTGTTTTAGCATGTCTAATTTCTAATGGGTCTTGTAAGCTCAATTACTTGTCAGCAACCAAAAATAAAAGTGAAAATGTTCTGTGGGATTTGGAATAATCAAAGACAATTAATTGAGGATAATCCACTACTGATGGGGCATTTTCAGCTGTGTTAAATATAACACTGACATTTTATCTAGAAATTACAATCTAAACTCATCATGAAATTATTAAAAATGATTCAGCAGTCTAAATGTGTCATGTTATTGTAATGGAAACTGTTGACAGGCATTCAGCTCCAGAAACCCAATCAGTTAATATTTGCAAATAATCTTTTTCCATGATCCACTCATGATATTTTACTCTACAGACAGATACTCATGGTCCAGCATAAGAATGGAATGTATAGCTAGTGTGTGTGTGTGTGTGTGTGTGTGCGCGCGGACGAGCACTTCACCTAACTTCCTGGTCAGAGAGTCATTTGTCAGTATTAAGGTGGATCATGCGGAGAACCACCCGTAGACATCTGGGTTAGTGTGTGGCAGTTGAGTAAATAGCTTGGGTGATATCCACAGAGTATCCATTTCCACTCCTCAGACATGGAGCTGCTCTGCTTACCCAAAGATAAACATTGGTCACACCAAGGAGAAGAGGAGAGGCTTTTGTGGCCAGACAGTCAGGTATCACCACCAACGTCACCCTCAAACCCTCTCCCAACAGCCATCAGATTGACAAGATATGACAAGATGTACTCATTACATTTTTCACGAGTAATGTTTAGACTTCTAGCCTCCACACGGTAGTAAAAGAAGTGGTAGAAATTGTAGTAGCCGTACTACTAGTTATAATGCCAGTATGTACTGTAGCACAGTAATAGTATTTACAAAATTTCATGACAGGCCAACACGGGTAGTAATGTGCCTGCTATCATATGGAGGTGTTGTCACCTCTTGAACTTGGACTTGGGGCCTGTTGATGTCGAGTTATTTACTCACAGATTACAGGGATTGTCCTGCGCCTGCCCTGACCCTCATCCCAGAGCCCCCTAGAAGATCCGCCCGGGCATCCCAGATCCCATCCCTCAGCGGCCCCCACCGTGATATCTGTGTTATGCAGAGATGGCCAGCAGCACTGCTGTTATTTTAGCGCATCGCCATCAATCAAACGGCTGGATGGGAGGACAGGGCTGATCCTGGTCAGCCTGGGCGACCAGAGGTTTGGGTTACGCTTGCAGTACCATAGTCACATGCCCACCCCTCACTCTTTTTCTCCAACACCTCATTTTTTTCACCCACCCATGGCAGCACACGCCCTAGAATAACCGTGAACCAGTACTGACCGGTCCAGAGGGCTTTTTAGCTGTTGTGTTTATTTTTTTTTCCTTTGGAAGAATTTTTGAATTCTAATTATTTCTGTAGCTAGTTGCGGTTGACCACTCTCACCCTCCCTTACGCTGACCTATCTCCACGGCGACTCCTCTAAGTGCACTTGCTGAGTGGAGGCCACCAGCGAGATGTCCAGGGAGATATACACTGCCCCCTCCCCCCAGACCACGCTGCCAGACCCCCTCCCAAGTTCACGGGCATGACCTGGGGGGCACTACCGCCCCGGCTACTGGCCACGCCTGGTTGGAAGCAGCCGGTCGGCCACTAAAGTATTCTGTTTCCCAAACAACTCCAAATTGCGGCGGGGTCTGATGAAACATTCAATGATGATTGGGTTTCAGCCCCCTCCTTCTCCGACAGAGGCTGGCTCCTGTTCCTCACACTGCAGCCCTTCACACGTAGGGCTGGGTAGACCGTGACCTCTGGTGGAGGTGGGGGTGGGGGGTAGGGCGGTGGTGGACAGGGGCGTTTGGACTCCCTCACTCCGGAAGGGGCCCATGGGACCTATTTATACCATGTCATGTACTTCTGACGGTAACTTTTCTTCGCCACCTCCCGGGGCCAAGTGTTAAAAGAGGCCTGCTTAAAAATGGAGTAGCCCATATGTAGCAGCCCCCTTTCACGTTTTTCGAAAATGAGCTTTTCAACAGGTCGCGTCGCTCCCCATCCTCCTGCCTCCTGCCTCTCGCATGGCCAGGCATTCCGAGCCCAGGGGCAGGCCCTGCCGTTGACAGCACAGAGGATCTCCTGGCCCCTTTGTTTTGAGCTGCGAGGGACTCAGATGGATGTTCTGGAGAAAGTCCTTCCTTAATTAGAGCCAAGGCTGTGTAATGTCATGGCTTTCTGGGCTCTCTCGGGAGCCAGGGGGTTGGCTGCCAGGGGTCAGGGAGGTTGGAAGGGGAAGGAGGGCGAGTGCACCACTTTTGAGCCTTTGGGGTAATAATTTGACTTAAAGTACAGGGCCTAAAGTACAACAAAAATCCATGGAAGGCAAAGGAGGGCAAAGGGTCTCATGGCAAATTAGATGTGTGCAGTGATGACCATGTCAGTGAGAGGCCCTGCACACCAGCTCTGAAGAATACTGAGTAGCCTAGACTTACTAAATACACTATAGAAATGTACATACAGTACAGCATATGGGATACATACTGGACTTATACCACTGCTTGCGGGATAATCAGTGGTATGATAATCAGCGGGATAATCAACTCCACAGCGTGCGTTTATAGGAAAATAATGCACTTGTCTGGCTCAGTGCGGCGTCGGGACCTTATTACCACTTCGAACGTGCATTATTTCCCTATAAACGCATGGCGCATCGTTGATTATCCCTTACATGATTAATTGTGATCACAAGTTAATCAGTGACACTCAACGACCAACATACAGCAAAAGAACACGCTGTGCGTTGTCCTGGCATCTTCAAGAAGGCACATTCATGTGCCACTGTATACGTGACTGTTTTATGAGGAGACTCTGCATACAGCAGATAAATAGATGTGCCCGAGCATCCAGATGAAAGAAATGTCCAACAGCTATATATTACTGATGTTGTGGACTCTCATCAGACTGGCAGGGTTTAGCTCACAGCACATACTCTGGACTGCTGACAAAAGCTTAAATATAGCGCCGTTTATTACTCTTCAGAGGGTGAATGGCAATCAGATTAACAAAACAAACTGCTTGACTTTATTTGGTGTCCTTATTACAGTGGATTTATTGAGCATGTAATAAAAAATAAATACCGTAAATACATCCTAGTGAGTAAACACTTATCCTCATGTGTCACTGACCCTATTTGCGGCCCCTGGTACACACTGTACCAGACTGTTCTGATATTGCAAGGTAAGTACGGTCAAAGCGACATAAAATCATGACAAAAAAATAGCCATTAACTAAAGTGATGAGGTAACGAAAACAACCAATGACAGATTGTAATTCTTCATTCCAAAAAAGGAAATGATGCAGACACCAACAACACAATAACATTGTATTGGTACAAACAGTGAAATCCTCAGTTCACCCAAACAGACCTTGTGGTACTGATGCCCCAGTGAACTCAGTTTATCACTGCGGAGGTAAATGCCAGCTGCCAGCTGAGAGTACTACACATCAAAGGCAGATGATTCAGGTCAAGGTTGCAAGCCTCATGTCCACCCATTGCCTCGATCAATTGGCATAACCTTTGGTCTGGTAGGGTGCCAATAAAAAGTGTCTCCCAAACACTCCCTAGCTTGATTAATTGGAATGACAATCAACACTATGTATAGGTCTGTGTGATCCACGACACCGATCTTCTGCCAACTAGACCAGCTGCGGAAATAAAAAAAGGAATTGTCAAACGATAATGCTGAATTTAACTCACAGTAAAGATGAATGCCCAAAGGATGCAATACATCATACATGATTTGTCATGTATGGCTTATTTATAATGTATATCCATGATTATGAAAACTGCACACGCACAACATTTAGTTGGTTGCTTCCAGCAAAACAATACTTCCAGACCTTTCGTAATGGACAGGGAAATATTTTTTGTAATTGTATTCGATATTATGGCCTAACGTAGTGCTGAATGTTTTGAGCAATAAAATAATTAATAATAATAATAATGTGAATGTGAATGCACAGAAATCAAGCAATCATGAGGACTACTGTATTTGATTTTGTATGATGTCTCCAGAAATGTAGACTTCTTGAAAGTCTAAAAATGTATTTAGCCTATTTACAGCAAGAGCAGGATGATGACACTTTATAGCCATAAAAAGTGTTGTTCTACCTATTCTTGGAATGCACGCATTGACTGCTTTTCAGAGAATAGTCCAGCGAGTGACCCAGAGACGACAGCGAGAGAGAGAGAGAGAGAGAGAGAGAGAGAGAGAGAGAAAGAGAGAGAGAGATCCCCGGGGTAAAAGAAAGAGAAGAGAAGCTGTGGCTCCGTGCTGCTTGCGGAGTCAAGGTCCTGCGTCCAGTGTGCTTGGCCAGGGTCTCCTGGTAACTCAACCTGCGACGCAGTTGGACAACACAGCGTGATAATTGGGGAATTACAGCTGTTAGTCACAGAAAATACATTGCAGTTGTGGGTCAGAGACCTGGGGGTGGGGGCACAGGAAGCCGAAGTGTAATTTAGAGACAGTGAGGGCCAATTTCAAGCCTCTCCAACCCTGACAACCACCCCTCCCCTCACACACACACACACCACCCCTCTCCCTTCATTCCCCACCCCCCGTAAACTCCACCTGTTAAGAACACCCCGTGCCAAGCACAGACTAAACACAATCAATAAATAATTTATAACAATTAATTTCCCCTTCTCTGACACAGCCCATCCTTCAGTTCACGATGGAGATTAATGCGTCCGCACAGAGGGAACTGGCATGTGCTTCCTCTCTGGACTTGGTCTGGGTTCAGTCCTTAGGACTCCCGTCAGAAGGGCACACTTAAGGGTAGAGAACGATGGGCTTAAGAGCCAATTAGTGAAGGTGCTAAGTGTCTTTGTCATTAATTAGTGTGCTGCTACTACTTTTCATACTTGATCGGTCATGTTGAATAGCAACGTTTTTGGTTGTTGCTGTTGCTGTACATACGATACATTTTTACATTTTGCATGGTGTCAATGCATGTTAACCACCGCCTTCCATCTCACGTTAGTCGACGGCTTTATTGCACAACTCCTAGAAATATCTAACTAAATATGGTCATAAAACAGCATATCCATTTCTATATACATACAAACTCTTCTATGATACCGATCTCATATTAATGAGAAATGTTGGCACAGAACTGTAGCTCCAGATCCACCGATGACCCCTATACTGCAGTCATACAGTACATTGCTATACTGTACACTGACATAAATCCTCCTGCTGCCGGTTGGCCTTTGCCAAGCTAACCTCTGCTGTGTGTAGCAGAGCATGCCTACAGTATATGTGTTTTACAGATGGAGCATGAGGGGTACAGGCCACCTGTTGGAGCTTCCTCCCTCTGTCAAAACCTGACCAGAGAGGTCAGAGAGGCTTTTCTAATGAGATAAAAAAGCACCGTGGTCGTCGGGTCAAGGGTACGAGATTCAGACCGTAAATGTGGGTTTGTACATTGGAGGTGTACTGTTAGGCTGTAGGAGAGAATCACATGCTAAGGTACTTAGAGCACACTAAGCTCTTAGCAAGTATAAAGTGCTCTCCAGATCACTGCTCTCAATAATGCTACTGTTGCTTGCTCAAGCATCGTCGAGTCAGCGTGTGTTTGCGTGGACTGAAATCGGAGAAATAACAAACAAGCCAAACAAGGGGAACACCCCCCCCCCCCACCCCCGCAGAGCTCATCTGGAAAGCCCATCCGCCCCACACCCTCCCTGACCCCCCCTCCCACCCCTCCCTGTACCCCCTGGGATGCTTGGCAAGGGTGGGGACAGTTCAGCATGATTAACACCAGCGCGAGAACGACGCACGGGCTCAGACCCGCTCCAGGCTCTCCCCTGCCTGGATACAGCTGGGTATTGGGAAGAGGCCGCCGCACACTCTCCCATGCGCAAAGCTCCACGGTGCCCACTCCACGCATGCTGCCGCCTCAATCAGAGAACCAGCCTTGTTTGGGGATGGCGCAAATATGGCAGACCAATTTAGAGCAGAAGCCATGAGAATGGACAGGGTCCTTCACGTGCCACAGTGACAAGGGTCTTACGTGGGCTTTAACAGATACGATAGACATGAAACCATTAAGTCTTTGAAACACTAGACGAGAGAAAAAGCATGAGAAAAAAAACCCTACATTTTGCCGTGGAAATGTAGAGGTCAGAGTATAGCCAGATGTGTGAATGTAGGCCTGATCGTTAATCCAGATATTAACCTCGACATCTAGCAGTTCATCGAGTTTATTGACGGAGCTTAACTATCATGTAAATGATGTGGTATATAGTATGTCTAGATATTGCACAATAGTATTTCTAAAACGGATAGTTTATGATAGTAACAGAGAGTTTCCTTGATTATGATTGGCTGAATTGCGCTCAATGCCGTTGCACATCCACAACAAACATATATATGTAGTAACCATTCTATAAAAGCAATAAGTCACACAAGTCTGTAGTTTAAATTGATTTTAGAACAGCTAAACAACAGCCCTTAGCTGTTCTAAGATCAGTGTTAATTATGGGCTCTCTGTCTTATTGTTCGAACCTAAAGAATAGACTGTATCAGTGATCAAGTGGGCTTGCATATATATGTTTGGCTCACCCCTTTTTTCTCCTCACTGAAATGTATAATATACAGTGTGTGATATGTCTGGTGTTCTGGTGACCAACAAGCCTTCACTGGGACCCTGACTAAACCTACAAGAATAATTCACAACCGACAGTAACACGTTCGGTCAATACAATAAGAGGCAACAAGCAGACCATAAATCTGATGCTGATTCAAGTTTATACAACATGGTTGTATAGTGTTACATGTGTTTTCCCCATCAAACATCTATGTTATGCGTGTAACCTTATTTATTGCATTTAGAGTCCTGGTAAGTGTATTTACACTTGAAGATATCTACAAAAAATGTCATGAGTTTTAGTTCACATTTGCCTTCAGTTTTGACAATAACATTTCAAGGTGTACATTTTCAATGCTGAGGCTGTAATAATGGTCTTATGAAAGTTCATCCCGATGGCACATTTCTTGGACAGGGGTTAGATGTGAGGCCCCTGGTAAGAGAAACAGAGATATAGAGAAAGGAGAGAGAGAGAGAGAGAGAGAGAGAGAGAGAGAGAGAGAGAGAGAGGGAGAGAGAAAGGACAGAGATAGGGAGCCATGATCACCCATGTTAATGGGGCATGGCTGATGGGATTGTCCATGGCCGCTGGCCCTAGAGGACCATCAGTGTCAGCGCCTTGATGCGCCTCTCCATGCTCTATCCACAAACAGCTAAGGACAAAGACTCAATCAAACTGGAGGGTTTCTGTGTGTGTCTGTGTGTGTGTGCGTGTGTGTGTGTGTGCGTGTGTGCGTGTGTGTGTGTGTGTGTGTGTGTGCGCGTGTGAAAGTCACTTGGAATGTGGAAAAGATCCGGTTCCACAGTAAAATGAGTAGTTAATTCAGTCTCATCAAAGTTGCTCAGCTCTGAAATTCTGACCTTTTCTATCAGACGTCCCTGTCTGAAACACACTTGGGGATGAGTGCATGGACAGACTACACTACTGACTTAAAAAAACTGAAACACGATAGGGTAGTAGATCAACATCAACATAGCGCATCTGAGACAGAGTTCTAAGCAGGGTTTAAAATGGCAGCAATAACAATTACTGTGATGACACCATACTCCAAGATCCCATCTCCACACCCTCGACCCTGGCGGCATACGCGCAGCTGCGCTCCTCGCCCCTAGTGTCAGGCTAAGCTGCAACAGCCCTGTCCCTGCCGGTGGGCTCTGCCCAATCTCAGAGCCAGTCTGCCCTTCTCTTTCATCATCTATACCCGATTGCACCACAATGGCACGCCACTTCCTCACAAAGCCCATGTTCACTTCTTCCCTTTTTTTTCCAGCGCTGGTGCCAACAAAGCGGACCCCCCACTCCGTCCCTGGCACCGTGCCCACGTTAAGTACCCAACGCAGGCCGTTCGGCGCCTACCGCGCTTAGCGGTCACATTTTAGTGTTTGGCGTCACCGTGGGAGCCCGGATTAGCCGCTGCCGTGCCCTTAAATCCAACCGAGCAGGAACCCGTCAGCGTGCGGTTTCCTCGGTAGAGATGGATGGTAACCAGCACCCCCCCCTAAAGGAATACCGGCCCCTGCGGCCTTGCGATCGCACCACCACCTGGCCCCTGCCATGAAAACCACCAATAAAAACAAGAGGAGCTCTTGATATCTGATCTAATTGGGCTCATCAGTATGAGCGAGTGAAGTATAGCGAGGTAGGAGAAGAATAGGGGGTTTGGGGAGGTACAGTAGGAGGGAGGAGAAGAATAGGGGGTTTGGGGAGGTAGGAGGGAGGAGAAGAATAGGGGGTTTGGTTTTGGGGGGCGTATAGTGGGTGGGTGGGGTAGGGTGGGTTGGGGTAGGGAGGGGTAGGGTAGGCTTTGTCTGCCAAAAAAAATAAAAATAAAAGTGCAGATGATACTTCTGAACGCCGGAAAGCCTGGGAAGTTCCACAAATTAGCTATTTCGCATGGCCGTCTTCAAGGAAATAGACAGAGTGTGACAAAGTCCAAATGGTGCTGTCACGGAGAACACAGCAGTTTCAGCCAAAGGACCACACTTCCTTTGAGGGGCCAAAAGATCAGCTTAAACCCCCCCCCCATCCCCAATAAGGGGTGACTTCCCCATCTACTGTTCCATGTTTCTCATCCCGACAAGAGCTCAGCCTTGTCATTTCCATTCTCCTTCTTTTCCCAGATAATTTTGTTTTGAAAAAGCAACGGGTCGGATTTCAGCACTTGGAACGCCACCGCTGCCTTTTTTCGGGGTTGCCGGTTGGTTTTTTTAATGCGCCGCCATGGCCTCAGCGCCCCTCGGCTTTCAGAGTCTTTTGTTTGACTGCTGCCAGTTGAGAGAGCCTTGGCAGCCTTGGCAGGTGCTGATAGGGACATACTCCATAATGTTGGACACACACGCCAAAGCTCCGCTTAATAGCTGCCCAGATCAGAAAAGAGAGAAAGAGAGAGAGGGAGAGAGGGAGAGTGAGAGAGAGAGAGAGACAGAGGGAGACAGAGAGAAGAGAGAGAGAGAGACAGAGAGAGAGAGAGAGAGAGACAGTGAGAATGACGGGGTCCCGTTCAGCAAGGGAGAGGATAGGGCTCGTGGACACACACACACACACACACACACACACACACACACACACACACACACACACACACACACACATACACACAGAGAGAGAAAGAGAGAGACTTTCTTGAGTTAACACTTGGGCTTACAACTACAACAACATACCACCTATGATGATCATATTCTGAAATGTTCTAATTTCCACATGCATTGTGCTTCATGAGCATTCGTTGTTTATAACACATCTACCACTTGTCCTCACATCATGCAATTCTTTAATTCAAGATTAATGAGCAAGTGAAGTCGTGTGCGCCCTTACATTTCGTCATAATTTGAAGGGGATATAAGGCAGATTACAATTCATTGTGTACCTATGTAACTTCATCTGGGGCCATTACCAGAGCCCTGGCACAGTAAGTTCGAAACGGAACTGTATTGCACTTGCTATAAACACCAAGGTAGTTTCTCTCTGTCTGACGCTGGGTACATTCCTTAGCTTTTGTCACAGCTACGCTTGAAATTACCCTTGGAATATTTGGGTAGTGGCAACTGAGCAAAATGGGGGAAGAAACCGCAAAAAGCAGGCACTTGTGGAGTGAAGAGGCAAAACTGATCCAGTTGAGCTTATCCTTAAAAAAAAAAAAAGTCTGTGAATCCCACACTAGAAAATACCACAACACTGCACTGGCAACATTGTTGGAAAACATTTAGACAGATAGGATTAAAGTACATCTGAAAAAGAGACCATTGAGTTGAATCCACATTTTTAATCCGTATCCTACGCAAACTGTTGATCTGGTCACAAAATAGCAGTGATCTGTTTTCTCGCAGGCCATGTTTGCTTACACACTGGGTATTCTGCTAAAGACTGGCACACAGCAAGTCATAACAATTCAGCAAACTATAATTAGACAACAGTTGCTTACAATGCTTAACAGGGAGAGACAATAGGGCAAGTGATCCACTCTAATTGAGACAAGGATGATTATTAGCGACTAGCACCTCCTTGCTTGAGTGTGAATGCACTGTGGGCCTGACCTGATGTCTGTAATGTGTTAATAGTGTGAAGCATTTAGCATGGAGGTGGTACATGCTTTCAGCACACATCATGGAAAGGACACCTTTGGCAGGACATGATGTCTTGGATTACCTTGTGAAAGGACATAGACAACTGGTTTCAAAAGTGACGTTCAAGTTGACAAAAGGGCACACTTTGTTTAGTTTTTTCTTTCTGACCATTCTTTTTTTTTACTTAAAGGAATGTCTATGCCACACAGGGAGAATTTGGCTGTAACTAATTCAACGGCACCCGAAACAATATTGCCTGACCGTTTCAACACCATTTGTAGGTGACAAAAATGTAGCAAAATGGACCACCAGGGCAGACAGCCAGAGGGACAGATAGAGAGAGAGATAGAGATAGACAGAGAGAGAGAGAGAGAGAGAGAGAGAGAGAGAAGAGGCGTCTGAGTGTGTGTGTGTGTGTGTGTGTGTGGGGGGGGGGGGGCACCACCCCACCATGAGATGTCAGTAAGTGCCACATCACCCCAGGGTCTATGCCACCCTTTAGCCGATCGTCCGTCCCTGTGTGTATTTCACACCTGCCCCCTCCGTCATACACGCATACCAGAGCGGGCCCAAACCCCTGGCCAGCTTTAGTGCCCCGCCGCGTTGGCCGTCACCCGGCTGGCCCTGCTGTCTCTCTCTGTGTGTGTTCCCCTGGGATCCCCCATCCACGGCTGAGACGCAGGGCTAACGCCACCAGATCAAAGGCTGACGCTTATCAAAACACTGGCTCTCTGATCCAGCCTAGGGATCTAGCAGGCTAGCATTACGGGGGCCTTACTGCGGCCAACTGTGGCCCAGCAGAGTTCCGCAGAGAAGCAAGGCTGCGGTGTATGTTTGCATTGTATAGTAATGTTTGCGTGGTATGTTTACATTGTATAGCAATGTTTGCGCTGTATGTTTGCATTGTATAGCAATATTTTCGTTGTATATTTGCATTGTATAGCAATGTTTGCAAATGAAAATAGCCTAAAAATGCATAAGTTGACAATAGGATTGTTTATGATGATGACCAAATGTGTACATGCAGGAGCATAAAAAATCTGTACT
>NC_085003.1:9618337-9665837 GCF_963854185.1 Sardina pilchardus | reverse complement strand
GAGAGAGAGAGAGAGAGAGAGAGAGAGAGAGAGAGAGAGGCCTGGTGTCCCATAGGCAGTGTCCAGAGCATTGTAATCCCCGCTGGTAATGTAATCTGCGGCTAGGGGCCTGTCCCAAACACAAGGCTGTCATTGTGGGGGTGGCGCACGGGTCCAGCCAGCGTCTTTACGGCTCTGAGCAGGTGTGAGGTGAGGGAGTCGGTCTGCAGCCTTCGCTGGGTTAAAGGAGTTGTGCGGAATTCTCTCGGATTCGAGTTATCTTGAACGCGCCATTCTTCCACTGACTTGCATGGTGTCCAATACAGCATCATATGTGGTACATTGATGTATTAGAAGAGAATTGGCCCGGCACTAGTTGGCTTATATTCTAACTTCAGTGGAAAAAAGATCGGTGGAAAAGCCGTTTTTTCCACTTTCCATCAAAATATTGTTTCATTCCATTTTTATGCCATTTGCAAAAAGTATGAAACGCTGCTCATTATATTTGACTTATTTTTTAGTTATTTTCTACTTCTAAATTGTTTACTGTTAAAGAAATACTAAAGCACTTTCCGCTGTCGCAAGCATGCTATTTGTTTATCCAGCAAATAACGATGTCCACAGACAAGGAGGAATATGTTGCATAATTTTACAAAAGTATACGATGCAACATCGAAGCAAGTCAGATTTGTAGTTTCTTATGTCTCATTCCATTGAGTTACAAATCCGCTACCTGATCTGGTAAACTTAGTGCAGTTAGAGCCGATAGAGGGCTGCGTTGTGAGCGCAGAAGTGACGTTCACCCTGTTATGAGTTGATGAACCACTAAAATGATTATTATTATTCTAAGGTACAAAAAACTCTTTAGTATTGGTGGTACCGACTGCAAAGTGCTACTCTTTAGTGTTGCTTTAATGGTACAGACTGCATAAGTGCTACTCTTTAGTGTTGCTTTAAAATTAACTATTGTATTGTTGTTATTTGTATGTCGCTTCGGCCTGAAGCTGTACCATAACCAAAACCATAAGCATACAGTATTTCTAGGGGTTTGGCTTTTATTCAGATAGTATGGTGAAGACTGACAAGAAGTGAGTGCGAGAGAGAGATGGGGTGGGATCGGGTAATGACCACAGGTTGGACTCACGTCCAGGTCCCCATAGGCACTTGGACTCGAATATTTTACGGACATTGCAGTTATTTGAACCACAACTGCTCCATTTCTATGTAATTTCTAATGTTTTTAACTAAATAAATCTCCATAAAGCAGTAGGCCCTCATTAGTTCCATTCTAAAATAACAATGAGAATGGGCAGTAGCGTAGCGTAGTTGCGCAAGGCCCCGGTGCAAGTCTGGCGCTGCACATATACGTGTATAAGTGTAGGCTAAGCTACACTAATCTTGACCAATAAAGGAGTACATGGGGGTGAAATAAGGCCAGTGAAACTACCTGAATATTAGAGTACTACCTGGATCACAGTCACTCTAATATTCAAACAGAGACAGCAGAATTTTATAAAAAT
This sequence comes from Sardina pilchardus, assembly GCF_963854185.1. Taxonomy (NCBI): domain Eukaryota; kingdom Metazoa; phylum Chordata; class Actinopteri; order Clupeiformes; family Clupeidae; genus Sardina; species Sardina pilchardus. The sequence goes on along the minus strand of NC_085003.1, from coordinate 9,664,338 downwards.
TATTCAGGGTTTAGCTAAACTCCCATGCTTAGTAAAATGTTTGAAACATACAGTTAATTAATGAAAGTGCTACACCTTTGCATAGATATAGCAACACAATCAGTGATGTATTAACTGCAGTCTGATATAAATTAACAACAGAAGGTGATTCTTGCGTTTCATGGAGCGTGCCTGTAATTTGCAACACTTAAAGGCCAGCCAGGGTGCTTACTTGTGCTTGTTCCAGACTTCAGAGGTCATGTCAAGGGTGCTGGTGCTGTTGACCTTAGGCTGGACAGGAGCAGGGTGTTCCTCTTCCTTCCCCACTGTGCCAACGGGTCCTCTGGGGATATCCCCCTCCAGTGGCATGGGGCCATCCCCCAAACAGCAGAGGATCCCCCCCCCCCCCCCCCCCCCCGGGGGGATGGAACGAGAGGCATATGGGGGTGCACTAATCCCCAAAGGCTTCGAGTGTCGAGACAAGTGGAACAGTGGCATATCAACATATCATAATGTATAGAGGGACACACAGTACAAGTGGCCCATCAATCAATAATGGTGGGCCACGGTAGACTGCTCCACCAATCCCCTTTCATGTGCTCCTGGATCTGGTGGTGGGGATGGTGATTAACTGTGGCGTAATGCGAGGTAAAGCATGCTGGGTGACAACAACTGTCTACACAGACAAGTCAACAGGTCAGCCATCCTCAGGACTCAGGCAGCAGAGGGAGGGGGACCTGACTACCCTAAGCAGGCCACTGTTCCCTGTCAGTCAGAGGAAAATGGCATTTATGACCAAGCTGCGGTCACATTGGGAACATTTCCTGTAATTATTACAGACAAAACGTTTTTGGTAGTTAAGAATAAATAATTGAAACGAGTTTGTCTTAGGCTACTTATAGTATAAAGACTAAAAGAGGCGTGGCAATGTGTGACATTACATAAGTTGTAGTCAGGGGTGGAAATTCAAATTTGAAAATGTGAAAATGTATCAGCCAATAGCAGATTTCTGGTCAAATTAACCAGCCACTCAATGTTAAAATATGACTTTGTGTCTGAAATCTACCAGCCACTCTCACATTTTACCAGCATTTGGCTGGTGGCTGGTGCTAATTTCCATCCCTGGTTGTAGTTAATATTCCGTTCTAAAATATCTAAAGATGTCATAGATTGATAGATGCGTAGCCTACTTTGAACCCATGTCTGATATTAAAAGGGACAAGATCAAGCCCACGTTTCTATTTAACGGGACAAACGTATTCCAGAGCCAACTACCAGTCAGTCCCTTTAACAGCGAGCCGTGGTTAGCATGCACCGGATGAACTTGACAGGTCGAACGGGAAATGATTTGACGCTGTCCTTACGTCTAAATTTAGTCGTGCTCGAGCAACCTCCGACTGTAAACAATTCGAGTCTGGTGTATTTCTTTGCATGAAATGCTTTAATTGACCAGCTACCGTACGACGTCATACGGGATGTGAAGAAATTTGAAAGCGCAAGAGGCGCTGGTGCAACTTGATAACTTTAATAATTCTTCCGCGAGTTACATTGTAGCCACTGCCGCGAAATAAACATGTCGGAGCCCAGTGGGAAAAGATTAAAAACCAACCTGCCGATCTGTAAGATGCACCGTGTATTTGTCGGTAGTAAAGTTAAGCAGAATCTCCCAGCAGTCGTGGAGGAGAGTCTCTGTGGCGTTTCGACCTTAATTATGGAAATCGCTTATAGACTTCAAGCACTGGTAAGAGGTTTCAGTTACACTGATTTTGATGTATTAGATTATTACATCGTTATATTGAAACGAATTATGGGTAGGGTATGCATAGCATGTATAAAAAATAAAGATTAACGGGGAGAAATGGAGATTATTATGTAGCAATCATACACCAGTTCATACTTAGTAGACCGCTCTTGATATGTGACGTCACTGACTGTGTTAATAAGCAAAGGTAAGACCTACATTAGTCAGAAAGTCAGAGATCAGAAATGCAATTGCAAAAAGATCAAATGATCTGCTTTTGCATTTTTTATTCAGTAGTTTACACTGTTTATTCAAGATTCAAGCTCAAAGCTTAGGCTTCTCCAAAGCAGCCAAACATGTTTCCTCATATTAAAGATTTTATTCCTCATATAAAAGATATTTCCTCACCACTTTGTATGATGAAACAGTGGACAGAAACATTCTGTACTGAGATCGATGATTGAACAGTTTTAGAGTGTCCACTTGTGCGTTCAATTGCCACAATGCAAATTCACAGTTAAGTGGATTAAAGCCATAACCGTGACCTCAATCTCTGTTCCAGGGAAAGATATTTGAACAGGATAACTTGGCCCTTCCTAGAGTTGCGAGCTTCTTCCAACTGGAGTCGGAGAGGGAGCAGGAACAGGCAGAAGCCATGCTCCAGTATCTGAATGAGCGTGGAGGACAGTACTGCAACAAAGACATCAAGGTAAAGCCTGGCCTTCTAGCAATGGCTAAGCCATCACATACTCACATGCATGGTACTACCACACAAGCCTACCCAGAGATATATGGAGATGTATTGAAACACGTGGATGTGAAATGGACACATTGAATCTAAACCTTGACCGCTGACGACTTCAGAATTCACAAAAGAAACTACTTCATACTACAACACATATGCTTAAATAAATTGGGAAAAGTGTGAAAATCAGTAATGGTACAGACTGGATAACTACAGTCTGTTTTTTCTTTTTTTTTAAATAATTGATAAAGTATTGGACCTATGGTCATCTCCTTCCTGACTTTTAGGGAAAATTAAAAGAAAGAGATTCATTAACAACTTAAACTAAATAAAGAAAGTATGAAAGAAGGGAAAAGATGGGGAACTTGAGTATAGGGGAAGAGTTGAGTCGAGGAGGTGGGGGTTGGTGGTGTGTGTGTGTGTGTGTGTGGGGGGGGGGGGGTGGTGGAAACCCCCTGGGGGTTGAGGGGATCTCTGTCCTAATGCCTGTCGGGGTATATGTTTCCTCTGAGTTCCGGAAAATTGGCGAGATTAATGTGGTGGCAGAATGGCGGAAGGACACTGCATTAATTGTAGTTCCAGATGTAAGCCGTGGCACGGCCACTGGGGCTGTGTGCGGGGCTCAGTTCCTCTCTCGCGCTGGGTTTTACGAGTCATGAATAATCAATCCGGACTGGGACAACTTGGGGTCCATCAGCAGCAATTTGGAACACCTTGTTATCCATTGATCTGCCAAAACATTGTGTGGTTATACATGTTCCTATTTATCCATTGTGCAACCATTTTTTAAGCCCAAATAGAGAGTTTCTTACTTTTAGTCATTGTCTTAGTGTCTAATAATATTCTAGGTTGTGTTGGTTTCCGATATAAGGAAATAATTTGATCTTTGACAAAAAAAAGGTCAAACAGGTGTTGCACGAAACATGGACTTTCCGACCAAAAACATCCCTTTTCTCCTTTTTTGTTGTTTTATTGAACTGAAAGTAGAACCGAAAACACAGAAAAAAACACTTCAAACCATTAAAAGATTCACTTCAAATTTTATCTTATGGCATTTTTTTTTTTTTTTTTTTAATCTCTTTTGGACCTAGTCAGCATAAGATAACTCTTGTGGCTTTTTGCCCATTGTGTGTGTGTGTGTGTGTGTGTGTGTGTGTGTGTGTGTGTGTGTGTGTGTGTGTGTGTGCGCATGCATGCACATTTGGCAGAGACCCGGTAGTGAGGCAGTGTGCGGTCTGCTCCCTGCCCTGGAGCTGATGCTGGCGCAGTGGAAGGAGGAGATGGCCGTCATGATGGAGCTCTCCCAGCTCGCCCGCGAACACGGCGACCCTCACTCCGCCAGCGTGGTCAAGCACCGCTTCCTGACTCCGCTCGTCCCCAAGGTCAAGCTGATCGGCGACCTCTTGACCAACGCCCGGAGAATGGGCTGTACGGCCGACGGAGCCGGCGGCTACGGGGAATACCTGATCGACCAGCTCCAGGAAGAACTGACCTCCAACGCTTGAGCTCCCTCGGTTCCTGCTCCTCTCAGATGGGTGCATGTTTAGGCCCCATCTGGATCCTGCTCCTCTGTGCCTCATTCTCTAGTGTCTCTGTTCAGCCAAGGGAAGTTTAACCTGTAACGTGTCCGCTTGATGTAAAGTGTTTGGTAGAGAGTGCTTTGTGACCTGTACAGTAGGTCTTGTAGAGAACTTTTATATGGGCTGACCTGTCAGTATTTGTTTGGGAAAGGCAGGCCCGTTTGGAATAGTAGTAGAATGTATGGAATTGCACTCCTAGTGAATACACTGTTCCTATGGCCTTTGTGAATAGTTTCTCCTGAACTTTGTTGATCCAAAGATATTTCCCTTTTGAAATTATTTTTCAGTAAAATAATATATGATCATACACATTTGTAGACCAGCCATCACTCCATTTGTTTGACATGCCATACATTGTCAGACCACAGTATTTACATCCATAGTCACATTGACACATTATGCATCTGTAAGAAATACTGTCACAGAAGTAGAGACTAAAAATCGTCCTATAGGTCCAGTAGTGGGAACGGGCGTACTATGCACTGTTTTTTGAGAACATGTAAAAAAAAAAAAACTGACGTGTACGATCTTTGGGTAACAGAGTGTTGTGGCAAGGCCTTTGTCTTGTCATTTTATTGTGTTTACTGTTGTTGATCCTTCACAGTATTGTCTCTATTTTGATGAGTTTTGAAAGACTGTTACAAAACATTTTGAAATAAAGTTTTCAATTCAGAAGTGCGTTTTTATCTTGTTCATTAAGATGAATGAGTTTGCATGCAGTGGCAGGACTAAAGTGAAAGCATAGGAGGCTAATTGTGACACTTATAACATCAGGAGGTCATTAAGGTCAGGCAAGCTTCAAACGATGGAGTAGGCTTATATGCCACTTGATGAATTTGCCGTCTCAGGCTGGGCAGGAGACAAGTGCAAGAAACTCACTGCTGCCATCTATTGTCAAAGGTTTATAATCTGCAACACTGGATTAGAGTAATCCATTATGATATTCATGGTTGCCACAGCCTGCGAGGAAATGTGGAAAAATGTCATCCAAGATCAAAGGAAAACCGTTACGAATAAATGCCGATACAGACACTACCACAGCGGAGATGTATTTTTGTCAACGAAAAAAGTGATATTTGTGATATTTAGGCCTCAGAGGAATTTTATTAAGCGGCATCATTTGTTTCAAGTTATTCTGTCTTTATGGTTAATCGTATATTTATACAGCCTACCACTCAACCCAGTTAAAAAATGTGATATAAAGCAATCGCACATTCAATCCTTAATCAAAGGCTAGAATATCGTCTCGTGTGAGTTTAATTATTGTTTCACATATTACAATTTTACAGCAATGGCTTATAGCCTAACAAGACGTATCCACATAATAGCATACCTGTAATATTCAGTGACATCAAGTAATCTCTTGAAGTATAGCCTTTGATACGCTCATGCCATTATTTGCCCTAGATAAATTGCCTACCCGGGAGATATTTTGGTTTGGCTGCTTGATTGAATCAGCCCATTCAATTCGTGGTTGTACAATTTATTTTGTTAACTACTTACCAACTTTTATCAACTGCTACGGAAAGATAAGGACATTTCGGTTTTTTTAAAACAGTTTTTTAGATTGTGCTAATCTGTGATGTAAAGTTATGTGGTACTTTGTAAAAAACGAATTGTTTGCACAGAGCCATATTCAGATTGCGCTGACTCAGTGTAACAGTGGTCATAAATAAGTTGAACACTGAATATTGTTAATGTAGGCCTATTGATTCAGTTATTAGGGTAGAATATTTGAGTTACGGTGATTATAGACCATTAGAGACAAGGGGTGGATATTACCGCTGTGATTTTCTCCCCCACGCCCACGCTACGGCGCACATTTCCATTGGACAGCATAGCGAGGGACCACGCCCACAATTTTTGGCATGTAGCATAAAAACCTCTCGAGCGCTCTCATCAGCAACAGGTACCACAAGGGTACGAACGGCCAGAGTAGAACAAGACAATTGTTCACCAATGCTTAGCAATTTATAGATTATTCAACTGAACAATTGGGCCAAACGTACCTTGTGTTGTGATAGCTATCAAATCAAACTTGTGCGTAACAGAATCATTCTAACTTGTGGCACAGAGATGGAGTTGTCGGATATATCCTTCCCCATAGCGTCTGCAGATGACTTTTATGATGACCCGTGTTTCAATACCAATGACATGCATTTTTTCGAGGACCTGGACCCAAGGCTGGTTCATGTGGGTTTGCTTAAGGGAGACGACCATCACATCGAGGACGAGCACGTACGGGCGCCAAGCGGACATCACCAGGCGGGCAGGTGCTTGCTGTGGGCTTGTAAAGCCTGCAAAAGGAAAACCACTAACGCCGATCGCAGAAAGGCGGCCACCATGCGTGAGAGGAGACGCCTCAGCAAAGTAAACGACGCGTTCGAGACACTGAAGAGGTGCACTTCTACCAATCCTAACCAAAGGCTTCCGAAAGTGGAGATTCTCAGAAATGCCATCAGCTACATCGAATCTCTCCAGTCTCTTCTAAGGGGTCAGGATGAAAATTACTATCCCGTGCTGGAGCACTATAACGGCGACTCGGACGCATCCAGTCCCAGATCCAACTGCTCTGATGGAATGGTAAATAAACGAACAAACACCACACAACATGCCAGTTGAGGGATTTTGCGTATTTCAAAATATACATATACATTTAATAGCAGTTATTTGAAGTAGCTTACATGAATGACACCGATTGAATGGCTTAGTAATAGACACAGTAAAAGTTTAAATATGTTCAGAATTTTGAAATTAATACATCCTGTGTCTGATCACTGATAAACTACGTTGTTGACAATTTTCTCATTTTTAAAAATCTACAGATGGATTTCAGTGGTCCCACATGCACTTCTCGGAGGAGAAACTATGACAGCTCTTACTTTGCAGAAACTCACAATGGTAGGTTTGGAGCATCCTTTCACGTATCCAGAATTAACTGCATATTTTTACGCATTCACAATTCTACTTTACTTCAACAAGCAACTATAGCTCATGTTTTTCTCTCCCACTCTCTCCCACCACAGATAACCGAAACAGTAAGAATTCCGTGGTGTCCAGTCTTGACTGCTTGTCCAGCATTGTGGAGAGGATCTCGACAGAGACACCCGCATGTCCCGTGCAGTCGGTCCAGGACGGATCCGAGGGCAGTCCCTGCTCTTCCCAGGAAGGATCTATCCTCAGCGAGACGGGAGTGTCTGTGCCGTCTCCCACTACCTGCGGACGGCCACCCCAGGACGCCATCTACCAGAATCTTTGAAGATCTGGTGAAGAACTTCACCACAGTTGCGAAGACAAACGCAGTGGAATGAACTGCACATTTCTGAAATTATCGCGACCATGAGGAGGACAAACGGACTGTAGCCTTTAGCTCTAAAGCTGTGTATGAAGGAAACGAACGCATTCTTTGTTTCTTCTGTAAGAGACGGTGATGGTGTTCAAGCGACTGGAGGGAATTGCAGTTTCTTAAAGGCATTTCAAAGAATTTCAATGTGACCATTAATATAAAACTGTTTTTGTACATATTTTCCTTCACCAGTTTATATGAATATATATTTTCTTTCCTGATTTTTTTCATGAGAAAATAGCCATTTTGAATATAGGCTATGATGAATTTAGAGGACCAGTTTTGTATATGTGTAAATAAGAATTGTTAAAAAGCATCAAACAAACAAAACTAGCATATTTAATTGTTGCCTGTTTGGGAAGCTTAGTTATTTGTGTCAGATTGTTATACTTTATATTTATACATCTTACAATGAGTGAATGGATGTCGACTGAATTATTAAAATAAAATTATTTATAAAGTAGCATTTCTTTTGTGAAAATCTGTTTGATTTTAGCTGACATATTCATTCTGCTTCATGCAAGAATAACTAACTATTTCACGTTATGGTGGCCTACTCGAGGTAGTGCGTACTACATGATTACTCCACTGAGCCATATTAATTTAAAGAATTTTATTTTAAAACCTTAAATAACAACGACAAAGAAAGGGAGAGTGAATTGAACAGAGAGTGTCCAGAGTGAACACAGTATTCTAATGACCAAATCCACCCCGCCTAAAAATATACACAATTTTGTCAAGAAAAGGCATAGCCATCTGCTAACAATAGATAGGCCATGGATTATAATAAACATAGGCTATATTCTAATTTTGCCTTAGCCTACTTTTCAAATGTATCTGTTAACCATTGCCACAAATTTATCCTGACACATTTAATGAAATAGGATAGCACACTGAGCAATTATGAAAGCTATATTCAGTATTGCTATAATTAATCATATTTTATATGTAGTTTTTACCGCTTTGCCAAGCTTGGATCTATCTGTAGCCTATTATTTGATAGGCCTAGTGAAATAGCTTTAAGAGGTTATCTGGTTCGTTCAAGAGTTGAAGTGTCATATTGCAGATATGTAGAAGATCAGTTAAACATTCTGAATTGCTTTAATGTTTCTGCAATCTATTACATTGGACACCTCATGAATTATTGTAATTCAAATATAGCTTTTTAAAATTTAATTAACTACACAGACTTCCCTCGCTCATTATGAACATCTTGGTAGATTATGAATTTACCTCACGGATTACTTGTACATGCACGAGTGTGGATTTTCTGCTTCAAGAATCTTTCCTCAATGATCCTAGATAGGCTAGTATTTCAATTATGTAGATTATGGACAATAAACAAAAACAATTAAAGAGAGACTCTTCGGACTCTGATTTCGACTACTAAGTCATGACGACATATAATTCTGATAAACATTTCATCCCATACAAATCGCTTAAGTTTAGGATGAACATGTCAAACACCACAGGTTTTTTGTAAGCAACGGGCTTCCACTTTTTTGAAGTGCATGGGGCTCTACTCGTTTACGCCAAACTCCAATGTCCAGAGTATGGCGCCATCATGTGTAATCATAGGAATACTACACAACAAAGTTGCTCTCTCTCTTTCTCTTTCTCTAAGTTTCTCTCTCTCTCTTGCTCTCTCTCACACAGAGAGAGAGAAAGAGAGAAGGGGAGAGAGAGAGAGAAATGTACATCAAACGTTTTGGTTGACTTCCATTTTTATATGTTGATGCAAAATCTGGAAACCTTTGAGGATGTGTGGTGTACCAAAAATGCAATATGCATTGTGTTTGAGAGTGAACTACATTTTAGCCATCTTTTATAATTTTCTTTGATTTTGTTTTATTTATCTATTTTTATCTCTAACAGCAGTGATTGATTGATTGTCCTGTTTTGAAACTGGAATAAAGTATGTTTTTTAAAATAAAAAATCTCTCTCTCACACACACACAGACAGAGAAAGAGAGAGAAATGTACATTAAAAGTTCAAATGTACATTAAACGTTCATATTTCATAATAGTGGCCCAAAATCATGAAAGATAACTAAGTGAACCCTCCCACCTCCTGTATGTGTTCTCATTGTCTATAACAATTTTCCATTCTTGAGAAAAGACCCAGCTTATATGTAAAGCATGAACATGGAAGAGTATCAAATACTTTTATTTATTTAGAATAATTAGAGATCTACAGACAAAGATGGAGTGTGACACTTTATTTACACGAAAAATGCTTCAGAACTGCCTATGGGAAAGTAGCCTTGGAGGATGTGTTTCTCTTTGACCGCAACCTGTGGGACACGTTGCAGGACAGCACAAAGAGAAAGAGGGGACATTGCAAGGTATGACATTTCTTTTCCGTGCATCAAGCTGTGGTAGGAGAAGATGTGGCGGCGGCGGCGGAGGATCCTGGCGTGGCTGCTGCCGTCTACTTCCTGAGGCGGGCTCCCTTTTTGCTGCTGTAATGCGACAAGAGACAGAGACAGAGAGACAACAGGTCAGCCATGGACTGTCCTGGGGTAACGCAACGACCTTTACACGCTCTGTGTCGTTTTGTATAGTCTCCCTGGCCTATACTGTGGAATGTCACAAACATATGTGGACATAAACATTCATCTTACAACTCACTACAGTTACACACATGCTGTGGAACACCAGGCAGTGATGATCATCTTCCTCTAATAGAAACAGTATGCAAGCTGACTGATTCAGGCTTATAGAGAACTCATACAGTAGACAACCATTCAGGAGAAATGTATAGTTTGTTGTGTTGTAACTGGAGTGATGTTACATGTAGGGAGAGAGAAACGAGGTTAAAAAGTAAAACAGCAGGCAAATTGTATTTCTACTGACTACACTTACCATTACTGGACAGAGAAATGAGCCGGGAAAACAGCACACCAACACGCTGTGGAACAACCAGCAGGCAAATCTTACCTGCTTACTGCCATTACCAGCTGTGGCGTCTCAGAAGAGGAGGCCCCTGAAGGCCAACGGCTCATGTAGATACCCATGTGTGTGCAATTTTGTGATTTACAACATGAACACTAGATACTAGTCAACGATACGCTTTACAGCTATCTGCTTCAGCAATATGAGTGACAGTGGGGTTGGCCGGGGATATACCCATGGCTGAGGTTCTGCCACAGGAAATCACAGCTGTGGGTGTATCCCTTACCAATGCCAAGGTCACGAGTAAAAAAATAGTTCCAATTAATAGACTTGGGGTCTAACTGTTGCCAGACTGTTTGTCATGACAAATTGAGTGAGAGAGGTTATATGTACAGAGGAATTTGCATACTTGGTTGTCCTTATGTTGCATGGTAATCTGAAAATTCATACAACTCCATTAACTACATTTTTTTAAATCATGGTTGTGATTATAAGTCAATAACTCAAATCAATAACTGCTAAATGTGACATTGTAAAATGACTGCTCTCTCACTTTGATTGAGTTTGCCTTTTGCCTCGGGCAATTCAATGTGATTGCTATTGGAGAAGTGTCCGAGTGGGTATGTCCCTAGATACTACCACTCATCACGACTCATGGAATGCCCTGCATCCAATCAAAAATCAATTGTTTGACCAGACCTAACTGTTGGATAATAAGAAAGAAATCTGTTTTCCATTGGTGGTCCAATTGGTCCAGTTTCTCTAAACCATATTTTTGCATTAAAATGTCAACACTTATCATTGGCAACAAGAATTCTGCCTTAAGACATCAGCAAGATCATAAAATTAAAGTATAAAGGGCCAGTGGGCAGAAATGTGATGTTTTGTACCTCAGTCACCTGTTGCTCTCTGACGTCTGGTATTCCGGCTCGGCTATCCCATCCACAATGACTCCAGGCCACAGGCACAAACAGGCCATGCATAGCAGGGCTATAATGCCCTACGGAGGAAATGTTTGACTAGGGATACTTACAATTTGCTGAGCTCCTCCACTCTCTTGCGGAGTGTTGTGACCTGGAGAAGAATGAAGCAAAGCTGGGTTAATCTCACAGAGTGTGGCAAACTATACGAGCTATCATGAAAATGAACTATCTGCAACCGAATGTAATACAAGGATCTTAGTACCATCCAGTTACTCGTCATACGTGTAAATGTTTGGGGCACCCTTTGACTTGTGAACTCTGAGATGAACCTCATTAACACATTGGAGTCAATAGTGAAGTTGTTGACTGCAGCCTTGTGATGGGGGATGAACTTCCTGGATTGAGGAGTCATGTGGATTTGTTGGATTTTAAATGCACGTTGAGGAACAGAGGTGTGTCACAGAGGATGTACTCACATCATACTTCTGTCTCTTCAGCTTCTCCAAGTGATCGAACTTCTCACCCTCCAGCGATTTCAGCCAGTCGTAGAACTCCTTGATCTTCTCCCTGGAGTAGAGGAACAGCACACACAACCCATGAGCACCAGATACAGGAACAGCATGTACCTCAGATGTCCTCTCTGTCGTCCACTAGACTAGGGTGCTACAGGTGACCAGACATCCCCCGGTGTCAGGGGACAGTCCCCGTTTTTGACTGCTTATCCCCAGGGGGAAAATACAGAAAAACTACCTGTGTCCCCATTTTTTTGAAGATAAAACTTGTATGTATTTCGATCATTCGATTGATAGTCAAACTGAAAATGTCCCCACACTTTTGGGATTATGATCCCAGTTTTAATCTTGGACATCTGGTCACTTGAATATAAACCCACACCTGTCCAGGTAGATGGTTATCAGTGTGTCGGCTCAGTTTAAGACTCACTTGAGTTTGTCCTCGTTGAGATGGTCAATATTGAGAGGCTTGCGTCTATCAGCCAGGATCTTCTTCTTCTTTTCTCTCTCTGTCTGTTTCTTGCCTCTCTTCTGGTCGGCCTTTGTTGGGAATACACAATGTATGATTGATTAATCCAGTCACACACACACACACACACACACACACACACACACACACACACACACACACACACACACACACACACACACACACACACACACGCGCGCGCGCGCGTGAGCACACACACACCTCTGGGCTGCTACACCCACTCATACATGAACCCCATTAACCCCAATACCCCGCTAATCCATGAAGTCCTATTTGAGATCTATACGAAATGGGGAAAATAGACTCACCTTCTGCAAGTGGCTGCTGTAGCCGCCACCCAAGCTCGACAGAGCAGACTTCTTCTTGTCCTCCTCATCGGCCTTCTTCTTGGCATCTGCCTCAGCCTTCCTCTGCTTCTCTTCCTGTGGGTGGAGTCAGCACAGCGCAGCACAACAGAGTCAGGGCAAGTGAGGCAGGACAGACAGGTGGACAAATATGGACAGACAAATTGGCAGGACACAGAGGAATGAGAGAGAGAGAGAGAGAGCTAAACAAAGAGCTAGAGAGAGAGAGAGAGAGAGAGAGAGAGAGAGAGAGAGAGAGAGAGGAGAGGATGAGAGACAGGTGACATGGTGACAGGCAGAGAGATAGATAGATAGATAGATAGACAGACAGACAGCCAAGAATCAGTCAGACAGACAAGTAGACTGGTGACGGAACATGATGTTTGAGTGTGTGTGTGTGTGTGGATGGGCAAGAGACACACACCTCACGTCTAGCCTGGCGCTCCTTCTCCTTCTCAGCCTGGATCCTCTGCTGCTCTGCCCTCTCAGCTCTGCGCTTCTCCTGTAAGTGTGTGTGTGTGTGTGTGTGTGTGTGTGTGTGTGTGTGTGAGAGAGAGAGAGAGAGAGAAAGAGAGAGAGATGGGTCAGACCATCATGCCAGCTAAGACATCAGCTCTGACCCAAACTGGACACTGAAAGAGAATCTGATAAGTTAACATTCCCATCTGTGTGGTTTGTCATGGCTCTCCCAGGTGGCCTCACTCACAATTCTCTCCTTGAGGGCGATGAGCTCCTCCTCCTCCTTCTTCCTCAGCTCGAAGTGAGCGTCGATCAAGCCCTGCAGCTCCATCAGGTCCTTGTTCTGACGCTTCTTCTGGATGTCCTGTTAGCCAAGGAATGTGAAGCCTTTGGTAAGTGTATGTCTTAAGGTGTGGCTTTGTGCCAGTGTGTGTGTGTGTGTGTGTGTGTGTGTGTGTGTGTGTGTGTGTGTGTGTGTGTGTGTGTGTATAGATGTTTCTGATGCGTGCATGCGTTTAATCTGTGTGTGTGTGTGTGTGTGTGTGTGTGTGTGTGTGTGTGTGTGTGTGTGTTGGCTTCTTACATCAAAGTCCACTTTCTCGCCATCGGGGATCCTGGGAGCCGTAGGCCTGTTGTGAAAAAACAACTCCCTCTGTTAAGTCCAGCTTACTCACACATAATTACATTTCATTCATTCATTCATTCATTAATGCATGCACTCATTCATTCATTTATTCATTCATTCAGCCATTGACAAGAAACCAAATTCAGCATAAATTGATATCAATAAACATAAGACTGAATGGAAGATTATGGGTGGTGGGCAATTCATGACTTACTTGAACTTTGGCTTCTCTTCTGTTTTGCATTAAGGAGGGAAAAGCATATGTGACAGGCTTAGACATTTAGCAGAAACTGACTAAACTGGTAGAGGTTAAATTAGTGTATTATCTTTTAACGTATAATGGACAGGTAAAAAAAAAAAGAAAAAACGCTGCTGTTTAGTTTTGTTGGTTTTTCAGATGCAGACAGATTAAATTAATTCAGCATGAAAAAGGAAGACAAAACTCTACAAGAATGACAAGTAGGTAAGATATTATATGATGTTAAATGTTAAATACACATTCTTTTCACATTTGTATGAATTCCTAAACTGTACTTTGGACACAATTTAACTCAGAACTCAAATTGGCCAACTCCATATTTAATCCCCACACCCTTGATTCTAGAATATTCTGGACTAATTCTTTCCACCTTCCTCTGTATGTGAGTGTGTGAGTACCACACGCCATGCTAAAGCCAGTTTAGGGGAGACAGTAAGGTATTTCATTATATTAGTTAAATATGTTAGCATATAGTATTCTCTCACCTCTTTAGTCCAGTTAACAAATTGGTATTTGGTCTAATTTGGTTTAGATCCTGAACCAGTCACCTTATTATGCAGTGCTCCTTTGTCTGCCAGACATGTTGGATATTATGTAAGATTTATACTTCTGTCATAGACTGACAAAGTTGTGGAAGATGTTGAACACTAATGAGGAAGGACAGTACTGAGGGATTCATCGCCTTCCCCTTACAATACGTGATAAAATTGATAGAATTGCTGCAGAATCAAAAGTATACATGTACTCATTCCACCTGTATGTGGAAGAAGCCAAAACGATTAAAGATTAAGATACATTTTTTAGCCCACTGATAACATAATATCAGGTATCTCTGGGAAAATAAACAGGGAACGAAGACAATACTTTAAGTCTGGAGTCTTAAAGTCAGACCACACAGAGTGTGTGAATCTGTCATGACAATAAAATTGTGGATGGGAGCATGATGGAAACACGTGAACCATCCATTCATGTGTCAGCAACCAAGAATCTGGCCACACATGACTGGCAAATGACAAGCAAACAGTGGCTGGGTTTACAGGCATGTGTCCAGTCCACCATGTGAAGCAGACAGTATAGGGAGCAGTGCATTGGCAAGCTAAGCTTATTAAGCTCGGTGGTTGGTTAAGAAGCATGGATCCAATGTGATGGAATGACGTCTGTTCTGGTTGTGGTTCACATATTTAAGGGGTTAGACAATATGATAGAGAGAGGAGAGATAGCCCATTGTTTGAACAGCCTGTTTAGACACCTTAAAGGTACAGTAAGCAGGTAACTATTAGGTAAGCACAGAGAAAACTTTGGCTATCAAAATTAAGCAAAGCCAGAAGAACAGTTCTCTTACATCATATTCGGAAGGCAAATTTGAAGAGTACTTGAGATGCTTTAGAGTTAAAGGCAAAGCAGCTAAGGCTACATCATTAGGAGCAGGGAAGGGGAAGGTGCATGTGTAAGTGTTGACAGCTTAGAACTCACAGCTCACTGACCCATGTCACTCATGCGCGCGCATACATACACTCAGGAAGCTTTACTCATGGTGGCCAGACACAAGGAGGATAGTGGCACCCTAGTGCCCCCCTGTAAACACAGTGCCTAGGGCGTGGGGAGGGAGGGAGGGAGGAGAGGTGGGTGGGTGGGTGGGTGACTATTTGGGCGGGCGGCTTTAGTGATGGAGCCGGCCCTGTCTGGCATTGAAAAGGGGGGGCGAGTGGAGCGCACTGCTGCGGTGGACTACGGCTCAGGATGAAAGAATACTACATGCCACATACCTTCCTCTGCCTCGGCCTCGGGCTCGGGCTCGGGCTCGGGCTCGGGCTCAGGCTCAGCCACGGGTTCCGGCTCGGGCTCCGGCTCGGGTTCCGGTTCTGGCTCGGGGGCTGCCTCGGGCTCGGGCTCGGGTTCAGGCTCGGGCTCTGCCTCGGGCTCGGGCTCAGGTTCTGGTGCCGCCTCGGCCTCGGCCTCTGGGGCAGCCTCGGGAGCCACCTCTACTTCCACCACTATGCAGCATGCAGCAAGACCCCAACCCCAGAGTTAGTTTGATGATGAAGATGATCGGGGTGGCAACGACGATGGCGATGAGGATGGTGGTGATGACGATGAAGGTTGATGTTGATGGTTATTGTTGAATATATGAGGTTGGCGCAGCAAAATAAGGGTGCAGAGAGCAAAAAGCAGTGAAGAGGGTGAGGTATTGTTGAACAGGTAGAGAAGGAGAGATGGAAAGAGAGACAAATCGATGGGTTATGATGATGTGATGGAGCCAAGCTGACACCTCTTGGGTGTGACCAGCAGAGGGAGCTAGTGAGCATGTTCAGCATGGAGAAGCATGACATTTCAAAGATTCAAAGATTAAGGTGGAAAGTTAAAGTTAAAGTTTAAATGTGAAAGGGAAATTTGAATATTCTTAACCAAAGTGTGATGACTTTGCATGACACACCTACATACCAGCAAGAATGTTGCACCAAATGGCTTGACTGGTATGCTAATGGGAGTTGGCAAGAATATCCCCACGGTTTTCTCTTACATCAAGATACATTTGGCTCTTTCACTGAGTCTAAATCACTACATTTGCTGTACAGCTCTGCAAGACCTGCCAGACCTGTATGAGGTTACATTCTGTGACAGCTTCTCTAAAAATAGATTTCTATATTTCTAGCACATTTCTAACAAATAATGCATTTTAAAATATATGTTTTTGTATTCTTCAACTTTTTGTAAATGACACCACCCTTGCCAATCGCTTCTATCAATGAAAATTCACAAGAAAAAAGTTATAAATAAAAAAGGAAAAAAAAATCTGGGTTCCACCTACACGTGGTGATAAAATACGGCCTCTTGGCTGTGCAATAAACATGTCTTAGATTATGGATGGTCACAGATCAGGTGGTGTTGCTAAACTGAAGAATCTCTGTCACTGCACAGAGAGTGTCTATGTTTATCCCCTGAGCTCTTCAGATTTGTATCTTCTACCGACTTTCCTAAATACATACACTACACTTTGTACCCTATACACTTAATAAATCAGAAGTATACTTAAGTTACAGTATTACAGGTTATTCACATCACAGTAAGATGACAGGATCGCACAACATGTAATGAGTTCACAACACCGCATTAGTATGTAAAGGAGACCTTCCACTACGTTTAGTCACATGTTTACCTTCTTCCCCTGTGGTTTCAACCAAAAAGGAAAGAAAACAGAATCATTATCATTCACACTAAGAACCTGACAGGACAGATAGGGAGAAATATGGGGAATGTGTGAGTCGACACAACCTGATCCTCCATATTTGACGCCATGGCCCGGGTCCCATGGCCCTATAACATGCTATAAAAGTGCCCGCTTGACAGTGGGTTTTAGGTTTCATTCTGTAATTAATGTGATCTAGATTTATCTGAGAGGAGAGTAATGACTCACAGCTGACAAGGGAAGCAGCCCCTTTTCAGGTCAATATCACAGGCCTAGAGACGAACGGTCTGTACCGGCAAGCCTCAAACCGTTTAGGAGAGGGACCTTGAGTTACAGTCCTCTCTGAGCAGAGAGCAACTGGTTCCCTTTTTTTTTAATAGACACCATAACATTATGTAGAATGCCTTTAAATTGTTTTAAGCAATAACACATTATTTTTGTGTTGAAGGAGAGAGCCTAAAATCTATCACTTATATATTTAGGTATTTACGTCAAAAATAAAACTATAATAAATAGATAAAAATTATTTAAAAAAAATGCTGAAATACTGCAATGGTAAAACGCTTTCATTCGTCTTCTCTACACAAAACCTCTTTCCTGATATCTCTCTCCCCTGGCACAAGAATTTCTCACATAGTCCAGCATCAATAAAGACACACACATAAAGCCATCAATATTGAATATAAATGTGCTTACCCTCAACCTGATCACTGCAAAATGAAGATAGAAAATAGAAATTAGCTCAAGAATGCATTTACTCTATCAATTATCTTTATGCAAACAGACACACTATAAACTACCAGCATCTTGTCTAAAATCCTGATACATTCCAAATGAAATACTTAATGCATTCAACATCAGGCATGGGCGTGGCACATTGTGCAGCGAGAGATGACAGATACTTACACTTCCTCGTCAGCCATAGTTGCAGTGGACTTTGTACCTGAGCAGAGGCAGAGAAAGAAAGCAGAGGCACCTCAGCTGTGAAGATGTGGACAGGACTACCCAGAGAAGGTGGAAGAGAGGGCTTTATTTATACCTTGGGGTGGCGCTACTGACCTCGAAACGCCCCCTCCCCCCCTATTTATGAGCTCTCTATGCGCTCTCAAACTATAAATCTATGCCTGTTTTCCTTCAAGAGGAGAGAAAATTAGACAAAAATTGTGAAGATGAAGGCTACTACACAGCGTACCTTTGTGGTGTACAGTATGTGTATTGTGCTTGTGGTTGTGGCTTCTTGTTATGTTTGAAGCAGTGACTGTGAAGCTCCTTCTGAGATACTCCCTCAAAGTGCCTGCTGACCTCAAGTTGCTTGTTCTTGAACTCTATAGATGATTCATAAGCTGTTAGCTGATTAAGAGCTCCTCTGAAGCTCACTCAATGCTTTGGGACTTGGTTCAATTGTGGTCACGACCTGCTACAGAGAAATGCCGTGAAACTCTAACCACCCTGGAGCCTGGTCATTTGATGATAGCTGAGAAGACACCCTTGCTTAGATTTATGACAATGTTCTTTTTTCAAACCTGGACTGAGCGCCTACTGGGGGATGGGGCCCACTGCAGACCAGAGGTCAGATGAAAGGCCAAAGCTCAGGTTCGGGGCTTCTCTGCCCAATCTCTGCTAGGGTAATTAGTTCTGTCTGAGCTGGATATCGAAGAACTTATTTTTGGCACCTGCCAGGCTCAGTAATCCCACAGACAACATTACAGTACGCTTGAATTCTGGCGCCATTAAATAATGCAAAGTCCAAAATGGCCGACATTTCTACATGACTTTCTACACGATTTCTACATTTTTACACTGCACTGAATATCAACTCGTATTGCATTATCGTACACCACAACTATACTGATGTTGAGGGCAACACCTTTACACTTGACTTTTACTACTGTGACTTGATATGTTTATGGTGGAGGTCTATGTATGCAGATGGTGGAGGTCTCGCAGGTCAGAAGGTTTTCCAATACAGACAGCTGCAAATGACTGCGGGCTACGGTCCAGGATCCTGTTTCCTGCTCCCAGCTTAGTATAGGTGCATTCTCTGAGAATAGTATCCATATTTCACACTTCCCTTCCTTATGTGGGCACTGCTCACACAGGCTCATTGTGGACAGTTCTTGTCCAAATCAAAGGATGCATGCACATGAGAGTTGTGCCACACGTGATGTTTAAGGTGGATGGGACCCCTTGTTGGGTAAGGGTACAAAAACTACACAATCAAGAGTGTAGAATATAGCACAATTTATTCACACTGACTGACTGGTTCTCTGAATGTCTGATTTCCACAACTAATTGCTAATTGTTAAAGGTGTGTTCTGTTATCACAACGTATTGACTCCCAACTCACAGCAACACAAAACACTACACAACAGCCATAGGAGTGTTCCAGCACAGCAATCTGCTTCAACTTCGGCTCTACTTCCTGTGATGTGACTTGTTTGACCCCCTAGACCAGTGCTATAACTTTGACCTGCTGACCTCGGTTGCATTTTCCGCTCTTGTTTATGCACAGAGATAGCTAAATGCTGCACCTGTTTGAGGCCCCTTTGGGAAGACCCAAGCCCCTATCCCACACCTCTGGTGTAGGTGTGACTAGGAAGGCATGGCTATGGCCTCCCCCAAACCACCACTGTCACTCACAGCATAAGAACAGCTCAGGGCTAATGGATGGGGGCTTTGGAGGGCGATTTACACATCCCCTGGACCTGATTCCGGAGCATAGCTTTGGGGAGACTCGCAGGCCAGCATCCGCGCAGCCATCATCAGTGACTTTAGCACGCCCAGAGCAAGTCGTCGGCACAGCTGAAGCAATCAACACCGAGAGCCGCGGCCATTACAATGCCAGAATAATTTATACGCACTGCCTACCCGGGCACCTGTCTGTGTGCAACACACACCATCACACACAAATAGACTAACGTACTCTGCCACACACACACACACACACACACACACACACACACACACACACACACACACACACACACACACACACACACACACACACACACACACACACACACATATGGGCACAGATCCTCATGTATAAGCACAGGCATGCATGCACGCACGCACGCACGCACGCACGCACGCACGCATACACACGCGCTGACACGCACGCACGCTCATACGCACGCACACACACCCGTACGCACGCACGCAGACAGATGCACACCCACTCTCACACATAGTACAGATTCACACATAAACCCGTACTCAAAGAGTGGACACAGTCACAGGATGCTTAAACAAGCATTCAAAGTCTTGCCTGCTTATCAGCACATTCACACATGCACCCCACCCTGTCACACATTCCCTCAAGCTCTCCCGTGACCACAGTTTAATAACAGAGCATCCCTGATGGTTAGATAGATAGATAGATAGATAGATAGATAGATAGATAGATAGATAGATAGACAGATAGATATATAGATACTTTATTGATTCCCAAGGGGAAATTCAAGGAAAGATTAGCATCAGGTCTCATACGTTTCCAATTGAATATGAAAAAATGCATCACAGCATCAAAATGCATCATAAACTTTTTAGTCTGGAGGAGAGAATGGACAGATGAATAGTTATAGACTCTCCTTATATACACACCTCTCTGCCTTATGACATTACTATAAGGATTGAGAGGAGACTGTACACCTTGACAAGTTATTATTAGGGTGCATTAGGTGCATCTATGTCAAAATGTAAAAGTTCATATTAAAACAAGATAGCGCGATACTGCTCACTAGCAAATGGCATCCAATTTATTGATAAAGTGTAATTTTGGTCAGTCAGATCTTCACTAGAGTCCATTGCTGTAAGGATCATAACTCCGTGGATCCATTGCTATAAGGAGTCCATTGCTGTGTGGATCATATCACTGTGGATCAGACTCAGCTTTAACGCGCGAATGTTCCAAAACAGTAGCAGTGCTTCTGGCACATGAGGATTCAGCTGCTCCCAGCAGGGGGCAGCGGCGGGGAGGAGCCACACTGCACCTCCCTGACAGACACACAACCCACCCACCCAGACACACATACACTCACACACACACATACATACACTCTCTCTCTCTCTCTCTCTCTATCTCTCTATCTAGCCATCTTTTGTCATTTGCACCATTCATGCGTTTTTCTCACTTTCTCCGTCTTTCACTTCTTACCTCAGAAAAGCCGAAAAAGAAGCCAAGATCCCCTGCTGGCACAGATTGTCTGTGGAGACTGCTAGCATCCTGGCCCAGTTAAGTTCATCTGTTATAGTGACACCTGAGCCACCGGAAAGCCCCATTGGCCAGAGCAGCACGAGGGGGCGTAGCCAGGCGGGGACGTCACGTCACAGACTTCCACCGGGTGCTGAATAAGGAGATGGTAGGACCAAGGAGCGATGGAGCAAAGTTTGGAATGGAGACCCCCCTGACACATACACACACACACACACACACACATACACACACACACAGTTTCTATATTTGCCATCCCCTTACAAACGCTTCATCAAGTCCAGTGTTGGAACCCTGGGGAAAAAAGACTAGCCTTCCAGATAAGAAGACAAGGAGTCATCGTCACCTTCCATTATCTGCACTCTCCCTCCACTCCCACTAGGCCTGATGCCCCGGTCAGTCTTATTCTCCTCGGGCCGGTCAGAGAAGGACATAGAGCAGGGACGACAGAAGTTCAGCCAAGCGGATCCCAGGCTCTTCCAAGATGAAATCAAGAACCTGTCTTTTAATTGTCCTTATAAATAGCCTGGTGACCGCATCTAATGGATACAGCAATGCTTGGAACATTACAGCATTTAGAGCTTCATGTGAAAATATAGACCTGACCAAGAACCAAAGGCTCAGGGATTTCAATCTATTGAGTGATCTGAGTGATTTTAAGCAACACTTGTGAGTTTGTGCTATGTCCCTGCTAGTGCTAGGGCCACAGAAGGATGCTCGTCCATCCATCAATCCATCAGGCATCTTTGGGCAGCTTTGCCACCCGCCCGATGATGCTCAGGGATGCTAAGGCTCATGCATCTCGTGCCTTCTTCATCTCCATTTTCCATCACCCTCTGTGCTATGACAGGTCTTTTAGCTGGGGCGGCCGAGGTTGGCATGGGGATCTGTGGGCTGGGAGTAGCGGTGGCTCATACTTGCCAGCAGGGGGAAGCAAACCTACAGCCTCTCTACTGAGCTAGACGGTGGGTGGGCTGTCAGGCAAGGGGAACATTGGATAGTGGAACCCAGGAGGTAGCAGGCGACTGGGAGAGGGAGGAGGGGCAGGAGGGTGGTTTGTGAGGGGGTGAGTGGGAGGGTGGGGGGTATCTAAGGTGCTCTACACACCCCCTGCCTTGCTGCCGGGTGCTTGTGTTCCGTCACCACGGAGTGCATTCTGAGTAAAGGGCTCAGATTTTATTTTTGGACTGTTATGGAGCCTGTCTCTTCCATTTGTAGGAAGGGGGTAGAGTTGAGCCTGACATGAGTCGCCCGCTCTGACACACCAGGCTGGGACAAGCAGGCGGCAACCGGCAGCCCCGCGAGCAGCAGTCTCACCCACAGGTAAAACCACCATCCCATTTCACTTTTTCTGCTTGCGTGCGGCTCGCGGGAAGATGCGTTGGGTTGTTGCCGGCATGGTGTGAGCTCAGGGAAATTAACAGAGCAGTGCATAGGAGCCCCCCCCCTCAAAGTAGGCGTAAGCTTCACAAGTTCAGTGGGTCCACTGAACAGGGTCTTCAAGAGTGTGAAAGGACCATCTGAATTTCACCTGAAGTTTCTTGTTTGGCTAAAAGGCTTCTATGACTTTAAATGAAAACATTCCTTGTTATAAATAGCTCATGAGTGTAACCAAATCAGTGCTGGTCATCATTTTGTACTTACATTCATCAGAGATTGATGGGTCATTTCGTGTATCTTGAGTCTTGGTGTTCTTGATTTGTTCAAAGGAGACTGTCTAAAGTGTGCCATCTGTCATCTTATACAATCATCATCTGGTAAGGCTAAATATATCCCCCCACACACACATACTCTCTCACTCCCTCACACACACACCCACCCACAACACAAAATATCTCTCTTCTGAACCTGTAGCTCAGCTTCTAGTGAATGGACTATGTATTTAGCATTTGCGATGCTTATCTTTTTTTTTTTTTGTTTAGGATGGCTCTCTAAGTGCAATTGTGTAGCGCTTTAGTTTTATTGCCTGTCTATTATTACCCTTTCCTCTTTTGAACTTGTCTCTTGGAGGTGCTCCAGCATGCTTAACCTGCCAGTGCCTTAAAAGGGTGGCCTCCTCTCATGTGTCACTGAGCAGACTGAGTTTCAGTTTCTGCAGAACAGGGAGGCTCTTTTAAAAAGTCTGTCAGGCCTGGCCTGGCCTACATTTGAACTGGGACTGATATTTAAAAATGTTCAGAGCATAAAGGGGGACGTCTTTATTTTACTGTACCATATGGTTCTAGTTAATGTTCCTGACAGAAAAAGTGATAGTGTTGTAATAAAAATGTCTACAAGAGGTTATTTATATTAAGAAAGAGTACATGTTATCTTAGGCCTTCTAATACAGCATAAAACCAGGGTCTCAACTTTGCATTAAGTGAAATATACTATCAGTCCAATAATGACAGATTTATAACAGACACAACCAAAAGATTCAAATGCATACAGTCTGAGAGCTTTTTTTCAAAATGGTGATAGAGAGAACAAGTATACTGTTCCTTTTAGCACAACATAGTAAGAGTGGAGAGGGCTCTGCTATGTTTTTTTTTTAATAACATGTACCATCTTACTGTATTTTTTAAAAATAGAAACTGCACTCATCTGACAGCGACATTGGGTTTAGACATGGGTCAGTTCTTTGATATTCACCCCCTGAGAAAAAAAATCAGATTGGTTGTAAATTCTGTCACTTATAATGTAATGGATACCTTCTCAGGTCTGTGGTGCCGCATAAGAGCCCCACCCTGGTCAGGATCGCTGGAGTGTTGACTTACAGGACAGTGAAAGTGATGCAGAGCGGGCAGGAGCTGAGCGCCATGACACGGAGAGAGTGAGAGACCGGTTCCTCTTCTCCTTCTGGTGTTCCACCTAAAATTAGGCCAAGGGAGCCAGCAGCCTCAGACTCCAGACTCGAACCAAAGACACGGTAAACTCCCGACTCTTGCCACAGACACAGCAAACTCCCGACTCTAGCCACAGACATGGCAAACTCCCAACTCTTACCACAGACATGGCAAACTCCTCTAACCACAGACATGGTAAACTCCCGACTCCCACAGACACGGCAAACTCCTCTAACCACAGACATACTCTAGCCACAGACATGGTAAACTCCTGACTCTAGCCACAGACATGGTAAACTCCTGACTGTAGTCACAGACATGGTAAACTCCGGACTCTAACCACAAACATACTCTAGCCACAGACATGGTAAATTCCTGACTCTAACCACAGACATACTCTAGCCACAGACATGGTTAACTCCTGACTCTAGCCACAGACATGGTAAACCCCCAACTCCAGGTACGAATATAAACTTCAAACCAAAGACGCTGTAACAGATTCTAGTCACAGACACTTTAACCTCTGGACTCTGATCACGGACATAGTAAACTCATGACTCTAGCCATGGAGACTGCAAACCCCAGAATCTAACCACAGACACAATAAACGCCATTATCTAACCACAAAGAGGAGACATGGTCAACTCCAGACTGTACTCACAGACACTTGAAATTTCAGACTCAAAGTTACAGACACTTAAAACTCCAAACTTTAGCCACAGACACTTTAAACTCCAAACTTTAGCTACAGACACTTTAAACTCTAAACAAAGACACAGTAAATGCCAGACACTGACCACAGACATGGTAAACTCCAGACTCAAGCCACAGACACTGACTCTCAATTCCAGACACGGTAAACTCTACCTTTAGACACGATACATTCCCAACTCAAACCACAGACACTGTAAATTCCAGACTCTAATCACAGACATTGCAAACTCTAGATTGTACATACATGAAACCAAAAGAGTAACATAGGTCCACAACTAGTATTTGTTTTGTGTTTTGAATCAAGGGAAAAATGAGACTGGAAGGCAATCACCTATGAATTGCCTTACTTATTAACCATATAAAATATTTTATTGCATTGGAAAAAATACACTTAAAGGGTTTCAAAAGAACTTCAACAGAACAGGGGTGATGCAGGGATGGAACTGTTTTAAAAGCGGTATGGTTAGAGCATTTGGAATTCAATCAAGCCAGGTTTTTACAAAAATAGTGTCACATTTGGTGAGAGTCAAAACTACTGTGCATTTTACATGATCATGTACATGTAGATAATTATGTTGAAGTACCAACTAAAATGTAATCACAATTAGAAAAAGGTCCCTCACACAGATTGGATAGATAGTACAAACCATACTAAAGATGCTGAGGGTCTTACTCCAGTGTTCAGCTTTAGATAAACATGTTATCATTTCAAGACCTCAAATATGTGTTTTATATTTGTAAAAGGCAATACATCTTTATTGTCATGGTTTGGAATACAATTCATTAAATAGTGGAAGAGAAAGAAAGCTTAGTACCACATATGAAGGAAAATATATCAGTAAAAACAGAAAATATTTATTTTTTTCCTGCATGGAATGTTGTGTGCTTAGATAATCACAGGATGCAACAACCAATCAGAACCACAGGATAATGTCTAGGTTACTGGAAACCTAAAGATTCATAACCTCTGTTATGGACTCTGAACCAGTCTGAATTACAAAAGTGGAAATCAAAGAGTAGAAAATATTTTCAACAATGCTTATTATCGTTGGCATAAACATATAGACAACTGCATATGCATTTATTTTAGATAAACAATTTATCGAATATGTAAAAGCAAACATGATACTAACTTAACACGTACTGTATGTCCTTGCCTTGAATAAATCAAACATTCAGGAAGATCTCCTGGCTCTTTTAAATGATGGCAGTTCAGTAAAGCTTGCATAGTTGTACTGTTAAGGATGATACATTTAAGTTCTTTTCATACAAAAACAAATATTGTAGATAGACATCTTATACAGATATCTTGGACATTGAAATACATTTCATACTTTTAACATGAAAACAAGGGAATAAAGTTAGAGCTAACACTGCAGGTGGGAACATACAGTATAAAATGGCAGGTGCCTAAGGTGTGGTTTTAAGAGCAGAAGTGTCTACAATACATATAATGGCTAGAGAAGGCTTGTGTGAAACCACATCACTTGATTCTACTTCCCTTTAGGATGATCAGCTGTCATTGATGTCTTAGAAGTCATCATGGCATAATTCACCTGAAACACACAAACACACACACACACACACACACACACACACACACACACACACACACACACACACACACACACACACACACACACACACACACACACACAAAACTATAAGAATAATACCAATAACTGACAGCTAAACATCTGTCACATTCAAAATAAGGAAAATCATGCTAATTCCTTTTAGCTAATTAGCCTCTGCCTCCCAAACCTTTACTTGCTAAGGCATAATATGTGCATGCGTTTTAATAAACTATACATGTCTCTTCTTTAAATTACCCTATTAGTATCACCTTATCAAAGATTTAAGGATCTTTAAGAAATTACTTTAAAATATGTTTTGTATATATTTATTTGATATATTATGTATTTTGAATATATTTTGTATTGTTTTGTAGGGGGCTGATTTCCTCAAAGCCATGAGTTATGGGGCTGTTTACAGTCAGGGCCTGCTGTCCCAGCAGTACCCCCCAGCCCTGCTGCCCAAACCTGGCAAGGACAATGCCCGCCTTCAGAAACTGCTTAAGAAGAGCGCCAAGAAGAAGGCTGCCCAACAATCCCAACAGATGCCCCATCCTTTCCGCTCGAGTTTGTCGCCTGTAAACGAAGCCAGTCCTGACCTGGAACACAGTGACCACTCCACCCCTCCCAGGACGCCTGAGACGCCATCGTACGCAACTCTGCACCCCCGTTTTAGCGTCAGACCCCTTTACCAGCACGTGGCCTCTCCGTACCCTCACCATAAAAGCTTCACGTATGGAAAGACCGCCAGGTTCTCCCCTCAGCCGTATGGAGCTCTGAGCCAACCTGTTGCTCGTGCTGTGACCCCACTTCTCACGTACACACCCCCACCGCGGCCTGCAGGGGTATCCCCAGGCCCAGGTAGCTATGCTGAGGCACACACCTCGCTCGGTGCTATCCCTGCCTCTCCTGTGACTCCTGTCACACCTCGCCCTGCCTTTGAACCTGCACCTGAGATTTCAAGTTTCCCTGCTACGAAGCCCGCTTCAGAAGCACCTCCAGTGCCAGTACCTGTGATTGTAAGAGTGTCTCCAGCCCCTGTCCCTGCACCTGCCCTTGTCCCTGTACCTGTATCTGTACCTGTACCTGCTCCTGCTCAGACTGTTGCCCCTATTAAATACCTTACACCTATCACTTTGGTAACCCACAAAGCACCAAGTCCAAAGTTCAATGCTTATGAAGCCCTTAGGGCATCTTCCAGACCGATGTTTGAAGTTCCCCAAATCACAGTATACACGGCGAAGACGTCATATTATGAGACAGTAACAGCACCACTGCATGAAACAACAGAGGGTAGATTGTCTTATTATGGACGATCCCCATCACCAAGACCCAGGAGTAGAACACCAACACCTGAACCGAGAAGAGGAACATCTCCTATGAGACTTTTAAAACCAACAACTAATGGAAGAAGAGGGACAACTCCAACCTCTGAAATTAGGGGTAGAACAACACCAACTTCTGAAGTCAAAAGAGGGACAACTCCAACTTCTGAGATGAGAGGTAGAACCACTCCCAGTTCTGAAGTCCAAAGAGGAACAACTCCAACTTCTGAAATGAGGGGCAGAGCAACACCAACTTCTGAAACTCGGGGAAGAACAATACCAATTTCTGAAGTCAAAAGAGGGACAACTCCGACTTCTGAAATGCGAGGTAGAGCAACACCAACATCAGATGTCAAAAAAGGTACAACTCCAAAAAGAGGTTTAACTCCTACAATTGAAATCAAAAGAGTTACAACACCAACAATTGAGATAACTGTATCAAAAACTCCCTCAGGGCGACCAAAGACCCCTTCGCATGTAGTCCGTGCCAAGACACCTGTATTTGAAATATCAAGGCCTAACCCGCTTTTATTTGCTGTCCCCTCAGAATACGAGGGAAGACGATCTAAAACACCTACTTCACTCTCTGTATCTGGAGAGGAGAGCCAGAAACCATTAGAGACTGAACCACCCAAAGTAAGTATTCCATTAGAGACCCAAGAATCAATACCAAAGACGAGTGTCACAGAACCTTCTCCTGCAACAGCAACATCTCAACCTGCAATCACTGTGAGTTCAGCTGCCACTCTGAGACCTAAGACTCCCACTCAAGAAGTTTCCAAACCTGTCACACCAAAGACTGGATATCAGCAACCAAAAGTTGCTGCTAAGACTTCAACACCTTCTGCAGGGTCTACAAAAACAAAGTCAGCCCAAAGCTTCGCCCAGGCCTTGAAACCAATTATAGGAGTAAGGCCCAAGACCCCAACACACGGTGGTGCAAGAGGCCCGCCTAAAACATATTATGGCTTAACTCCGGCAGCCTACGTCGCTCATGGGGGCATACAGACAATGGCACCGTCATACAGTATATCCAGACCAAGAACACCAACTGCAGAGTCACCGAAACCTGAGGAGCAGAAAGGACCTGAGAAGCAAGTGTCCTCACAAGAACCACCAAAGGTGGAGGTACCAAGTGAACAACAACTAAAAACTACAGTAACTGAGGCACCAACTCAAAAGAGTACAGAAACGAAGGCCTCGTTGGGTGCAGAAGCAACAAGAGTAGAGGTGCCAAGTGAACAACAAGTGAAAACTACTGTTGCTGAGGCACCAACTCAAAAGCATACAGAAACGAAGGCCTCTTTGGGTACAGAAGCACCAAGAGTGGAGGTACCCAGTGCACAGCAAGTGAAAACAACTGTTGCTGAGGCACCAACTCAAAAGAGTACACCAACTAAGGCCTTTGTGGGTGCAAAACCTCAAGAGGCCAAGAAATCACCTGCATTACTGCATAAGACTAAACCGGTGCCTGTGGTTGAGAGGGCTAAACCACAGGTTACTGAAATAAAGCAAGCCAAGAGCCCAGCAGCCTCAACTGCGCTTAAAACCTCTTTAACAGAGACGCCAAAAGGCAAAACTGCAATTATTGTGCCACCTAAACCAAAGACTCCAACGCCAGGGGTTAAAATCCCTCCTGCACAAAAACAAATTGCAGCTCAATCTTCAAAGTCAAAGACCTCTGAGAAAGCCTCAGATGAACCAAAGAAACAAGATGTTAAAAGCAAGATTGTTAAGGAGCAAAGTAAAGTGTCGACAAGACCAGCCGTGCCAAAAGATTCTGCTTTAGAGACCTCAACTGTGAAAGCATCAGGGGCGCAATCAATCAGTTCCATCCTTAGTCCCAAAGCCAAAATCAGTGAGCCACCTAAAACAGATAAGAGTGAGGCCCAGCCTGTAACAAAATCAAAGGAAAAGCCGGCTGATAAAGAAAAACCCATTGAAGAAGTAAAAAGTGAATCAAAGGCTGGTGAACCAACACCAACAAAAACTACTGAGGAAAAGACGGAAAAAGAAGAAAGCGCCTTCCCAAAAGCAGAGCCTCTCCTGAAAGTAGTCCAGAAACCTAAAGGGATGATGAAATCGAAGCTCAGTGGATGGTCACGCCTCAAGAAGCATATGGTGGTAGAGGTGGAGGAACCCAAGTTCCCTGAGCAACCACCAGGTTCTGCCACAGAGCCTAAGAAAGAGATACCCAACGGTGAACTGCCTAAGCTGATCTTGAAGAAAAAAGACGAGGATGAAGTCTCGTCATCTAGCCAGCCGACGGAGGGCACAGAATCCCCACGAGCTACCAAGATGTGGGATTGCGTTCTCTTCCAGATGTTCTCCACCAAAGAGAATGTCATGCAACAGATCATGGCTGACAAAAGCGAGGAGGAGAAGAAGGAGCTGGAGAAGAAAGTGGCGACTAAACCCGAGGAGATTCCTGCCTTCGCACATCGCCTGCCAGTCCTCCTATTCAGTCCTCGATTCGATGCTAAAAGGCTGAGAGAAGCAGCATCTCGACCAGTGACTAAGATGTCCACCGTGTTTGAAATGGCCCTCATAGGCCGCCATGTGAAGGATGACGAACCAAAACAATTCAACAGAACAGCAAAAGGATTCAATTCATCAAAACCCACTGAAGCTTAATTGATATGGGTAACCTGTTTCCTTTCTCTTGTTAAATAAATAGTGTACAGTTCTAATAATTAATCAAGCAAGCTCTGAATCTTTCATGGTAATAAAATATTTATATTTCAACGTTCCGTATTACACTTGAAGAGCAGACTGTAAACTTATTTATCTATATAGGAAAATATAAAACCTACAGTATACTGGTGCCAATTTCTCAGATATAAGTACACTCTTAGTAAAAAAGGCGCTATATAGAACCAAAAACGGCTCTATTGCGTGCTTCGTATGGCACCCTAAATGGTTCTATCATGACCATTTTGAAGGATTCATCAAAGGAACCCCTAAGGGTTCTTTAAAGCCTGCATGGTTCTATATAGCACCCCAAGAGTGTTTTATTCAGCATGGACGTAGGGAAATTTATATCACGTACAATATGCTCAGTGCTTCACATTTGTTACATTATAAAGACAAAAACTTTATTATACACCATTTGTAACTACACTCCATTGAACAATTGAATTGGGCTAGAATTACATTTAAACCTTTCATGTATTAAAAGCATTGGTGAACTATGCAAATATGTCACTATATCAACAAAATACTAATCATAAAACCATGGTGAGGTGGTCAGTATTTTTCAAAGACAAGATGGTGCTATACAACAGGGGATATTTAGTGATAGTGAATACACAGCTATTTGCCAATCGTTATTTTGCTCATTAGTTTCGTCAAAGCTTACTGCAGACTGTTTTTTTTTTCTTTCTCAGTGTACTCAGTGTAACATCGCAGCACAAGGGCCTGTCTGACAGGACAATGGCAGCGGGCAGTAGCCACAGCTGTAGACAAAATGAGAATGGGAGAAGAGTGAAGGGGTGTGTGTGGGTGGGGAAGTGGCCATGATATGGGACGCTGGAAACCTGGGCAAGAGGCTCAGAGACAGAGATGTGTACAGTAAATACTGGGCTGTCTGAATCACAGTGACCCTCACATGAAGAAGGCAAGCAGATGGATATGCGATGCATGCTAGATCCCAGTGACTAGTGCATGCTTTAAGTTTACTGCATGCTTGGAAAGCACAGTATAGATGGTCAGCCTTTATGTGTAGGATGTCAGAGTGCAGCATGGTGTCTGGTATCAAAGCTCTATATTTCTGTGGCCTACGCAAAGGGAAGAGAGGTGATGGGGTGAGGGTGAGGGTGATGATGTGGAAAGTGACTGTAATTCACAATGCATGGCTGACATTTGCAGAGGACAAACAGCGATAGTTGTAATGGTGGCAGTGCAGGGTGATGTGAAATGAAATAGAATTTGTGAACGTGGTAAGTTTGGACCTTTGCTTTTCCCCGCTGCATGGATGTTATTACGTTTAAATGCGGCTAAGTACACTGTGTCTGTGTTGACAGTGATGTGTAAGATGCTTCAGATGTTGAAGTACATTGTGTAAGCTTAAATGTTATTTTATATACACTATTTTTCTAATAAAACGGCTTGATTAGGAGAAAGGTCCATGATAGTCATTTTTTGTACTAAATACCATATGTGGATGAAATTTGTTTAAATGTTAATTTATTTCAGTAACCCAATAATAAATTCCATTTCAGACATGTACCATGTGTATATTCTCATCTCAGGCATACTTGGTGTTCATTTGTTGCAAACTCTTTTGTTGACGCAAAAGGCTTTCACATGGCAAATAATGGTAATTCTGGCTCCAGGACACCAACATGCACTCCTACAGTTACAGCACATTGTATACACTCACTTCCCCACACAACAGGGAGATATGTTGACAGAAATTACTGTTTATACTGTGTTAGAGACTGTATGGGTAACTGTAAGCATATTTTCTATCATTTAACAACTTGCTAATAGAAGAGAATGTGATATTATATGAAGGTCAGTTTAGTATTGTGCATTTTGTGGTCCTGAAGCCATAAACTACCATATATTGCTAACTACCGAAGCCATGTGAAACAGTTTTGCTTAGAAGCAGAAAACAGCTACATTTGGACATCATATATGTCTTGGATGCTTTCCTGAGTTGTCAAAGCTTGATTTGAACCTTGTTTTTTTTACATAACAATACATGAGAATGAAAACCTTTTGCCCCAGAAACACAATTGGTGCTGTATGGTGTTTCACCAACTGCTATGTTCTCATCCTTCCTCTTATGCCATGTTTAAATCAACACCTCTTAAAGCTTACTACTAATTTGATATTATAACTTAATCTTTATCTTGGGAGTGTACACATTCATTGGTAAACAACTGCATTACAATTTTCTTTTGTCACTGATAAAATATCTTAAATGAGAGAGATAAGGAACGTAATTAACTGAAGAATTTTGGATTGCATACCAAATTGTTATCAAGTCTGAAGTTCACTGTACAAGAGTAAGCATGGCATCAAGAGGAATTATTGTTATGTTATTAACATATAATTTTCCTTATTTTCATCTAATGTTAAATAATTGTTGATAGTCATCACTCAATTCACATTAACATGCATTTAATTTAGGATAAAAAGATATAGTCAATGAAAAGGCTACTGGTCCACAATCTCACCTGTTTTTCCATTTGAAAAATCACAATAATCCTCCTCATCGTCTACAGGGATCTTCTCGTATTTGCCATGGCCAGTCACAATAAATTTGTACCTCTTTCCAGAAGGATTGCCCTGAAAACATAAAAACATCAATTGCTCTGATAACTACTGACAAGCTGACACACAAACTACCACAGAGACACACATCACACAAACTGATAAAAAAAAGGTTGCATGCTGACAATCATGAGCTCACCTTTCCTCCTGACCCAGGTTTGCCTGATGAAGAGTTCTCTCCGATTACTTCCCAAAGATTCTTCTTCTGCAGCACATCACCTGGTTTCACATCCTGGGAACAAAATGAGAACCAAATATCAGCACTCTTATTAGGAACCATTAACAGTCATTTTAATCTCTCTGAAAAATGTCTGTGAGGTACCAAAATATTAAACAGCTGTAATACAAGATTAAGCGAAGGGAGCTGCAAAAATACTGAGGTTGGAAATTCAGGCTGTGC
This sequence comes from Sardina pilchardus, assembly GCF_963854185.1. Taxonomy (NCBI): domain Eukaryota; kingdom Metazoa; phylum Chordata; class Actinopteri; order Clupeiformes; family Clupeidae; genus Sardina; species Sardina pilchardus. Next base: position 9,630,922 of record NC_085003.1, on the reverse strand, counting down.
AGCAGGGAGTATAATTGACAAAAAAAAACTGCAGTCCTCTCAACATCCACAAGGTGGCACTCAACTGCTATATAATGTAATGCTCCTTTTGGTCTGTGCCAGGTGTTTCTCATCTAGGGAGACCTAGAACTCTGTGGATGCTCCTGTCAAACACACGTCATGATAAACAGTAAATATGATCATATAACTAAATCTACCGTGAAGGATAGATTTAACTTACGCTGTTCATCAAACATTGTCAGCATTTATTTGCCATTCACAGCTATACGTTTCCATATTTTTCTGTTTCAAAAGCACCAACATCAAATAAAGCACTCAAAAACAAAGGAATGTATAAACACTGAGTGATAAGGTCACCATATACTGGTCTAGGGAGCCTGTTTGTGTAAACCGTCGGATGAATGGAAACACACATTACGTACACTCAAACACATGTACACAAAACGTCACTCCGCAACCTTGATAACAGACTTTCTTTTGACAGGCGAAAGGAAATGAAAATAAAATCCTTTATACGTTTTGTTTGCATGGTCTGAATGGTCCCAGCCATGGACCCAGGTGAGAGAGGAAACATGAAGGCGGAGGACGAGGTGAAGGTAAGCAGACAGGAGAGAGAAAGTACAGGAGTAGAGGCCTTTTTGATGTCATCCAAAGGTTGGGTCCCGAGCTGAACCACATAGCAGCTAAAAGCTGCATCACCATGTTTAGTTCTAACAGCAGGTTTTACAAACAGGTTTTTCTCTTAAGACCTGAGGTCAAGAGGGTGTGTACTGCTGAAGCATGTCTGATAGGTATTTAGGCCCTGCTCCATTTACTGATTTATAAACAAGCAGCAGTGCTTTAAAATCAATTCTGTAACTTGTGCAGGGACTTAAGAATTGGAGTAATGTAGTCAGTTCGTTAAAGTTCTCTTTGAACTCAGTTCTAAAAACTTGGTATAGTTATTGCTTTCATACGGCTATTAGATCACTGTCACTTAATACATCAATATTTTTTTACAGTATCCTTTGCTCCGAATCCTTTAGTGTAAAGGAGAGTGGCAACCCTAAGTTTTTCTCCTTTTTACCAGATATAATAACTTAAGTTTTTCTTTGTTCAGCTGAAGAAAAATATGAGACATCCAGTTGTTGATTTGGTCAATACACTAACAAAGAGATTCAAGGGAAACACAGTGATTTCTTGACAGAGCTAAGTAAATGTGGGTGTCATCTGCATAGCTATGATATGAAATCAAATTATTTTTGATGATTTGTCCAAGTAGGACCATATAGTGGCCCCAAGATCAATCCCTGGGGAACACCACTGGTCATGGGACAGTTGCCATTGGCAACAGAGAAGACCATTTCTTGTAGATATAATTTGGGCCAGTTGATAACTAAACCTGCAAATCCAACCCAGTGGATGTGTTTTGTCAGCATAGGGTATGTGTGTGTGTTTGTGTGTGTGTGTGTGTGTGTGTGTGTGTGTGTGTGTGTATACATTGTATGTACACAGTACATACATCATGAATCAGTGTAACGTACACATCATGAATCAGTATATCTACTGCAAAAGGCTGAAGCAGAATCGCTACAGTAGGCCTGGTTCTGGGTGTGCAGGTGTGGGCAACTCACCGCAGGTCTGGATGGGGAGTTCCTGTTACTGCCGTCAACAGACCCTTTTACCCAGTTGGTTATCAGATCAGCCACGCCTACTTTGATCCCCTCCGTCTCCTGCAACACAGTGTAGTCTTCTTTAAGGACACTCTGAATGAACCGTTCCTTTCTTTGCTTCTTCTTTCCTTTACTCTGTCTTTCTTTCTTTCACAGTGTACAGTATATGAGCCAAAAGGACAAAGGTTTCCTGCATATATTGCTGGAACTGAGGACTTCACAGAAACACTGATTCGCTTCGAAAGCATTTCGTAATACTAAAAGCTTTATTTTTACTGTAAAAACGTTCTCTCTCACAAACACAGATGTTTTCATTAACATGTCCTGGAATGCACCTGCCACAAGGTTGTTGGTATTGCATTAACAGAGCGTGTGTTTAAGCCATCACTGAGCAAGCCAGGAAAGAGGGTATTTTGCCAGGGTTTGTCCCAGAGAGGTGTTAGGCAGAACACCTCCCAGTACACACACGTGCACACGCACGCACGCACGCACGCACACACGCACGCACGCACGCACTCACGCACACACACACACACACACACACACACACACACACACACACACACACACACACACACACACACACACACACACACACACTCACACTCACACTCACACTCACACTCACACTCACACTCACACTCACACTCACACTCACTCACTCACTCAACTCATTTGTTTGTGGGATAGAGTAAAAACAAACACAATCCAAACATCCTCTCAGACTCTTGGCCACTGGTTCAACTGGCGTGATTATTATTTTTGCACCTCGGAGACCAACCTAAGCCTGCAGCGTTTACCGTTCAACAACCCTCTCTCCTCTAAATGAATACGGTTATGAATACAGTTATTACAGTAACACCATTCACTGCAGGGTTTATTGATGTTGTTAAGCAGCACAGTGCTCTGAGACAGGAGTTTCTGTACTATTAGGTCAGGTAATAACAAAATGACTGCTGTAATATCACCACTTAAACCATGTGTAATGGCAGCACATAATGGCGAGACATAGGTTGAGAAAGTACTCCAAACAGAAGTAGCTGGGGCCCTCTATTCCAAAATAAACACAGACTTTGAGTATGCAAGAAGACAACTATGATTAAGAATGTGTTCCTCCACGCCATGATAGATCAGGAAAAGTCACACCAATAGTGTGAGTGTGTAGCCCCAGCCCATCGCTCATATGTTCCCACGTTTCCCACAGGCACCAGGGCCCTGGACTCAAACACAGCAGGCACTACTGAATGTGCTCTCTCTCTCTCTGTCACTCCCTCACTCACTCTCTCACTCACTGCACTCATTCGCTCACTCACTCACTCACTCACTCAGTAATTCACTCACTCACTCACTCACTCACTCACTCACTCACTCACTCACTCATTCACCCACCCACCCACCCACCCTCTCACTCACTCACTCAGTAATTCACTCACCCACCCACTCACTCACTCACTCACTCAGTAATTCACTCACCCACTCACTCAGTAGCTCACAGCCCCCTGGGCCCCTGTGGATGTGGGAGAGGGTGTCTGTGTGATGAAGCGCTGTCTCACCTTAGAGGGCTGGCCTCGGGGGGCACTTGGGCTCCAGGCCTCCCCGGCTTCAAAGAGGCTCTTGGTGGAGGCCACTGGCTTGGGAGGACTCAGCACGTCCATAGCAGCTGCCTTGGCCGGCTTGGTCTCTTTTGAGGAAACCTGCGGCATTTGAACAGAACAAATGTCAAGGATGAAACATAGCCACTCTGTTTATGTGTTTATGTCCTCGGGCCTCTGAGAGTCTGATGGACACAGGGGGGCGATGATTTTAGCCATTCAGACGGCGTGGCCAGACGTTTGTGTTCACGCTGCCATGGAAACAGGTGGACACGGAGAGAAACTCAGAGACCGTAGGAAAGATACAGCGAGAGAGAGAGAGGGAGAGAATGAGAGCAAGAGAGAAAGAAAGAGGAAGGGAATGACAGAGAAAGAGATTGAGAGAGGAGAAAAGGGCAGAGAGAGAGAGAGAGAGAGATAGTAATCATGCCTTGGGGAAACAGTGGGCCAACAACCATCATCCCACAGGAAGTGAAGATCAGGCAAAGGAACAAATCATGTGAACGAACGCTGAGCCAGCAGTATGACCTCATCTCCCAGACTCCAGAACACCCACTCAACCCAGACACTGCTAAGCACTGTGTGACATTTGTGTGTGTGTGTGTGTGTGTGTGTGTGTGTGTGTGTGTGTGTGTGTGTGTGTTTGTGTGTGTGTGTGTGTGTGTGTGTGTTTGGGGGGCATAGGAGGAATGTGCTGAAGTTTAAATTGTGGATCACACATCGTTGGTCATTTCTCTCATCACATCTAGAGAGATAATATGGTGTCAACATGTGAAACTTTGGTGGTCTGGATTAGAAAGACAGATCTCTCAAAACCCGGAGCAATAGGGTTTTGGGAAAAAAAAAATAAAAAAATCATTTATCATTTTGTGAACAATACGACAATAATTCACCCAATCTGTTTTCTAAAATTCAATTGTCCACATCTTCATCAATGTTCTTAGGTGACTACATTCTGACACCGACCCAGCAACAACGCACTGAGATGGGTTACTCCACGAGACACATAAATCGTTGCTGCAGACACCATGTGTCAACGAGCAGGTGACAGAGATGGCCTGGGGGTTCCATGACTCAACAACAGGATATGTGAGCCATGCTTTGATGCCAGCGTGTCGACACACACTTGTCAATAACACCGAGCGTAAACAAAACCATTACCAAGGCCACAAAGGTGGACGCTCGCAGTAACGTTCACACATTCTGACAAAACGTTAGCGATACGTAATCAGTGGTTCCACACGCTTCTGGTGACACTCGTCTCAGGCGTGAAACGGGTTTTTGTGTGGACGAGAGAGTTCACTGGAGGACATGGACGTTCACAAGGGAACATCATGACATCAGTCCCTAGCTGACTCTGAGTATCAAAACACCAGTGAAGTCTCTCTCCCAAGCACTGAGTCAAGCACAGAGAGATGGTGGGAGCGTGCGTGTGTGTGTGTGTGTGTGTGTGTGTGTGGGGGCACTCACCTCGACCGCGTGAGTGTACTGCTCCAGCTTGTCGTCGATCTTGGAGAGGAGCAGCGGCGGAGGCGTCTTCTTGAAGCTGTTGCTGTGAACACAAACAACAGAAAGGCCTTCTTTTGAACCAGGCGCATCTGGCATGACAACACTAGAGGAGCCCAGCAAAAAACATAGATGACAAACCGCAATAAACACACACAGTCTGGAACGTGGCCAGCGAGCCCCTGTGCTGGAGAGCTGCTCGGCTCTTCCCTGTGAAAAGAGCTCCTTCCCATCACATTTGGGGACACGCGTCTCTGATCTCCGCTGCCAGTGACATCAGACATACGACATTCCATCCATTCTCTCTCGTTTTGATTCCAGCAAACACAGTCTCTCTGGCCAATACTGAACCTTCTGATCACTCCAGGGTACCGTACCAATAAGGCTCCCTGAATAACATGAAAGTAAGCAGTATAGCTGCGTTTTATAGACCGAGTATGGGAGCTCAGGCTCAGTCTCAGTTGCATGGGAATAAATCAGTTGTGCTGGGGGAAAAACCTGATCCTGAGACTGTAACCAAATGGCCCCGGTCTGCTTGTGTCGACTTACATGTGCAAGATATTTTAAAATCTGCCAATGTGTCTGGAAGGCATGTGTGAGTCATTAGGCCCATGATTAACCGGATCCTTGGACCATGACGTAGCACATCGTCCAGACCCCATGTGTCCCAGCAAATCCTAACATGGAGTTTTCATTTACGAGGCACAGATAGGATCAAAATCACCCCTTCTGAACAGGCGACAGAGTAAGATTGCTTTCACTTATGAAATGGCCATGTGTCTTTTGGACAACAATTCAGTGAATGTGTGTGTGTGCGTGTGTGTGTGTGTGTGTGTGTGTGTGTGTGTGTGTGTGTCTGTGCATATTCAGCAGTATATTGTCCAGTAGTCTGTCTCCTAATTGAGTGAGGTGGGACATTAGGATGTGGGGTGGGGTGGGGGTGGGGGGGCTGGAGGGGGTTGTCTGGGTGTCCCCGACACATCGTAATGTCCCCACTCACCACTCTGCCTGCTGTGCTGTCCTGTCCCGGCCTCACCGTCTCCCTCCCGATGGCATTTCCAGATCCCCTACTAGCCCACTCAGCCCAGCCCTGGGTCCCCGGCTCCTATTAAAATACAGTCCGCTGGAGGAGGCAGGGAGTCTTTTAGCACTGCAGAGTGTCGTTTAGGGCTGATAGCTCCGAGCTTCAGACTGCTCGGAGCCGCGCCGCGGTCCAGAGCTATAGCTCACGAGCCACCAGAGAAAGCAGGCAGGAGCCCACATCTGGTTCCAGTTAGCCGGGGCTATAAATCAGCCCTGACAAAGGTGATCCGCCACGAGAGCGCCCGAGGTGACCTCAGGCCCCTCAACCCATGTTTACTTTGAGACAGCGGCCATTTAGCCCGCATACCTTCATTGTTTGGGGGGGTCCGGAGATTCACAGTGCTGTTTATTGACATGCCGGGCCAGTTTTTTAGCAAGTGGGGTTTCGCGCAGCCCTGCAGGCAAACTAAGCTGGCAGAGTTCGCGAGTGGAAATTGGGTCTGTGATGTTGGTGTGACAAACTATGTGGATAAAAGTTGTGGAAGTGGCACCACAATGAAGGCTTACCTCTTCTTCAGGGAACGGTTCAAAGACTCGGTCCGCTCAGTGATCTAAAGACAAAACACAGGACAAAGTAACAGAGAGAGCGGATATCAGTCTTTGAAGACACAGGCTGCAGGCAGGGATGGATACACTTACACGTCTGACAAGTTTCATACTCCACGACTTTACCCACACACTCAGACGTGTGATCATCATCACTGTTTAGCATTACAAACTCAGCAGCAGTCTCTTATTACTTCCCATATCAGGCATGCGTTCAGGCAAAGGCTACAGGTGCTGTGTGACACTGTGATGTGGTGCTGTGTGGCATAAGATAATGAGCAGGACTTTTTTTCATCTCCGGTCTCGTGTTTCAGTCAACATGAGTCAATACGGTGTGCAAAATCAGAGGAGTTCGGAGGTATGAAGGGAGCAAGGTCATCTCCCACTCGACTCGACTCGACTCCCGCTAACACACTTCAAAGCCCCCCAGCGCCACTCTCACTAACCGTCTCTCCTTTCAGGGCCCTCACAAAGGGATGCCTTGTGGAACAGCGGAGCGTCTTAGTCATGAGGCGACCTTTTGACCCCCCCCCCCCCCCCACACCTTTTCCCGAAAACGCAACTCACCAAGTCTGTACTCTCAGCTGTCAATCTCTCCTCATCCTCCCTCTGAAATTACACATGCAAGCAGAGGGAAAGCTGACGCTAAAGAGGGCAAGTGGCAACACGGCGCGGGGCTGACACGCTCACACACACACACACACACCGGCACAGGCTGCCAAAGTCACAAGGCAACAACAGCATGTCATGCGTGGCCTGGGTGCCACAGCACTGGATGTATGGTAGCTCAGTCTCCTTTCAATAACCATCAAAAAACTAAAAATTGTATACAAAAACAAAGCAACTGTATACAAATTGTATCAAGGAGATGTACATCATTTAACAGAATGGCACACTTGCGTTTACGCCACATGCAAGTATTGCAAAATGACTCTTAGACAGCTACTCATTCTGACATTTATCGACAGCAAACTTATGATGTTACTTAAGGCACACTTGTAAATAATATGGATTACTCCTCAAAATACATAAGCAAGTAAAGAAAAGAATATAAAAAAAACACAAGCCTTAAATATATAAAATGTTAAACTTGTAAAAACACACAAAGAGAAACAACACAAGAGGCCATGCTGCTGATATAGTCAACACACCATATGCAGGCAGGTGCTTTCAAGTACAACATTTATAGTGCCTGTGCGTAATGAAATATTGGTTTAACAACTCATTTTAATAGCAGTCACACAGGGTTGGTTGGCATGTCAGGTGTTTCAAGATGAAGTACGAAAGACTGTGCTTGCGCTACACACGCACACACACACGCACACACGCACACAAATTGCAAACAGATGTGCATTTAAAAGCAACAGTGTCCATAAACACACACACACACACACACACACACACACATACACACACACATGCAACTTACAGGGATTTACTGAATGCATAATCTGTAAAACATAGAGCCACAGTTGAGTATTAAACAACACCTTCATCTATTTTGCTGTTTCAGTTTTGGCACTAATGGAAAACACATGTATTTCCCAAAATACAGCAATGGAAAAGTATGGCTGAGAGACAGATGGTACAAATTGAGCCAAATTTTTAAAGAGGGCATCTGTTATGTACGTACGCTTGTTTTCTAAATCAGAGGAGTTATTTGGTGATGAGTGAATTAATGCAATTTCTGTCATGTTGAGTTGACTATTAGAAGTCGTTCAAATCATCCTTGATCTAGGAGGACATAATCACTGGGGTAGGACTAGAGCTGGCTGTACCTTCACTGTGGGGCTCTTGGGACTGAGTGCGTTGAACGGTTCCTCGCCGTCGTTCAAGCTCTTCATCCTCTTCTCGGCCGCCTCCATCCTCCTCCTCTCGATCTCCTCCTTCATGTGTCTCTTCTCCTCCTGGAGGTGGGTAAAGCGGGAGCAGCTGGTCAGTGTCTGGCCCCCGTGCCCCTCGGCCAGCTTACGCCATGTACACAGATTACATCTCGGGCCCAGGGCCGCGTCTATCCATCTCACAGTGTTTGTCAGGCGCCTGATGTGTTTACAGGATGTGCGTGTGTGTGTGCATCTGTTTTCTGCTTCATTTCAGCAGTGTAAACATGCACGCGGGTGTACAAGACTGCGTGGTATGTGTCAGAGTGGGTGTATGAGCAAATGTGTGTGTATGTGTGTGTGTGTGTGTGTGTGTGTGTGTGTGTGTATCTCTGTCTGTTCTGAATGTGTGTATGTGTTTCAGAGTGTGTGTATGTGTGTGTGTGTGTGTGTGTGTATGTGCACGTGTGTGTGTGTGTGTGTGTGTGTGTCCCAGTATGTGTATGTGCCTCAGAGGATGCATGTGTGCCTGCATGCACGTGTGTGTGTGCACGCGTGTGTGTGTATATGTGCGTGTGTGTTTAACAACTCTCCACTCAACTCCCCACTGCATAATCCGCCCCAAATGCCCCCCCTGACCTCCTCTTTGGCCAGCCTGTGCTGCTCCTCCTCCTCCCTCCGGCGCTCCTCCTCCTCGCGCACGCGCCTCCTCAGCTCCCGCCTCTTCTTGAGCTCCTCCAGCTCGGCCTCGGCCTCCGCCTGCTTCTGCCGCAGCTGCTCCAGCTCCTGGCTCTCCTTCTCCTGGTGGCTGCGCCGGATCTTCTCCAGCTTCTGCTCCGTCTCCAGGAACGCCGCCGCCGCCTCCTCGTCCCGGGGCTCCGACGCCGCCATCGTCATCGCCGTCGCCGGCTGGGACTGACTCGGGCTCCTGCGGACGCACGCGTGAGAGGAACATGGAAGAACATGGAAGGACATGACAATTCATCATTTTCCGACCTTGGGGTCAGGACCACCATGTGATGTGGGGTCACCTGAAATTCAAATGGGGTCAGCAGAGATATTGGGTATCTTACAACTGACCAGTCGCCTGGCAAGCCAAACTATACAGTACATTAAATGACCAGTCGGACCATTCACAGAGCTGAAGCCTGTGGGTGGGATGAATCATTGTCTTTCAGACTGCCTCTGCACGTAATAGGCCAACACTTGTGACCAATCAGCGCTTCGTTAAGTTGTTCTCTATGGTTGTTCTGCTATCTCGCGCAGCTCTGTGGTCACCGTGCTAAGGCGGGCTCAAGGACTCGGTACACAGATAGAGCGTTCTGATTGGACCGACTGACTTGGTGTTGGACGCAGGATTGGCATTAACGGTGTGACGCTAGACCATCCCGCTAGGCAAAAAATATTTTTTCCAACTAGGGTGCGTCTAGATTTCTATGTTAAAAAAATGAAAATCCTCATTTTATCCAGGTTTAGTAATCAGATTCTTCATTACAATCTAGCTATGTAAAAATAAACTTAGACATCCTGCATGAGATCATGGGTAATAATGCTTCAATGTTCCAAACAAAGTAGCGAAACAACCAGGCGATTTACTCTAACTCTAAACTAATCAGCTTGCTAGGACATCTGGGGAAAATATTGCTCTCAACTAGGGGTTACAGCAGAGATGAGATCCGCTTTCTCTCTCACAACAAGATGTGAATGATTGGGGTCACCAACATTTTGTAACATCAACATAGGGTCACCTGCCAAAATAGGTTGTACCACAACCTACACACCTACTCCATGTCCACTGAGCAACTATAAGGAATGAACCTCACCACTCAGCAGGTGGGGCAGTCTGTGGACTGAGGTGTTCAGTTACCTGAGAGTCTTCCTGGCTCTGATCACGTGTGAAGCTGTCTCTTCCTCCTCTTTGTTGTTGCGGGGCTTGGGCTCGTGCTGCATGAGGACTTTGGACGTGTAAGACACTTTCACTTCCTTCTTCTTCATCTAAAATATAAAGAAAAAGGCCCAAATCACTTCACCATGTGTGTTTTATTATCACAATCCGCTACACATTCTCCTGTGGGATGTAGTATCATTTCAATAAAAATAATGTCATCATGTCCCCAACACTGCTTTTAGCTCCCATTTCATGTTTTCAAAAAGCAATGTTTCGACCCTACTGGGTCTTCATCATCATGCAGTATTCATGTACTGTAGTGTCATTTCAACATAAATGGCTGTTTGGTACCTTTTCATCCATGTCTGCTGCTTGACTCTCGGCCCCCTTCTTGAAGGGGCTCATCCTTGTATCTTTGCCGTTCTGCTCCACCTCTCTCTCTGTCTGACTGTGTTCCTTTTTTCCGAACTCCTTCCTCCTCTTCTCAGTCGCCCTGCTCCCCAGACGCGTCTCCTCCTCCACCTTCTCCTCCCTGGCCGCGTCGCGGTTCTCCTTCTCCCGCGGCGGTAGCCTCTGCAGCCTGGCGGGTGTGACAGAGGAGGAGGAGCAGTGGATCTTCTCCGTGTGCTTGGCGGTGCCGTTCATTCCCCGCTCGGCCGTCGCTTCCGCCGGACGCCCGTTCTCCAGCCTGAGCCTGCGCTCCTGACCCAGCCTCTGCGTCCAGTCACTGAAGCCCTCGTCCTCATCCAGAACCACGGAGCCGGTGGCCTTGGCGGAGCTCGTAAAGTTCTGGGCTGACCTGAAATAGACATCGTCAGAGGACAGATACATCCGTTTTTAAATGAAAGAGCAGATGTGAAGAATAAGATAATAAGAGGCCTCGTTGACCAGATGCCGGAAGAATCTTGAATATTTACTCATATCCAGATTTACAAACAGCAATTCATCTGAAAACCGTTTCCAAATGGAGAGAGAATGCAGACACAAGTTTCTAGTGTGAGGTTGAATGGTTGAAGCCACCCTGACTCTCATAATCAGTTTACGAGGCATCTGTGCTATCTTAAACTCAGCCAAGCGTGGACCGAAGGTGTCAAAAGGGGAAAAAGAGCAAAGCATGGCCCACACACACACACACACACACAGACAGACACAGACACACACACACACACACACACACACACACACACACACACACACACACACACACACACACACACACACACAAGCACACACACAAGCACACACACACACCTGCAGCTGAGCAGCGGTGATGTAAACACCCAGATGGGGGATAAACACACACTCTTCGCACCAGAGAACAGTAAAGCCCATCTATAGCCGCCGGCACCCCCCCGAGATCAAACGCGGGCTCACCGAAAACAGATGGAGCTGTGGTATTTCCACTGTTTTCCTTTCTCCCTCAGCTGCTCCCCCCACCTCACCACAGGTGATCCTGTTGCGGCTGGTGCTCATCCTCTCTCCCCGCTGCAGGCTACCCTACTTAGGCAGCCCGCGCTGACGGACAAGCAGGGCAGGCGGGCGGGAGGCAGAGACACCTGATTGCACTACAACTGGGCGGCCCGGAGGGGGGTGGGGTGGGGGGGGGGGCAACAAAAAAGCGCGATATTGCTCCGCTGTCTACATGGTGTGAGTGGTTGTTTTTTTCCCAACAGAACTGAGAAACAGCTGTGAGCATATTTGGAGTGTTAGTAAGCAAAATACAAAGGAACATCGGCGGGGTTGGACAGTCCCCTCTAGACGTGCTGACACGAGGCAGATGACACACTGCACCTTAGCAGTCAGACTGCTCTACCTTCCTGGCAGCCATAGGTCTTCGCCACGGACCATAAAAAATGGAAATGAATAGCTGTGTCTCAGACAATCACACACACACAAAACGACAGCTCCAAAACAGGCCAAACACAATCATGAGGGGAAACTGGACACACACACACACACACACACACACACACACACACACACATCTCCATATAATTACAAGGTCTGTGTTTGGTGCTGTCACATTGCACTAAATCAAACGGTGCTGTTTTGTTGTGAGAGGATTATTGTGATTCTCAACCATTTCCATCAGAGTTTATGCTGTGCTGTCATTCCAAAACCAACATGTGTTATACATACAAAATAAATATTCCAAATGAATACAATAGGCTCAACAAAAACAGAAAATCCCTCTTCAACTCACTAGTTTCTTGAGAGGCTTTAGTGACCTTATCTGACAGTTCTAAGTATCTATCTAACCGTGTTCTTTTTGCCTCCTCTCTTCACAGCAACAGCATGATTCTCAACACTATCCTCCGTCTACTTCAAAGGGGACCCTCCAGGTTAACCAAAACATCTGCCGGACCTGAGAAGCGCTTCATTAATGAAAGGGAAAACTGAAGCATGCTATTTTTAATGACATCCACGGCTGTCCTTCCCACTGCCTGTTCATTAAAAAGCCACTGGGATGGAAATCTATTTAATCTTCCTGGGGGCTG